>NC_136266.1:20923215-21133215 GCF_964187855.1 Myxine glutinosa
GCGAAAAGTGGTTTTTCAACACTAACACAAGTGCGAAAAGTGGTTTTTCAACACTAACACAAGTGCGAAAAGTGGTTTTTCCACACTAATACAAGTGCAAAAGTGGTTTCCTGCACCAACACAAGGGCAAAAAGTGGTTTTTTAACACTAACACAAGTGCGAAAAGTGGTATTTCAACACTAACATAAGAGCAAAAAGTGGTTTTTCAACACTAACACAAGTGCGAAAAGTGGTATTTCAACACTAACACAAGTGCGAAAAGTGGTTTTTCCACACTAATACAAGTGCAAAAGTGGTTTCCTGCACCAACACAAGTGCGAAAAGTGGTTTTTCAACACTAACACAAGTGCGAAAAGTGGTTTTTCAACACTATCACAAGTGCGAAAAGTGGTTTTTCAACACTAACACAAGTGCGAAAAGTGGTTTTTCAACACTAACACAAGTGCGAAAAGTGGTTTTTCAATACTAACACAAGTGCGAAAAGTGTTTTTTCCACACTAATACAAGTGCAAAAGTGGTTTCCTGCACCAACACAAGTGCGAAAAGTGGTTTTTCAACACTAACACAAGTGCGAAAAGTGGTTTTTCAACACTAATACAAATGCGAAAAGTGGTTTTTCAACACTAACACAAGTGCGAAAAGTGGTTTTTCAATACTAACACAAGTGCGAAAAGTGTTTTTTCCACACTAATACAAGTGCAAAAGTGGTTTCCTGCACCAACACAAGTGCGAAAAGTGGTTTTTCAACACTAACACAAGTGCGAAACGTGGTTTTTCAACACTAACACAAATGCGAAGTGTTTTTTCCACACTAATACAAGTGCAAAAGTGGTTTCCTGCACCAACACAAGTGCGAAAAGTGGTTTTTCAACACTAACACAAGTGCGAAACGTGGTTTTTCAACACTAACACAATTGCGAAAAGTGTTTTTTCCACACTAATACAAGTGCAAAAGTGGTTTCCTGCACCAACACAAGTGCGAAAAGTGGTTTTTCAACACTAACACAAGTGCGAAAAGTGGTTTTTCAACACTAACACAAGTGCGAAAAGTGGTTTTTCAACACTAACGCAAGTGCGAAAAGTGGTTTTTCCACACTAATACAAGTGCAAAAGTGGTTTCCTGCACCAACACAAGTGCGAAAAGTGGTTTTTCAACACTAACACAAGTGCGAAAAGTGGTTTTTCAACACTAGCACAAGTGCGAAAAGTGGTTTTTCCACACTAATACAAGTGCAAAAGTGGTTTCCTGCACCAACACAAGTGTGAAAAGTGGTTTTTCAACACTAACACAAGTGCGAAAAGTGGTTTTTCAACACTAACACAAGTGCGAAAAGTGGTTTTTCCACACTAATACAAGTGCAAAAGTAGTTTATTGCACCAACATAAGTGCGAAAAGTGGTTTTTCAACACTAACACAAGTACGAAAAGTGGTTTTTCAACACTAACACAAGTGCGAAAAGTGGTTTTTCAACACTAATGCAAGTGCGAAAAGTGGTTTTTCCACACTAATACAAGTGCAAAAGTGGTTTCCTGCACCAACACAAGTGCGAAAAGTGGTTTTTCAACACTAACACAAGTGCGAAAAGTGGTTTTTCAACACTATCACAAGTGAAAAAAGTGTTTTTTCCACACTAATACAAGTGCAAAAATGGTTTCCTGCACCAACACAAGTGCGAAAAGTGGTTTTTCAACACTAACACAAGTGCGAAAAGTGGTTTTTCAACACTAACACAAGTGCGAAAAGTGGTTTTTCAACACTAACACAAGTGTGAAAAGTGGTTTTTCCACACTAATACAAGTGCAAAAGTGGTTTCCTGCACCAACACAAGTGCGAAAAGTGGTTTTTCAACACTAACACAAGTGCGTAAAGTGGTTTTTCAACACGAACACAAGTGCGAAAAGTGTTTTTTCCACACTAATACAAGTGCAAAAGTGGTTTCCTGCACCAACACAAGTGCGAAAAGTGGTATTTCAACACTAACACAAGTGCGAAAAGTGGTTTTTCAACACTAACACAAGTGCGAAAAGTGGTTTTTCCACACTAATACAAGTGCAAAAGTGGTTTCCTGCACCAACACAAGTGCGAAAAGTGGTTTTTCAACACTAACACATTTGCGAAAAGTGGTTTTTCAACACTATCACAAGTGCAAAAAGTGTTTTTTCCACACTAATACAAGTGCAAAAGGGGTTCCCTGCACCAACACAAGTGCGAAAAGTGGTTTTTCAACACTAACACAAATGCGAAAAGTGGTTTTTCAACACTATCACAAGTGCAAAAAGTGTT
This sequence comes from Myxine glutinosa, assembly GCF_964187855.1. NCBI lineage: Eukaryota > Metazoa > Chordata > Myxini > Myxiniformes > Myxinidae > Myxine > Myxine glutinosa. The sequence goes on from NC_136266.1 coordinate 20,925,500, forward strand.
TTTTCCACACTAATACAAGTGCAAAAGTGGTTTCCTGCACCAACACAAGTGCGAAAAGTGGTTTTTCAACACTAACACAAGTGCGAAAAGTGGTTTTTCAACACTATCACGAGTGCAAAAAGTGTTTTTTCCACACTAATACAAGTGCAAAAGTGGTTTCCTGCACCAACACAAGTGCGAAAAGTGGTTTTTCAACACTAACACAAGTGCGAAACGTGGTTTTTCAACACTAACACAATTGCGAAAAGTGTTTTTTCCACACTAATACAGGTGCAAAAGTGGTTTCCTGCACCAACACAAGTGCGAAAAGTGGTTTTTCAACACTAACACAAGTGCGAAAAGTAGTTTTTCAACACTAACACAAGTGCGAAAAGTGGTTTTTCAACACTAACGCAAGTGCGAAAAGTGGTTTTTCCACACTAATACAAGTGCAAAAGTGGTTTCCTGCACCAACACAAGTGCGAAAAGTGGTTTTTCAACACTAACACAAGTGCGAAAAGTGGTTTTTCAACACTAACGCAAGTGCGAAAAGTGGTTTTTCCACACTAATACAAGTACAAAAGTGGTTTCCTGCACCAACACAAGTGCGAAAAGTGGTTTTTCAACACTAACACAAGTGCGAAAAGTGGTTTTTCAACACTAACACAAGTGCGAAAAGTGGTTGTTCCACACTAATACAAGTGCAAAAGTAGTTTATTGCACCAACATAAGTGCGAAAAGTGGTTTTTCAACACTAACACAAGTACGAAAAGTGGTTTTTCAACACTAACACAAGTGCGAAAAGTGGTTTTTCAACACTAATGCAAGTGCGAAAAGTGGTTTTTCCACACTAATACAAGTGCAAAAGTGGTTTCCTGCACCAACACAAGTGCGAAAAGTGGTTTTTCAACACTAACACAAGTGCGAAAAGTGGTTTTTCAACACTATCACAAGTGAAAAAAGTGTTTTTTCCACACTAATACAAGTGCAAAAATGGTTTCCTGCACCAACACAAGTGCGAAAAGTGGTTTTTCAACACTAACACAAGTGCGAAAAGTGGTTTTTCAACACTAACACAAGTGCGAAAAGTGGTTTTTCCACACTAATACAAGTGCAAAAGTGGTTTCCTGCACCAACACAAGTGCGAAAAGTGGTTTTTCAACACTAACACAAGTGCGAAAAGTGGTTTTTCAACACTATCACAAGTGTAAAAAGGGTTTTTTCCACACTAATACAAGTGCAAAAGTGGTTTCCTGCACCAACACAAGTGCGAAAAGTGGTTTTTCAACACTAACACAAGTGCGAAAAGTGGTTTTTCAACACTAACACAAGTGCGAAAAGTGGTTTTTCAACACTAACACAAGTGCGAAAAGTGGTTTTTCCACACTAATACAAGTGCAAAAGTGGTTTCCTGCACCAACACAAGTGCGAAAAGTGGTTTTTCAACACTAACACAAGTGCGAAAAGTGGTTTTTCAACACTAACACAAGTGCGAAAAGTGGTTTTTCAACACTAACACAAGTGCGAAAAGTGGTTTTTCAACACTATCACAAGTGCAAAAAGTGTTTTTTCCACACTAATACAAGTGCAAAAGTGGTTTCCTGCACCAACACAAGTGCGAAAAGTGGTTTTTCAACACTAACACAAGTGCGTAAAGTGGTTTTTCAACACGAACACAAGTGCGAAAAGTGTTTTTTCCACACTAATACAAGTGCAAAAGTGGTTTCCTGCACCAACACAAGTGCGAAAAGTGGTTTTTCAACACTAACACAAGTGCGAAAAGTGGTTTTTCAACACTAACACAAGTGCGAAAAGTGGTTTTTCCACACTAATACAAGTGCAAAAGTGGTTTCCTGCACCAACACAAGTGCGAAAAGTGTTTTTTCAACACTAACACATTTGCGAAAAGTGGTTTTTCAACACTATCACAAGTGCAAAAAGTGTTTTTTCCACACTAATACAAGTGCAAAAGGGGTTCCCTGCACCAACACAAGTGCGAAAAGTGGGTTTTCAACACTAACATAAGTGCAAAAGTGGTTTCCTGCACCAAAACAAGTGCGAAAAGTGGTTTTTCAACACTAACACAAGTGCGAAAAGTGGTTTTTCAACACTAACACAAGTGCGAAAAGTGGTTTTTCAACACTATCACAAGTGTAAAAAGTGTTTTTTCCACACTAATACAAATGCAAAAGTGGTTTCCTGCACCAACACAAGTGCGAAAAGTGGTTTTTCAACACTAACACAAGTGCGAAAAGTGTTTTTTCCACACTAATACAAGTGCAAAAGTGGTTTTCTGCACCAACACAAAGGCGAAAAGTGGTTTTTCAACACTAACACAAGTGCGAAAAGTGGTTTTTCAACACTAACACAAGTGCGAAAAGTGGTTTTTCCACACTAATACAAGTGCAAAAGTGGTTTCCTGCACCAACACAAGAGCAAAAAGTGGTTTTTTAACACTAACACAAGTGCGAAAAGTGGTATTTCAACACTAACATAAGGGCAAAAAGTGGTTTTTCAACACTAACACAAGTGCGAAAAGTGGTATTTCAACACTAACACAAGTGCGAAAAGTGGTTTTTCAACACTAACACAAGTGCGAAAAGTGGTTTTTCCACACTAATACAAGTGCAAAAGTGGTTTCCTGCACCAACACAAGTGCGAAAAGTGGTTTTTCAACACTAACACAAGTGCGAAAAGTGGTTTTTCAACACTATCACAAGTGCGAAAAGTGGTTTTTCAACACTAACACAAGTGCGAAAAGTGGTTTTTCAACACTAACACAAGTGCGAAAAGTGGTTTTTCAATACTAACACAAGTGCGAAAAGTGTTTTTTCCACACTAATACAAGTGCAAAAGTGGTTTCCTGCACCAACACAAGTGCGAAAAGTGGTTTTTCAACACTAACACAAGTGCGAAAAGTGGTTTTTCAACACTAATACAAATGCGAAAAGTGGTTTTTCAACACTAACACAAGTGCGAAAAGTGGTTTTTCAATACTAACACAAGTGCGAAAAGTGTTTTTTCCACACTAATACAAGTGCAAAAGTGGTTTCCTGCACCAACACAAGTGCGAAAAGTGGTTTTTCAACACTAACACAAGTGCGAAAAATGGTTTTTCAACACTAACACAAGTGCGAAAAGTGGTTTTTCAACACTAACACAAGTGCAAAAAGTCGTTTTTCCATACTAATACAAGTGCAAAAGTAGTTTCCTGCACCAACACAAGTGCGAAAAGTGGTTTTTCAACACTAACACAAGTGCGAAAAGTGGTTTTTCAACACTAACACAAATGCGAAGTGTTTTTTCCACACTAATACAAGTGCAAAAGTGGTTTCCTGCACCAACACAAGTGCGAAAAGTGGTTTTTCAACACTAACACAAGTGCGAAACGTGGTTTGTCAACACTAACACAATTGCGAAAAGTGTTTTTTCCACACTAATACAAGTGCAAAAGTGGTTTCCTGCACCAACACAAGTGCGAAAAGTGGTTTTTCAACACTAACACAAGTGCGAAAAGTGGTTTTTCAACACTAACACAAGTGTGAAAAGTGGTTTTTCAACACTAACGCAAGTGCGAAAAGTGGTTTTTCCACACTAATACAAGTGCAAAAGTGGTTTCCTGCACCAACACAAGTGCGAAAAGTGGTTTTTCAACACTAACACAAGTGCGAAAAGTGGTTTTTCAACACTAGCACAAGTGCGAAAAGTGGTTTTTCCACACTAATACAAGTGCAAAAGTGGTTTCCTGCACCAACACAAGTGTGAAAAGTGGTTTTTCAACACTAACACAAGTGCGAAAAGTGGTTTTTCAACACTAACACAAGTGCGAAAAGTGGTTTTTCCACACTAATACAAGTGCAAAAGTAGTTTATTGCACCAACATAAGTGCGAAAAGTGGTTTTTCAACACTAACACAAGTACGAAAAGTGGTTTTTCAACACTAACACAAGTGCGAAAAGTGGTTTTTCAACACTAATGCAAGTGCGAAAAGTGGTTTTTCCACACTAATACAAGTGCAAAAGTGGTTTCCTGCACCAACACAAGTGCGAAAAGTGGTTTTTCAACACTAACACAAGTGCGAAAAGTGGTTTTTCAACACTATCACAAGTGAAAAAAGTGTTTTTTCCACACTAATACAAGTGCAAAAATGGTTTCCTGCACCAACACAAGTGCGAAAAGTGGTTTTTCAACACTAACACAAGTGCGAAAAGTGGTTTTTCAACACTAACACAAGTGCGAAAAGTGGTTTTTCAACACTAACACAAGTGTGAAAAGTGGTTTTTCCACACTAATACAAGTGCAAAAGTGGTTTCCTGCACCAACACAAGTGCGAAAAGTGGTTTTTCAACACTAACACAAGTGCGAAAAGTGGTTTTTCAACACTAACACAAGTGCGAAAAGTGGTTTTTCAACACTAACACAAGTGCGAAAAGTGGTTTTTCAACACTATCACAAGTGCAAAAAGTGTTTTTTCCACACTAATACAAGTGCAAAAGTGGTTTCCTGCACCAACACAAGTGCGAAAAGTGGTTTTTCAACACTAACACAAGTGCGTAAAGTGGTTTTTCAACACTAACACAAGTGCGAAAAGTGTTTTTTCCACACTAATACAAGTGCAAAAGTGGTTTCCTGCACCAACACAAGTGCGAAAAGTGGTTTTTCAACACTAACACAAGTGCGAAAAGTGGTTTTTCAACACTAACACAAGTGCGAAAAGTGGTTTTTCCACACTAATACAAGTGCAAAAGTGGTTTCCTGCACCAACACAAGTGCGAAAAGTGGTTTTTCAACACTAACACATTTGCGAAAAGTGGTTTTTCAACACTATCACAAGTGCAAAAAGTGTTTTTTCCACACTAATACAAGTGCAAAAGGGGTTCCCTGCACCAACACAAGTGCGAAAAGTGGTTTTTCAACACTAACATAAGTGCAAAAGTGGTTTCCTGCACCAAAACAAGTGCGAAAAGTGGTTTTTCAACACTAACGCAAGTGCGAAAAGTGGTTTTTCAACACTAACACAAGTGCGAAAAGTGGTTTTTCAACACTATCACAAGTGTAAAAAGTGTTTTTTCCACACTAATACAAATGCAAAAGTGGTTTCCTGCACCAACACAAGTGCGAAAAGTGGTTTTTCAACACTAACACAAGTGCGAAAAGTGTTTTTTCCACACTAATACAAGTGCAAAAGTGGTTTTCTGCACCAACACAAAGGCGAAAAGTGGTTTTTCAACACTAACACAAGTGCGAAAAGTGGTTTTTCAACACTAACACAAGTGCGAAAAGTGGTTTTTCCACACTAATACAAGTGCAAAAGTGGTTTCCTGCACCAACACAAGAGCAAAAAGTGGTTATTCAACACTAACACAAGTGCGAAAAGTGGTATTTCAACACTAACATAAGAGCAAAAAGTGGTTTTTCAACACTAACACAAGTGCGAAAAGTGGTATTTCAACACTAACACAAGTGCGAAAAGTGGTTTTTCAACAATAACACAAGTGCGAAAAGTGGTTTTTCCACACTAATACAAGTGCAAAAGTGGTTTCCTGCACCAACACAAGTGCGAAAAGTGGTTTTTCAACACTAACACAAGTGCGAAAAGTGGTTTTTCAACACTATCACAAGTGCGAAAAGTGGTTTTTCAACACTAACACAAGTGCGAAAAGTGGTTTTTCAACACTAACACAAGTGCGAAAAGTGGTTTTTCAATACTAACACAAGTGCGAAAAGTGTTTTTTCCACACTAATACAAGTTCAAAAGTGGTTTCCTGCACCAACACAAGTGCGAAAAGTGGTTTTTCAACACTAACACAAGTGCGAAAAGTGGTTTTTCAACACTAACACAAGTGCGAAAAGTGGTTTTTCAACACTAACACAAGTGCGAAAAATGGTTTTTCAACACTAACACAAGTGCGAAAAGTGGTTTTTCAACACTAACACAAGTGCAAAAAGTCGTTTTTCCATACTAATACAAGTGCAAAAGTAGTTTCCTGCACCAACACAAGTGCGAAAAGTGGTTTTTCAACACTAACACAAGTGCAAAAAGTGTTTTTTCCACACTAATACAAGTGCAAAAGTGATTTCCTGCACCAACACAAGTGCGAAAAGTGGTTTTTCAACACTAACACAAGTGCGAAAAGTGGTTTTTCAACACTATCACAAGTGCGAAAAGTGGTTGACCAGTGAACGGTCACCACCTCATTGTCTCTTGTGGTCAAAGCTCCTTGGTCCTTGGAGGAGTCTTCCGGTTCACAAGACGTTGTTGTGGAGGAGTCTTCCGGTTCACAAGACGTTGTTGTGGAGGAGTCTTCCGGTTCACAAGACGTTGTTGTGGAGGAGTCTTCCGGTTCACAAGACGTTGTTGTAGAGGAGTCTTCCAGTTCACATGACGTTGTTGTGGAAGAGTCTTCTGGTTCACAAGACGTTGTTGTGTTGTTGTGGAGGAGTCTTCCGGTTCACAAGACGTTGTTGTGGAGGAGTCTTCCGGTTCACAAGACATTGTTGTGGAGGAGTCTTCTGGTTCACAAGACGTTGTTGTGGAGGAGTCTTCCGGGTCACAAGACGATGTTGTGGAGGAGTCTTCCGGTTCACAAAACGTTGTTGTGGAGGAGTCTTCCGGTTCACAAGACGATGTTGTGGAGGAGTGTTCCGGTTCACAAAACGTTGTTGTGGAGGAGTCTTTTGGTTCACAAGACATTGTTGTGGAGGAGTCTTCCAGTTCACAAGACGTTGTTGTGGGGGAGTCTTCCGGTTCACAAGACGTTGTTGTGGAGGAGTGTTCCGGTTCACAAGACGTTGTTGTGTTGTTGTGGAGGAGTCTGCCAGTTCACAAGACGTTGTTGTGGAGGAGTCTTCCAGTTCACAAGACGTTGTTGAGGAGGAGTCTTCCGGTTCACAAGACATTGTTGTGGAGGAGTCTTCCGGTTCACAAGACGTTGTTGTCGAGGAGTATTCCGGTTCACAAGACGTTGTTGTAGAGGATTCTTCCGGTTCACAAGACGTTGTTGTGGAAGAGTCTTCCAGTTCACAAAACGTTGTTGTGAAGGAGTCTTTTGTTTCACAAGACGTTGTTGTGGAGGAGTCTTCCGGCTCACAAGACGTTCTTGTGGAGGAGTCTTCCGGCTCACAAGACGTTCTTGTGGAGGAGTCTTCCGGCTCACAAGACGTTCTTGTGGAGGAGTCTTCCAGTTCACAAAACGTTGTTGTGGAGGAGTCTTTCGGTTCACAAGACGTTGTTATGGAGGAGTCTTCCGGTTCACAAGACGTTGTTGTGTTGTTGTGGAGGAGTCTTCCGGTTCACAAGACGTTGTTGTGGAGGTGTCTTTTGGTTCACAAGACGTTGTTGTGGAGGAGTCTTCCGGTTCACAATACGTTTTTGTGTTGTTGTGGAGGAGTCTTCTGGTTCACAAGACGTTGTTGTGGAGGAGTCTTCCGGTTCACAAGACGTTGTTGTGTTGTTGTGGAGGAGTCTTCCAGTTCACAAGACGTTGTTGTGGAGGAGTCTTCCGGTTCACAAGTCGTTGTTGTGGAGGAGTCTTTTGGTTCACAAGACGTTGTTGTGGAGGAGTCTTCTGGTTCACAAGACGTTGTTGCGGAGTAGTCTTCCGGTTCACAAAACGTTGTTGTGGAGGAGTCTTCCGGTTCACAAGACGTTGTTGTAGAGGAGTCTTCCAGTTCACAATAGGTTGTTGTGGAAGAGTCTTCCAGTTCACAAAACGTTGTTGTGAAGGAGTCTTTTAGTTCACAAGACGTTGTTGTGGAGGAGTCTTCTGGCTCACAAGACGTTGTTGTGGAGGAGTCTTCCGGTTCACAAGACGTTGTTGTGGAGAAGTCTTCCAGTTCGCAAGACATTGTTGAGGAGGAGTCTTCCGGTTCGCCAGACATTGCTGTGGATGAGACTTATGGTTCACAAGACGTCGTTGTGGAGGAGTCATTGGGTCAGCAAGACGTTGTTGTGTATGAGACTTATGGTTCATAAAACGTTGTTGTGCAGGAGTCATTGGGTTCGCAAGACGTTGTTGTGGATGAGTCTTCCAGTTCACAAGACGTTGTTGTGGAGGAGTCTTCCGGTTCACAAGACGTTGTTGTAGAGGAGTCTTCCAGTTCACATGACGTTGTTGTGGAAGAGTCTTCTGGTTCACAAGACGTTGTTGTGTTGTTGTGGAGGAGTCTTCCGGTTCACAAGACGTTGTTGTGGAGGAGTCTTCCGGTTCACAAGACATTGTTGTGGAGGAGTCTTCTGGTTCACAAGACGTTGTTGTGGAGGAGTCTTCCGGGTCACAAGACGATGTTGTGGAGGAGTCTTCCGGTTCACAAAACGTTGTTGTGGAGGAGTCTTCCGGTTCACAAGACGATGTTGTGGAGGAGTGTTCCGGTTCACAAAACGCTGTTGTGGAGGAGTCTTTTGGTTCACAAGACATTGTTGTGGAGGAGTCTTCCAGTTCACAAGACGTTGTTGTGGGGGAGTCTTCCGGTTCACAAGACGTTGTTGTGGAGGAGTGTTCCGGTTCACAAGACGTTGTTGTGTTGTTGTGGAGGAGTCTGCCAGTTCACAAGACGTTGTTGTGGAGGAGTCTTCCAGTTCACAAGACGTTGTTGAGGAGGAGTCTTCCGGTTCACAAGACATTGTTGTGGAGGAGTCTTCCGGTTCACAAGACGTTGTTGTCGAGGAGTATTCCGGTTCACAAGACGTTGTTGTAGAGGATTCTTCCGGTTCACAAGACGTTGTTGTGGAAGAGTCTTCCAGTTCACAAAACGTTGTTGTGAAGGAGTCTTTTGTTTCACAAGACGTTGTTGTGGAGGAGTCTTCCGGCTCACAAGACGTTCTTGTGGAGGAGTCTTCCGGCTCACAAGACGTTCTTGTGGAGGAGTCTTCCAGTTCACAAAACGTTGTTGTGGAGGAGTCTTCCGGTTCACAAGATGTTGTTGTGGAACAGTCTTCCGGTTCACACGATATTGTTGTGGAACAGTCTTCCTGTTCACAAGACGTTGTTGTGGAGGAGTCTTTCGGTTCACAAGACGTTGTTGTGGAGGAGTCTTTCGGTTCACAAGACGTTGTCGTGGAGGAGTCTTCCGGTTCACAAGATGTTGTTGTGGAACAGTCTTTCGGTTCACAAGACGTTGTTGTGGAGGAGTCTTCTGGCTCACAAGACGTTGTTGTGGAGGAGTCTTCCGGTTCACAAGACGTTGTTGTGGAGAAGTCTTCCAGTTCGCAAGACATTGTTGAGGAGGAGTCTTCCGGTTCGCCAGACATTGCTGTGGATGAGACTTATGGTTCACAAGACGTCGTTGTGGAGGAGTCATTGGGTCAGCAAGACGTTGTTGTGTATGAGACTTATGGTTCATAAAACGTTGTTGTGCAGGAGTCATTGGGTTCGCAAGACGTTGTTGTGGATGAGTCTTCCGGTTCACAAGACGTTGTTGTGGAGGAGTCTTCCGGTTCACAAGCCGTTGTTGCAGAGGAGTCTTCCGGTTCACAAAACGTTGTTGTGGTTGAGTTTTCCGGTTCACAAGACGTTGTTGTAGAGGAGTCTTCCAGTTCACAAGACGTTGTTGTGGAAGAGTCTTCCAGTTCACAAGACGTTGTTGTGTTGTTGTGGAGGAGTCTTCCGGTTCACAAGACGTTGTTGTGGAGGAGTCTTCTGGTTCACAAGACGTTGTTGTGGAGGAGTCTTCCGGTTCACAAGACGTTGTTGTGTTGTTGTGGAGGAGTCTTCCGGTTCACAAAACGTTGTTGTGGAGGAGCTTCCGGTTCACAAGACGTTGTCGTGGAGGAGTCTTCCGGTTCACAAGATGTTGTTGTGGAACAGTCTTGCGGTTCACAAGATGTTGTTGTGGAACAGTCTTCCTGTTCACAAGACGTTGTTGTGGAGGAGTCTTTCGGTTCACAAGACGTTGTTGTGGAAGAGTCTTCCAGTTCACAAGATGTTGTTGTGGAGGAGTCTTCCGGTTCACAAGACGTTGTTGTGGAGGAGTCTTCCGGTTCACAAGACGTTGTTGTGTTGTTGTGGAGGAGTCTTCCGGTTCACAAAACGTTGTTGTGGAGGAGTCTTCCGGTTCACAAGACGTTGTCGTGGAGGAGTCTTCCGGTTCACAAGATGTTGTTGTGGAACAGTCTTCCGGTTCACAAGATGTTGCTGTGGAACAGTCTTCCTGTTCACAAGACGTTGTGGAGGAGTCTTTCTGTTCACAAGACGTTGTTGTGGAGGAGTCTTCCGGTTCACAAGACGTTGTTGATCGATGTAATACCGGCACCATCCGCACAACAGAGATGAGTGGTGGTGACTGCAGAAATCTGTTGTCGGATTGCCGCACACTCTTACCCCCTGTTAACCAATAAGAATGCACAGGATTCTCACATTTTCTCCAGTTACCATCGTGATCGATGACGAAACTGTAATCGATAGTAATTGACAGATTAAAAAATTGGAAACGCCCTGCGACCATCCAACAGGTCTGCAGGTGTGTTCAATTGTCAATAAACTTGCAGAGTGCTCGCCTAATTTTAAACACTCAAGCAAGCACCCAAAGACAGGGTTGAGAAGGAACGGCGGGCTTGGCAAGCGACAGCAAGCTGATAGGCTTTGCAACATAATGTATTTTCCATGAGCTGTTTGTCGTTAAGGACGCGTAGACTGCCTGGAAACCGCTAAGCCACGCCCCTCGGTCAGTTGTGTTTTTAATGAGGCGAAATCGATGAACTAGTGCAACTTATAAACGTCGAATTGCTTCACTATGAGTTGTGTCGTACTTTAAAAGGCTCAAAAATCACATGAAAATGGAGGTCGTTTCATCAAGAAGAAGGAATGAGGTCAGAATACCTTCAAAGTATTAAATTGCTTCTTTAAGTTGTGATTTTAACAGATTTTGAGGTTGTTTGAAGATGATTAAAGGAAAGTTATTCGAATATTCCCTTTTGGAGAATTTCTCAAAGAAATCCGCAATGAGGGAAACTCATGTGAGCTCCACGGGACGATGAACGGAGGAAAGGCGACGGTACAAAGAGGGAAAGAAAGCACAAACGTTTGCATTGATCAGAAGGGCGTGTCCTCGACGAGGTCCGCTTTTCCGGCATATAAACCGCGCAATTCAGCCACTTGATCTGGGCAGTGAACGGTCGCCACCTCGTTGTCTCTTGTGGTCAAAGCTCCTTGGTCCTTGGAGGAGTCTTCCGGTTCACAAGACGTTGTTGTGGAGGAGTCTTCCAGTTCACAAGACGTTGTTGTGGAGGAGTCTTCCGGTTCACAAGACGTTGTTGTGGAGGAGTCTTCCAGTTCACAAGACGTTGTTGTGGAGGAGTCATTGAGTTCGCAAGGGGTTATTGTGGAGGAGTCATTGGGTTCACAAGACGTTGTTGTGGAGGAGTCATCAGGTTCACAAGACGTTGTTGTGTTGTTGTGGATGAGTCTTCCGGTTCACAAGACGTTGTTGTGGAGGAGTCATCAGGTTCACAAGACGTTGTTGTGGAGGAGTCATCAGGTTCACAAGACGTTGTTGTGGAGGAGTCTTCCGGTTCACAAAACGTTGTTGTGGAGGAGTCTTCCAGTTCACAAGACGTTGTTGTGGAGGAGTCTTCCAGTTCACAAGACGTTGTTGTAGAGGAGTCTTCCAGTTCACAAGACGTTGTTGTGGAAGAGTCTTCCAGTTCACAAAACGTTGTTGTGAAGGAGTCTTTTGGTTCACAAGACGTTGTTGTGGAGGAGTCTTCCGGCTCACAAGACGTTGTTGTGGAGGAGTCTTCCGGTTCACAAGACGTTGTTGTGGAGAAGTCTTCCGGTTCACAAGACATTGTTGAGGAGGAGTCTTCCGGTTCGCAAGACATTGCTGTGGATGAGACTTATGGTTCACAAGACGTTGTTGTGGAGGGGTCATTGGGTCAGCAAGACGTTGTTGTGTATGAGACTTATGGTTCACAAGACCTTGTTGTGCAGGAGTCATTGGGTTCGCAAGACGTTGTTGTGGATGAGTCTTCCGGTTCACAAGACGTTGTTGTGGAGGAGTCTTCCGGTTCACAAGCCGTTGTTGCGGAGGAGTCTTCCGGTTCACAAAACGTTGTTGTGGTTGAGTCTTCCGGTTCACATGACGTTGTTGTGGAAGAGTCTTCCGGTTCACAAGACATTGTTGAGGAGGAGTCTTCCGGTTCGCAAGACATTGCTGTGGATGAGACTTATGGTTCACAAGACGTTGTTGTGGAGGGGTCATTGGGTCAGCAAGACGTTGTTGTGTATGAGACTTATGGTTCACAAGACGTTGTTGTGGAGGAGTCATTGGGTCAGCAAGACGTTGTTGTGTTTGAGACTTATGGTTCACAAGACCTTGTTGTGCAGGAGTCATTGGGTTCGCAAGACGTTGTTGTGGAGGAGTCTTCCGGTTCACAAGACGTTGTTGTGGAGGAGTCTTCCGGTTCACAAGCCGTTGTTGTGGAGGAGTCTTCCGGTTCACAAGATGTTGTTGTGGAACAGTCTTCCGGTTCACAAGATGTTGTTGTGGAACAGTCTTCCTGTTCACAAGACGTTGTTGTGGAGGAGTCTTTCGGTTCACAAGACGTTGTTATGGAGGAGTCTTCCGGTTCACAAGACGTTGTTGATCGATGTAATACCGGCACCATCCACACAACAGAGATGAGTGGTGGTGACTGCAGAAATCTGTTGTCGGATTGCCGCACACTCTTACCCCCTGTTAACCACTAAGAATGGACAGGATTCTCACATTTTCTCCAGTTACCATCGTGATCGATGACGAAACGGTAATCGATAGTAATTGACAGATTAAAAAATTGGAAACGCCATGCGACCATCCAACAGGTCTGCAGGTGTGTTCAATTGTCAATAAACTTGCAGAGTGCTCGCCTAATTTTAAACACTCAAGCAAGCACCCAAAGAAAGGGTTGAGAAGGAACGGCGGGCTTGGCAAGCGACAGCAAGCTGATAGCTCATGGAAAATACATTATGTTGCAAAGCCTGGTTGTCGTTAAGGACGCGTGGACTGCCTGGAAACCGCTAAGCCACGCCCCTCGGTCAGTTGTTTTTTTAATGAGTCGAAATCGATGAACAAGTGCAACTTATACACGTCGAATTGCTTCACTATGAGTTGTGTCGTACTTTAAAAGGCTCAAATATCATATGAAAATGGAGGTCGTTTCATCAAGAAGAAGGAACGAGGTCAGAATACCTTCAAAGTATTAAATTGCTTCTTTAAGTTGTGATTTTAACAGATTTTGAGGTTGTTTGAAGATGATTAAAAGAAAGTTATTCGAATATTCCCTTTTGGAGAATTTCTCAAAGAAATCCGCAATGAGGGAAACTCATGTAAGCTCCACGGGACGATGAACGGTGGAAAGGCGACGGTACAGAGAGGGAAAGAAAGCACAAACGTTTGCATTGATCAGAAGGGCGTGTCCTCGACGAGGTCCGCCTTTCCGGCATATAAACCGTGCAATTCAGCCACTTGATCTGGGCAGTGAACGGTCACCACCTCGTTGTCTCTTGTGGTCAAAGCTCCTTGGTCCTTGGAGGAGTCTTCCGGTTCACAAGACGTTGTTGTGGAGGAGTCTTCCAGTTCACAAGATGTTGTAGTGGAGGAGTCTTACAGTTCACAAGACGTTGTTGTGGAGGAGTCTTCCGGTTCACAAGACGTTGTTGTGGAGGAGTCTTCCGGTTCACAAGACGTTGTTGTGGAGGAGTCTTCCGGTTCACAAGACGTTGTTGTGGAGGAGTCTTCCGGTTCACAAGACGTTGTTGTGGAGGAGTCTTCCGGTTCACAAGACGTTGTTGTGGAGGAGTCTTCCGGTTCACAAGACGTTGTTGTGGAGGAGTCTTCCGGTTCACAAGACGTTGTTGGAGAGGAGTCTTCCGGTTCACAAGACGTTGTTGTGGAGGAGTCTTCCGGTTCACAAGACGTTGTTGTGGAGGAGACTTCCGGTTCACAAGACGTTGTTGTGGAGGAGTCTTCTGGTTCACAAGACGTTGTTGTGGAGGAGTCTTCTGGTTCACAAGACGTTGTTGTGGAGGTGTCTTCCGGTTCACAAGACGTTGTTGTGGAGGAGTCTTCCGGTTCACAAGACGTTTTTTTTTTTTGTTTTTTTTTTTGTATACAAGATCGAGGCTCGTGAAAGAGCGAACATTAATCACACAAAAAGACAAACCGACACATAAAACATATAACATCGGGAGCGGTAGACAAGATGGGGAGAGAGGGGGAAGGACACAAACACAACATTTGAGAGCAGGGACCGAGAGACATGGAGACATCGAGAGATCTGAGAGAGGGCGAGGGCTTTGGGGGGGGGGGCATGGGAAGGGGGCGGTGGGAGAGGTATAAAACATATGGACACTGCCAGGACTTCCAGGAAAGAAGTTGGAATTTCAAACAAGGTGGATCTGGGGTGAATTAGCGGGGGTAGAAAAGATCAAGGTTTTGGATGGGGGAAGATAAGAGATGGTGGTGAACAGCTGTTTTAAAGACCTGGAGGGAGGAGTGGGATTGAAGGGAGTGAGGGAGTTTGTTCCAGAGGCGGGAGAAAAGAGGAATGAAAGAGTGAAGGTGAGCAGAGAGCCGAGATTTCGGCAGTTTAACCATCAGAGGGTTGCTGGCAGATCTTGTGCGACCTGTAGGAATATTTGGGGGACAGAGCACAGAGAGAGCTGGGGGTGCAAGGCCGGAGAGGAGTCGGTAGAAGACAGAAAGACCACCTACCTGCCTGCGGTGAGTGAGTGAAAGGCCCTCAGAGATAGCTTCATCGCGGGAGATTCCAATAATTCTGAAAGCTTTGGTTTCAACAGCGTGAAGCCGAGCTAGGTGTAAGGCAGGAGCACCTGCCCATAGGGGAGAACAGTATTCCATTGAGCTGAATGTTGTTGTGGAGGAGTGTTCCGGTTCACAAGACGTTGTTGTGGATCAGTCTTCCGTTTCACAAGACGTTGTTGTGGAGGAGTCTTCCGGTTCACACGACGTTGTTGTGGAACAGTCTTCCAGTTCACAAGACGTTGTTGTGGAGGAGTCTTCCGGTTCACAAGACGTTGTTGTGGAGGAGTCTTCCAGTTCACAAGACGTTGTTATGGAGGAGTCTTCCGGTTCACAAGAAGTTGTTGTGGATGAGACTTATGGTTCACAAGACGTTGTTGTGGAGGAGTCATTGGGTTCGCAAGACGTTGTTGTGGAGGAGTCATTGGGTTCGCAAGACGTTGTTGTGGAGGAGTCATTGGGTTCGCAAGACGTTGTTGTGGAGGAGTCATTGGGTTCACAAGACGTTGTTGTGGAGGAGTCATTGGGTTCACAAGATGTTGTTGTGGATGAGTCATCGGTTTCACAAGACATTGTTGTGGAGGAGTCTTCCGGTTCACAAGACGTTTTTGTGGGGGAGTCTTCCGGTTCACAAGACGTTGTTGTGGAGGAGTCTTCCTGTTCACAAGATGTTGTTGTGGAGGAGTCTTCTGGTTCACAAGACGTTATTGAGCAGGAGTCTTTCAGTTCACAAGATGTTGTTGTGGAGGAGTCTTTCGGTTCACAAGATGTTGTTGTGTAGGAGTCTTCCAGTTCACAAGACGTTGTTGTGGAGGAGTCATTGGGTTTGCAAGAGGTTATTGTGGAGGAGTCATTGGGTTCACAAGACGTTGTTGTGGAGGAGTCATCAGGTTCACAAGACGTTGTTGTGGAGGAGTCTTCTGGTTCACAAGACTTTGTTGTGGAGGAGTCTTCCAGTTCACAAGACGTTGTTGTGGAGGAGTCATCAGGTTCACAAGACGTTGTTGTGGAGGAGTCTTCCGGTTCACAAGACGTTGTTGTGGAGGAGTCTTCCGGTTCACAAGACGTTGTTGTGGAGGAGTCTTCCGGTTCACAAGACGTTGTTGTGGAGGAGTCTTCCGGTTCACAAGACGTTATTGTGGAGGAGTCTTCCAGTTCACAAGACATTGTTGTGGAACAGTCTTCCAGTTCACAAGACGTTGTTGTGGAGGAGCCTTCCGGTTCACAAGACGTTGTTGTGGAGGAGTCTTCCGGTTCACAAGACGTTGTTGTGGAGGAGTCTTCCGGTTCGCAAGAGGTTGCTGTGGATGAGACTTATGGTTCACAAGACGTTGTTGAGGAGGAGTCATTGGGTCAGCAAGACGTTGTTGTGTATGAGACTTATGGTTCACAAGACCTTGTTTTGCAGGAGTCATTGGGTTCGCAAGACGTTGTTGTGGATGAGTCTTCTGGTTCACAAGACGTTGTTGTGGAGGAGTCTTCCGGGGCAAAGCCGTTGTTGCGGAGGAGTCTTGCAGTTCACAAAACGTTGTTGTGGAGGAGTCTTCCCGTTCACAAGACGTTGTTGTGGAGGAGGCTTCCAGTTCACAAGACGTTGTTGTGGAGGAGTCTTCCGGTTCACAAGACGTTGTTGAAGAGGAGTCTTACGGTTCACAAGACATTGTTGTAGAGGAGTCTTCCAGTTCACAAGGCGTTGTTGTGGAAGAGTCTTCCGGTTCACAAGACGTTGTTGTGTTGTTGTGGAGGAGTCTTCCGGTTCACAAGACGTTGTTGTGGAGGAGTCTTCCGGTTCACAAGACATTGTTGTGGATGAGTCTTCTGGTTCGCAAGACGTTGTTGTGGAGGAGTCTTCCGGTTCACAAGACGATGTTGTGGAGGAGTCTTCCGGTTCACAAAACGTTGTTGTGGAGGAGTCTTCCGGTTCACAAGACGTTGTTGTGGAGGAGTCTTCTGGTTCACAAGACGTTGTTGTAGAGGAGTCTTCCGGTTCACAAGACGATGTTGTGGAGGAGTCTTCCGGTTCACAAAACGTTGTTGTGGAGGAGTCTTTTGGTTCACAAGACATTGTTGTGGAGGAGTCTCCCAGTTCACAAGACGTTGTTGTGGGGGAGTCTTCCGGTTCACAATACGTTGTTGTGGAGGAGTCTTCCGGTTCACAAGACGTTGTTGTAGAGGAGTCTTCCAGTTCACAAGACGTTGTTGTGGGGGAGTCTTCTGGTTCACAAGACGTTGTTGTGGAGTCTTCCGGTTCACAAGACGTTGTTGTAGAGGAGTCTTCCAGTTCACAAGACATTGTTGTGGAAGAGTCTTCCAGTTCACAAGACGTTGTTGTGTTGTTGTGGAGGAGTCTTCCGGTTCACAAGACGTTGTTGTGGAGGAGCCTTCCGGTTCACAAGACGTTGTTGTGGAGGAGTCTTCCAGTTCACAAGACGTTGTTGTGGAGGAGTCTTCCGGTTCACAAGACGTTGTTGTGGAGAAGTCTTCCGGTTCACAAGACGTTGTTGTGGAGAAGTCATTGGGTCAGCAAGACGTTGTTGTGTATGAGACTTATGGTTCACAAGACCTTGTTTTGCAGGAGTCATTGGGTTTGCAAGACGTTGTTGTGGATGGGTCTTCCGGTTCACAAGACGTTGTTGTGGAGGAGTCTTCCAGGGCAAAGCCATTGTTGCGGAGGAGTCTTGCAGTTCACAAAACGTTGTTGTGGAGGAGTCTTCCCGTTCACAAGACGTTGTTGTGGAGGAGTCTTCCAGTTCACAAGACGTTGTTGTGGAGGAGTCTTCCGGTTCACAAGACGTTGTTGTGGGGGGGTCTTCTGGTTCACAAGACGTTGTTGTGGAGTCTTCCGGTTCACAAGACGTTGTTGTAGAGGAGTCTTCCAGTTCACAAGACATTGTTGTGGAAGAGTCTTCCGGTTCACAAGACGTTGTTGTGTTGTTGTGGAGGAGTCTTCCGGTTCACAAGACGTTGTTGTGGAGGAGTCTCCCGGTTCACAAGACGTTGTTGTGGAGGAGTCTCCCGGTTCACAAGACGTTGTTGTGGAGGAATTTTCCGGTTCACAAGACGTTGTTGTGGAGGAATCTTCCGGTTCACAAGACGTTGTTGTGGAGGAGTCTTCCGGTTCACAAGACGTTGTTGTGGAGGAGTCTTCCGGTTCACAAGACGTTGTTGTCGAGGAGTATTCCGGTTCACAAGACGTTGTTGTGGAGGAGTCTTCTGGTTCACAAGACGTTGTTGCGGACTAGTCTTCCGGTTCACAAAACGTTGTTGTGGAGGAGTCTTCTGGTTCACAAGACGTTGTTGTGGAGGATTCTTCCAGTTCACAAGACGTTGTTGTGGAAGAGTCTTCCAGTTCACAAAACGTTGTTGTGAAGGAGTCTTTTGGTTCACAAGACGTTGTTGTGGAGGAGTCTTCCGGCTCACAAGACGTTGTTGTGGAGGAGTCTTCCGGTTCACAAGACGTTGTTGTGGAGAAATCTTCCGGTTCACAAGACATTGTTGAGGAGGAGTCTTCCGGTTCGCAAGACATTGCTGTGAATGAGACTTATGGTTCACAACACGTTGTTGTGGAGGAGTCATTGGGTCAGCAAGACGTTGTTGTGGAGGAGTCTTTCGGTTCACAAGACGTTGTTATGGAGGAGTCTTCCGGTTCACAAGACGTTGTTGTGTTGTTGTGGAGGAGTCTTCCAGTTCAGAAAACGTTATTGTGGAGGTGTCTTCCGGTTCACAAAACGTTGTTGTGGAGGAGTCTTCCGGTTCACAAGACGTTGTCGTGGAGGAGTCTTCCGGTTCACAAGATGTTGTTGTGGAACAGTCTTCCGGTTCACACGATGTTGTTGTGGAACAGCCTTCCTGTTCACAAGACGTTGTTGTGGAGGAGTCTTTCGGTTCACAAGACGTTGTTATGGAGGAGTCTTCCGGTTCACAAGACGGTGTTGCTCGATGTAATACCGGCACCATCCGCACAACAGAGATGAGTGGTGGTGATTGCAGAAATCTGTTGTCGGATTGCCGCACACTCTTACCCCCTGTTAACCAATAAGAATGGACAGGATTCTCACATTTTCTCCAGTTACCATCGTGATCGATGACGAAACTGTAATCGATAGTAATTGACAGATTAAAAAATTGGAAACGCCCTGCGACCATCCAACAGGTCTGCAGGTGTGTTCAATGGTCAATAAACTTGCAGAGTGCTCGCCTAATTTTAAACACTCAAGCAAGCACCCAAAGAAAGGGTTGAGAAGGAACGGCGGGCTTGGCAAGCGACAGCAAGGTGATAGCTCACGGAAAATACATGATGTTGCAAAGCCTGGTTGTCGTTAAGGACGCGTAGAGTGCCTGGAAACCGCTAAGCCACGCCCCTCGGTCAATTGTGTTTTTAATGAGTCGAAATCGATGAACTAGTGCAACTTATAAACGTCGAATTGCTTCACTATGAGTTGTGTCGTACTTGAAAAGGCTCAAATATCATATGAAAACGGAGGTCGTTTCATCAAGAAGAAGGAACGAGGTCAGAATACCATAAAAGTATTAAATTGCTTCTTTAAGTTGTGATTTTAACAGATTTTGAGGTTGTTTGAAGATGATTAAAGGAAAGTTATTCGAATATTCCCTTTTGGAAAATTTCTCAAAGAAATCCGCAATGAGGGAAACTCATGTGAGCTCCACGGGACGATGAACGGAGGAAAGGCGACGGCACAAAGAGGGAAAGAAAGCACAAACGTTTGCATTGATCAGAAGGGCATGTCCTCGACGAGGTCCGCCTTTCCGGCATAGAAACCGCGCAATTCAGCCACTTGATCTGGGCAGTGAACGGTCACCACCTCGTTGTCTCTTGTGGTCAAAGCTCCTTGGTCCTTGGAGGAGTCTTCCGGTTCACAAGACGTTGCTGTGGAGGAGTCTTTTGGTTCACAAGACGTTGTTGTGAAGGAGTCTTCCGGTTCACAAGACGTTTTTGTGTTGTTGTGGAGGAGTCTTCTGGTTCACAAGACGTTGTTGTGGAGGAGTCTTCCGGTTCACAAGACGTTGTTGTGTTGTTGTGGAGGAGTCTTCCAGTTCACAAGATGTTGTTGTGGAGGAGTCTTCCGGTTCACAAGTCGTTGTTGTGGAGGAGTCTTTTGGTTCACAAGACGTTGTTGTGGAGGAGTCTTCTGGTTCACAAGACGTTGTTGCGGAGTAGTCTTCCGGTTCACAAAACGTTGTTGTGGAGGAGTCTTCCGGTTCACAAGACGTTGTTGTAGAGGAGTCTTCCAGTTCACAAGACGTTGTTGTGGAAGAGTCTTCCAGTTCACAAAACGTTGTTGTGAAGGAGTCTTGCAGTTCACAAAACGTGGTTGTGGAGGAGTCTTCCCGTTCACAAGACGTTGTTGTGGAGGAGTCTTCCAGTTCACAAGGCGTTGTTGTGGAAGAGTCTTCCGGTTCACAAGACGTTGTTGTGTTGTTGTGGAGGAGTCTTCCGGTTCACAAGACGTTGTTGTGGAGAAGTCTTCCGGTTCGCAAGACGTTGTTGTGGAGGAGTCTTCCGGTTCGCAAGACGATGTTGTGGAGGAGTCTTCCGGTTCACAAAACGTTGTTGTGGAGGAGTCTTCCGGTTCACAAGACGTTGTTGTGGAGGAGTCTTCTGGTTCACAAGACATTGTTGTGGAGGAGTCTTCCGGTTCACAAGACGTTGTTGTGGAGGAGTCTTCTGGTTCACAAAACGTTGTTGTGGAGGAATCTTTTGGTTCACAAGACATTGTTGTGGAGGAGTCTTCCAGTTCACAAGACGTTGTTGTGGGGGAGTCTTCCGGTTCACAAGACGTTGTTGTGGAGGAGTCTTCCGGTTCACAAGACGTTGTTGTAGAGGAGTCTTCCAGTTCACAAGACGTTGTTGTGGGGGGGTCTTCTGGTTCACAAGACGTTGTTGTGGAGTCTTCCGGTTCACAAGACGTTGTTGTTGAGGAGTCTTCCAGTTCACAAGACATTGTTGTGGAAGAGTCTTCCGGTTCACAAGACGTTGTTGTGGAGGAATTTTCCGGGTCACAAGGCGTTGTTGTGGAGGAGTCTTCCGGTTCACAAGACGTTGTTGTGGAGGAGTCTTCCGGTTCACAAGACGTTGTTGTGGAGGAGTCTTCCGGTTCACAAGACGTTGGTGTCGAGGAGTATTCCGGTTAACAAGACGTTGTTGTGGAGGAGTCTTCTGGTTCACAAGACGTTGTTGCGGACTAGTCTTCCGGTTCACAAAACATTGTTGTGGAGGAGTCTTCTGGTTCACAAGACGATGTTGTAGAGAATTCTTCCAGTTCACAAGACGTTGTTGTGGAAGAGTCTTCCAGTTCACAAAACGTTGTTGTGAAGGAGTCTTTTGGTTCACAAGACGTTGTTGTGGAGGAGTCTTCCTGCTCACAAGACGTTGTTGTGGAGGAGTCTTCCGGTTCACAAGACGTTGTTGTGGAGAAATCTTCCGGTTCACAAGACATTGTTGAGGAGGAGTCTTTCGGTTCACAAGACGTTGTTATGGAGGAGTCTCTCCGGTTCACAAGACGGTGTTGCTCGATGTAATACCGGCACCATCCGCACAACAGAGATGAGTGGTGGTGATTGCAGAAATCTGTTGTCGGATTGCCGCACACTCTTACCCCCTGTTAACCAATAAGAATGGTCAGGATTCTCACATTTTCTCCAGTTACCATCGTGATCGATGACGAAACTGTAATCGATAGTAATTGACAGATTAAAAAATTGGAAACGCCCTGCGACCCTCCAACAGGTCTGCAGGTGTGTTCAATTGTCAATAAACTTGCAGAGTGCTCGCCTAATTTTAAACACTCAAGCAAGCACCCAAAGAAAGGGTTGAGAAGGAACGGCGGGCTTGGCAAGCGACAACAAGGTGATAGCTCACGGAAAATACATGATGTTGCAAAGCCTGGTTGTTGTTAAGGACGCGTAGACTGCCTGGAAACCGCTAAGCCACGCCCCTCGGTCAGTTGTGTTTTTAATGAGTCGAAATCGATGAACTAGTGCAACTTATAAACGTCGAATTGCTTCACTATGAGTTGTGTCGTACTTTAAAAGGCTCAAATATCATATGAAAACGGAGGTCGTTTCATCAAGAAGAAGGAACGAGGTCAGAATACCTTCAAAGTATTAAATTGCTTCTTTAAGTTGTGATTTTAACAGGTTTTGAGGTTGTTTGAAGATGATTAAAGGAAAGTTATTCGAATATTCCCTTTTGGAGAATTTCTCAAAGAAATCCGCAAGAGGGAAACTCATGTGAGCTCCACGGGACGATGAACGGAGGAAAGGCGACGGCACAAAGAGGGAAAGAAAGCACAAACGTTTGCATTGATCAGAAGGGCGTGTCCTCGACGAGATCCGCCTTTCCGGCATATAAACCGCGCAATTCAGCCACTTGATCTGGGCAGTGAACGGTCACCACCTCGTTGTCTCTTGTGGTCAAAGCTCTTTGGTCCTTGGAAGAGTCTTCCGGTTCACAAGACGTTGCTGTGGAGGGGTCTTTTGGTTCACAAGACGTTGTTGTGGAGGAGTCTTCCGGTTCACAAGACGTTTTTGTGTTGTTGTGGAGGAGTCTTCTGGTTCACAAGACGTTGTTGTGGAGGAGTCTCCGGTTCACAAGACGTTGTTGTGTTGTTGTGGAGGAGTCCTCCAGTTCACAAGACGTGAACTGGAAGACTCCTCCACAACAACAAGTCGTTGTTGCAGAGTAGTCTTCCGGTTCACAAAACGTTGTTGTGGAGGAGTCTTCCGGTTCACAAAACGTTGTTGTGAAGGAGTCTTTTAGTTCACACGACGTTGTTGTGGAGGAGTCTTCCGGCTCACAAGACGTTGTTGTGGTGGAGTCTTCCGGTTCGCAAGACGTTGTTGTGGAGAAGTCTCCCGGTTCGCAAGACATTGTTGAGGAGGAGTCTTCCGGTTCGCAAGACATTGCTGTGGATGAGACTTATGGTTCACAAGACCTTGTTGTGCAGGAGTCATTGGGTTCGCAAGACGTTGTTGTGGATGAGTCTTCCGGTTCACAAGACGTTGTTGTGGAGGAGTCTTCCGGTTCACAAGCCGTTGTTGCAGAGGAGTCTTCCGGTTCACAAAACGTTGTTGTGGTTGAGTTTTCCGGTTCACAAGACGTTGTTGTAGAGGAGTCTTCCAGTTCACAAGACGTTGTCGTGGAAGAGTCTTCCAGTTCACAAGACGTTGTTGTGTTGTTGTGGAGGAGTCTTCCGGTTCACAAGACGTTGTTGTGGAGGAGTCTTCCGTTTCACAAGACGTTGTTGTGTTGTTGTGGAGGAGTCTTCCGGTTCACAAAACGTTGTTGTGGAGGAGTCTTCCGGTTCACAAGACGTTGTCGTGGAGGAGTCTTCCGGTTCACAAGATGTTGTTGTGGAACAGTCTTCCAGTTCACACGATGTTGTTGTGCAACAGTCTTCCTGTTCACAAGCCGTTGTTGCAGAGGAGTCTTCCAGTTCACAAGACGTTGTTGTGGAGGAGTCTTCCGGTTCACAAGTCGTTGTTGTGGAGGAGTCTTTTGGTTCACAAGACGTTGTTGTGGAGGAGTCTTCCGGCTCACAAGACGTTGTTGTGGAGGAGTCTTCCGGTTCACAAGACGTTGTTGTGGAGAAGTCTTCCAGTTCACAAGACATTGTTGAGGAGGAGTCTTCCGGTTCGCAAGACATTGCTCTGGATGAGACTTATGGTTCACAAGACGTTGTTGTGGAGGAGTCATTGGGTCAGCATGACGTTGTTGTGTATGAGACTTATGGTTCACAAGACCTTGTTGTGCAGGAGTCATTGGGTTCGCAAGACGTTGTTGTGGATGAGTCTTCCGGTTCACAAGACGTTGTTGTGGAGGAGTCTTCCGGTTCACAAGCCATTGTTGTGGAGGAGTCTTCCGGTTCACAAAACGTTGTTGTGGTTGAGTCTTCCGGTTCACAAGACGTTGTTGTAGAGGAGTCTTCCAGTTCACATGACGTTGTTGTGGAAGAGTCTTCCGGTTCACAAGACGTTGTTGTAGAGGAGTCTTCCGGTTCACAAGACGTTGTAGTGGAGGAGTCTTCCGGTTCACAAGACGTTGTTGTGTTGTTGTGGAGGAGTCTTCCGGTTCACAAAACGTTGTTGTGGAGGAGTCTTCCGGTTCACAAGACGTTGTCGTGGAGGAGTCTTCCGGTTCACAAGATGTTGTTGTGGAACAGTCTTCCGGTTCACAAGACGTTGTTGTGGAGGAGTCTTCCGGTTAACAAGCCGTTGTTGCAGAGGAGTCTTCCGGTTCACAAAACGTTGTTGTGGTTGAGTCTTCCAGTTCACAAGACGTTGTTGTAGAGGAGTCTTCCAGTTCACAAGACGTTGTTGTGGAAGAGTCTTCCGGTTCACAAGACGTTGTTGTGTTGGTGTGGAGGAGTCTTCCGGTTCACAAAAGGTTGTTGTGGAGGAGTCTTCCGGTTCACAAGACGTTGTTGTGGAGGAGTCTTTCTGTTCACAAGACTTTGTTGTGGAAGAGTCTTCCAGTTCACAAGACGTTGTTGTGTTGTTGTGGAGGAGTCTTCCGGTTCACAAGACGTTGTTGTGGAGGAGTCTTCCGGTTCACAAGACGTTGTTGTGTTGTTGTGGAGGAGTCTTCCGGTTCACAAAACGTTGTTGAGGAGGAGTCTTCCGGTTCACAAGACGTTGTCATGGAGGAGTCTTCCGGTTCAGGAGACGTTGTTGTGTTGTTGTGGAGGAGTCTTCCGGTTCACAAAACGTTGTTGTGGAGGAGTCTTCCGGTTCAGAAGACGTTGTCGTGGGGGAGTCTTCCAGTTCACAAGATGTTGTTGTGGAACAGTCTTCCTGTTCACAAGACGTTGTTGTGGAGGAGTCTTTCTGTTCACAAGACGTTGTTGTGGAGGAGTCTTCCGGTTCACAAGACGTTGTTGCTCGATGTAATACCGGCACCATCCGCACAACAGAGATGAGTGGTGGTGACTGCAGAAATCTGTTGTCGGATTGCCGCACACTCTTACCCCCTGTTAACCACTAAGAATGGACAGGATTCTCACATTTTCTCCAGTTACCATCGTGATCGATGACGAAACTGTAATCGATAGTAATTGACAGATTAAAAAATTGGAAACGCCCTGCGACCATCCAACAGGTCTGCAGGTGTGTTCAATTGTCAATAAACTTGCAGAGTACTCGCCTAATTTTAAACACTCAAGCAAGCACCCAAAGAAAGGGTTGAGAAGGAACGGCGGGCTTGGCAAGCGACAGCAAGCTGATAGCTCATGGAAAATACATTATGTTGCAAAGCCTGGTTGTCGTTAAGGACGCGTGGACTGCTTGGAAACCGCTAAGCCACGCCCCTCGGTCAGTTGTGTTTTTAATGAGTCGAAATCGATGAACTAGTGCAACTTATAAACGTCGAATTGCTTCACTATGAGTTGTGTCGTACTTTAAAAGGCTCAAATATCATATGAAAATGGAGGTCGTTTCATCAAGAAGAAGGAACGAGGTCAGAATACCTTCAAAGTATTAAATTCCTTCTTTAAGTTGTGATTTTAACCGATTTTGAGGTTGTTTGAAGATGATTAAAAGAAAGTTATTCGAATATTCCCTTTTGGAGAATTTCTCAAAGAAATCCGCAATGAGGGAAACTCATGTGAGCTCCACGGGACGATGAACGGAGGAAAGGCGACGGTACAGAGAGGAAAAGAAAGCACAAACGTTTGCATTGATCAGAAGGGCGTGTCCTCGACGAGGTCCGCCTTTCCGGCATATAAACCGCGCAATTCAGCCACTTGATCTGGGCAGTGAACGGTCACCACCTCGTTGTCTCTTGTGGTCAAAGCTCCTTGGTCCTTGGAGGAGTCTTCCGGTTCACAAGACGTTGTTGTGGAGGAGTCTTCCGGTTCACAAGACGTTGTTGTGGAGGAGTCTTCCGGTTCACAAGATGTTGTAGTGGAGGAGTCTTCCAGTTCACAAGACGTTGTTGTGGAGGAGTCTTCCGGTTCACAAGACGTTGTTGTGGAGGAGTCTTCCGGTTCACAAGACGTTGTTGTGGAGGAGTCTTTTGGTTCACAAGATGTTGTTGTGGAGGAGTCTTCCGGTTCACAAGACGTTTTTGTGTTGTTGTGGAGGAGTCATCTGGTTCACAAGACGTTGTTGTGGAGGAGTCTTCCGGTTCACAAGACGTTGTTGTGGAGGAGTCTTCCAGTTCACAACACGGTGTTGTAGAGGGTCTTCCAGTTCACAAGACATTGTTGTGGAAGAGTCTTCCAGTTCACAATACGTTGTTGTGTTGTTGTGGAGGAGTCTTCCGGTTCACAAGATGTTGTAGTGGAGGAGTCTTCCGGTTCACAAGACGGTGTTGTGGAGGAGTCTTCCGGTTCACAAGACGGTGTTGTGGAGGAGTCTTCCGGTTCACAAGACGTTGTTGTGGAGGAGTCTTCCGGTTCACAAGACGTTGTTGTGGAGGAGTCTTCCGGTTCACAAGACGTTGTTGAAGAGGAGTCTTACTGTTCACAAGACATTGTTGTAGAGGAGTCTTCCAGTTCACAAGACGTTGTTGTGGAAGAGTCTTCCGGTTCACAAGACGTTGTTGTGTTGTTGTGGAGGAGTCTTCCGGTTCACAAGACGTTGTTGTGGAGGAGTCTTCCGGTTCACAAGACGTTGTTGTGGAGGAGTCTTCCGGTTCACAAGACGTTGTTGTGGAGGAGTCTTCCGGTTCACTAGACGTTGTTGTGGAGGAGTCTTCCGGTTCACAAGACGTTGTTGTGGAGGAGTCTTCCTGTTCACAAGATGTTGTTGTGTAGGAGTCTTCCAGTTCACAAGACATTGTTGTGGAGGAGTCTTCCGGTTCACAAGACGTTATTGAGGAGGAGTCTTTTGGTTCACAAGACGTTGTTGTGTAGGAGTCTTCCAGTTCACAAGACGTTGTTGTGGAGGAATCTGCCAGTTCATAAGACCTTGTTGTGGAGGAGTCATTGGGTTCGCAAGGGGTTATTGTGGAGGAGTCATCAGGTTCACAAGACGTTGTTGTGGAGGAGTCTTCCGGTTCACAAGACTTTGTTGTGGAGGAGTCTTCCGGTTCACAAGACGTTGTTGTGGAGGACTCTTCCAGTTCACAAGACGTTGTTGTGGAACAGTCTTCCAGTTCACAAGACGTTGTTGTGGAGGAGCCTTCCGTTTCACAAGACGTTGTTGTGGAGGAGTCTTCCGGTTCACAAGACGTTGTTGTGGAGGAGTCTTCCTGTTCACAAGACGTTGTTGTGGAGAAGTCTTCCGGTTCACAAGACATTGTTGAGGAGGAGTCTTCCGGTTCGCAAGAGGTTGCTGTGGATGAGACTTATGGTTCACAAGACGTTGTTGTGGAGGAGTCATTGGGTCAGCAAGACGTTGTTGTGTATGAGACTTATGGTTCACAAGACCTTGTTGTGCAGGAGTCATTGGGTTCGCAAGACGTTGTTGTGGATGAGTCTTCCGGTTCACAAGACGTTGTTGTGGAGGAGTCTTCCGGGTCAAAGCCGTTGTTGTGTATGAGACTTATGGTTCACAAGACCTTGTTGTGCAGGAGTCATTGGGTTCGCAAGACGTTGTTGTGGATGAGTCTTCCTGTTCACAAGACGTTGTTGTGGAGGAGTCTTCCGGGTCAACGCCGTTGTTGCGGAGAAGTCTTGCAGTTCACAAAACGTTGTTGTGGAGGAGTCTTCCAGTTCACAAGACGTTGTTGTAGAGGAGTCTTCCAGTTCACAAGACGTTGTTGTAGAGGAGTCTTCCAGTTCACAAGACGTTGTTGTGGAGGAGTCTTCCTGTTCACAAGACGTTGTTGTGGAGGAGTCTTCCGGGTCAACGCCGTTGTTGCGGAGAAGTCTTGCAGTTCACAAAACGTTGTTGTGGAGGAGTCTTCCAGTTCACAAGACGTTGTTGTAGAGGAGTCTTCCAGTTCACAAGACGTTGTTGTAGAGGAGTCTTCCAGTTCACAAGACGTTGTTGTGGAGGAGTCTTCCTGTTCACAAGACGTTGTTGTGGAGGAGTCTTCCGGGTCACAAAACGTTGTTGTGGAGGAGTCTTCCGGTTCACAAGACGTTGTTGTGGAGGAGTCTTCCGGTTCACAAGACGTTGTTGTGGAGGAGTCTTCCGGTTCACAAGACGTTGTTGTGGAGGAGTCTTCCTGTTCACAAGATGTTGTTGTGTAAGAGTCTTCCAGTTCACCAGACATTGTTGTGGAGGAGTCTTCCGGTTCACAAGACGTTGTTGTGGAGGAGTCTTCTGGTTCACAAGACGTTGTTGCGGAGTAGTCTTCCGGTTCACAAAACGTTGTTGTGGAGGAGTCTTCCGGTTCACAAGACGTTGTTGTGGAGAAGTCTTCCGGTTCGCAAGCCATTGTTGAGGAGGAGTCTTCTGGTTCGCAAGACATTGCTGTGGATGAGACTTATGGTTCACAAGACGTTGTTGTGGAGGAGTCATTGGGTCAGCAAGACGTTGTTGTGTATGAGACTTATGGTTCATAAAACGTTGTTGTGCAGGAGTCATTGGGTTCGCAAGACGTTGTTGTGGATGAGTCCTCCGGTTCACAAGCCGTTGTTGCAGAGGAGTCTTCCGGTTCACAAAACGTTGTTGTGGTTGAGTTTTCCGGTTCACACGACGTTGTTGTAGAGGAGTCTTCCAGTTCACAAGACGTTGTCGTGGAAGAGTCTTCCAGTTCACAAGACGTTGTTGTGTTGTTGTGGAGGTGTCTTCCAGTTCACAAAACGTTGTTGTGGAGGAGTCTTCCGGTTCACAAGACGTTGTCGTGGAGGAGTCTTCCGGTTCACAAGATGTTGTTGTGGAACAGTCTTCCAGTTCACCAGAAATTGTTGTGGAGGAGTCTTCCGGTTCACAAGACGTTATTGAGGAGTCTTTTGGTTCAAAAGACGTTGTTGTGAAGGAGTCTTCCGGTTCACAAGACGTTTTTGTGTTGTTGTGGAGGAGTCTTCTGGTTCACAAGACGTTGTTGTGGAGGAGTCTTCCGGTTCACAAGACGTTGTTGTGTTGTTGTGGAGGATTCTTCCAGTTCACAAGACGTTGTTGTGGAGGAGTCTTTTGGTTCACAAGACGTTGTTGTGGAGGAGTCTTCCGGTTCACAAGACGTTGTTGTGGAGGAGTCTTCCTGTTCACAAGATGTTGTTGTGTAAGAGTCTTCCAGTTCACCAGACATTGTTGTGGAGGAGTCTTCCGGTTCACAAGACGTTGTCGTGGAGGAGTCTTCCGGTTCACAAGACGTTGTTGATCGATGTAATACCGGCACCATCCGCACAACAGAGATGAGTGGTGGTGACTGCAGAAATCTGTTGTCGGATTGCCGCACACTCTCACCCCCTGTTAACCAATAAGAATGGACAGGATTCTCACATTTTCTCCAGTTACCATCGTGATCGATGACGAAACTGTAATCGATAGTAATTGACAGATTAAAAAATTGGAAACGCCCTGCGACCATCCAACAGGTCTGCAGGTGTGTTCAATTGTCAATAAACTTGCAGAGTGCTCGCCTAATTTTAAACACTCAAGCAAGCACCCAAAGAAAGGGGTGAGAAGGAACGGCGGGCTTGGCAAGCGACAGCAAGGTGATAGCTCACGGAAAATACATGATGTTGCAAAGCCTGGTTGTCGTTAAGGACGCGTAGACTGCCTGGAAACCGCTAAGCCACGCCCCTCGGTCAGTTGTGTTTTTAATGAGTCGAAATCGATGAACTAGTGCAACTTATAAACGTCGAATTGCTTCACTATGAGTTGTGTCGTACTTGAAAAGGCTCAAATATCATATGAAAACGGAGGTCGTTTCATCAAGAAGAAGGAACGAGGTCAGAATACCATCAAAGTATTAAATTGCTTCTTTAAGTTGTGATTTTAACAGATTTTGAGGTTGTTTGAAGATGATTAAAGGAAAGTTATTCGAATATTCCCTTTTGGAAAATTTCTCAAAGAAATCCGCAATGAGGGAAACTCATGTGAGCTCCACGGGACGATGAACGGAGGAAAGGCGACGGCACAAAGAGGGAAAGAAAGCACAAACGTTTGCATTGATCAGAAGGGCATGTCCTCGATGAGGTCCGCCTTTCCGGCATAGAAACCACGCAATGCAGCCACTTGATCTGGGCAGTGAACGGTCACCACCTCGTTGTCTCTTGTGGTCAAAGCTCCTTGGTCCTTGGAGTCTTCCGGTTCACAAGACGTTGCTGTGGAGGAGTCTTTTGGTTCACAAGACGTTGTTGTGGTGGAGTCTTCCGGTTCACAAGACGTTTTTGTATTGTTGTGGAGGAGTCTTCTGGTTCACAAGACGTTGTTGTGTTGTTGTGGAGGAGTCTTCCAGTTCACAAGACGTTGTTGTGGAGGAGTCTTCCGGTTCACAAGTCGTTGTTGTGGAGGAGTCTTTTGGTTCACAAGACGTTGTTGTGGAGGAGTCTTCCGGCTCACAAGACGTTGTTGTGGAGGAGTCTTCCGGTTCACAAGACGTTGTTGCAGAGGAGTCTTCCGGTTCACAAGACGATGTTGTGGAGGAGTCTTTTGGTTCACAAGACATTGTTGTGGAGGAGTCTTTTGGTTCACAAGACATTGTTGTGGAGGAGTCTTCCAGTTCACAAGACGTTGTTGTGGGGGAGTCTTCCGGTTCACAAGACGTTGTTGTGGAGGAGTCTTCCGGTTCACAAGACGTTGTTGTAGAGGAGTCTTCCAGTTCACAAGACGTTGTTGTGGGGGGGTCTTCTGGTTCACAAGACGTTGTTGTGGAGTCTTCCGGTTCACAAGACGTTGTTGTAGAGGAGTCTTCCAGTTCACAAGACATTGTTGTGGAAGAGTCTTCTGGTTCACAAGACGTTGTTGTGTTGTTGTGGAGGAGTCTTCCGGTTCACAAGACGTTGTTGTGGAGGAGTCTCCCGGTTCACAAGACGTTGTTGTGGAGAAATTTTCCGGGTCACAAGGCGTTGTTGTGGAGGAGTCTTCCGGTTCACAAGACGTTGTTGTGGAGGAGTCTTCCGGTTCACAAGACGTTGTTGTGGAGGAGTCTTCCGGTTCACAAGACGTTGTTGTCGAGGAGTATTCCGGTTCACAAGACGTTGTTGTGGAGGAGTCTTCTGGTTCACAAGACGTTGTTGTGGACTCGTCTTCCGGTTCACAAAACGTTGTTGTGGAGGAGTCTTCTGGTTCACAAGACGTTGTTGTGGAGGAGTCTTCCTGCTCACAAGACTGTTGTGGAGGAGTCTTCCGGTTCACAAGACGTTGTTGTGGAGAAATCTTCCGGTTCACAAGACATTGTTGAGGAGGAGTCTTCCGGTTCGCAAGACGTTGTCGTGGAGGAGTCTCCCGGTTCACAAGATGTTGTTGTGGAACAGTCTTCCAGTTCACCAGACATTGTTGTGGAGGAGTCTTCCGGTTCAGAAAACGTTGTTGTGGAGGAGTCTTTCGGTTCACAAGACGTTGTTATGGAGGAGTCTTCCGGTTCACAAGTCGTTGTTGTGTTGTTGTGGAGGAGTCTTCCGGTTCACAAGACGTTATTGTGGAGGTGTCTTCCAGTTCACAAAACGTTGTTGTGGAGGAGACTTCCGGTTCACAAGACGTTGTCGTGGAGGAGTCTTCCGGTTCACAAGATGTTGTTGTGGAACAGTCTTCCAGTTCACCAGACATTGTTGTGGAGGAGTCTTCCGGTTCACAAGACGTTATTGAGGAGGAGTCTTTTGGTTCAAAAGACGTTGTTGTGAAGGAGTCTTCCGGTTCACAAGACGTTTTTGTGTTGTTGTGGAGGAGTCTTCTGGTTCACAAGACGTTGTTGTGGAGGAGTCTTCCGGTTCACAAGACGTTGTTGTGTTGTTGTGGAGGATTCTTCCAGTTCACAAGACGTTGTTGTGGAGGAGTCTTTTGGTTCACAAGACGTTGTTGTGGAGGAGTCTTCCGGTTCACAAGACGTTTTTGTGGAGGAGTCTTCCGGTTCACAAGACGTTGTTGTGGAGGAGTCTTCCTGTTCACAAGATGTTGTTGTGTAAGAGTCTTCCAGTTCACCAGACATTGTTGTGGAGGAGTCTTCCGGTTCACAAGACGTTGTTGTGGAGGAGTCTTCTGGTTCACAAGACGTTGTTGCGGAGTAGTCTTCCGGTTCACAAAACGTTGTTGTGGAGGAGTCTTCCGGTTCACAAGACGTTGTTGTAGAGGAGTCTTCCAGTTCCCAAGACGTTGTTGTGGAAGAGTCTTCCAGTTCACAAAACGTTGTTGTGAAGGAGTCTTTTAGTTCACAAGACGTTGTTGTGGAGGAGTCTTCCGGCTCACAAGACGTTGTTGTGGAGGAGTCTTCCGGTTCACAAGACGTTGTTGTGGAGAAGTCTTCCAGTTCGCAAGCCATTGTTGAGGAGGAGTCTTCTGGTTCGCAAGACATTGCTGTGGATGAGACTTATGGTTCACAAGACGTTGTTGTGGAGGAGTCATTGGGTCAGCAAGACGTTGTTGTGTATGAGACTTATGGTTCATAAAACGTTGTTGTGCAGGAGTCATTGGGTTCGCAAGACGTTGTTGTGGATGAGTCCTCCGGTTCACAAGCCGTTGTTGCAGAGGAGTCTTCCGGTTCACAAAACGTTGTTGTGGTTGAGTTTTCCGGTTCACACGACGTTGTTGTAGAGGAGTCTTCCAGTTCACAAGACGTTGTCGTGGAAGAGTCTTCCAGTTCACAAGACGTTGTTGTGTTGTTGTGGAGGTGTCTTCCAGTTCACAAAACGTTGTTGTGGAGGAGTCTTCCGGTTCACAAGACGTTGTCGTGGAGGAGTCTTCCGGTTCACAAGATGTTGTTGTGGAACAGTCTTCCAGTTCACCAGACATTGTTGTGGAACAGTCTTCCGGTTCACAAGACGTTATTGAGGAGGAGTCTTTTGGTTCAAAAGACGTTGTTGTGAAGGAGTCTTCCGGTTCACAAGACGTTTTTGTGTTGTTGTGGAGGAGTCTTCTGGTTCACAAGACGTTGTTGTGGAGGAGTCTTTTGGTTCACAAGACGTTGTTGTGGAGGAGTCTTCCGGTTCACAAGACGTTGTTGTGGAGGAGTCTTCCTGTTCACAAGATGTTGTTGTGTAAGAGTCTTCCAGTTCACCAGACATTGTTGTGGAGGAGTCTTCCGGTTCACAAGACGTTGTCGTGGAGGAGTCTTCCGGTTCACAAGACGTTGTTGATCGATGTAATACCGGCACCATCCGCACAACAGATATGAGTGGTGGTGACTGCAGAAATCTGTTGTCGGATTGCCGCACACTCTCACCCCCTGTTAACCAATAAGAATGGACAGGATTCTCACATTTTCTCCAGTTACCATCGTGATCGATGACGAAACTGTAATCGATAGTAATTGACAGATTAAAAAATTGGAAACGCCCTGCGACCATCCAACAGGTCTGCAGGTGTGTTCAATTGTCAATAAACTTGCAGAGTGCTCGCCTAATTTTAAACACTCAAGCAAGCACCCAAAGAAAGGGGTGAGAAGGAACGGCGGGCTTGGCAAGCGACAGCAAGGTGATAGCTCACGGAAAATACATGATGTTGCAAAGCCTGGTTGTCGTTAAGGACGCGTAGACTGCCTGGAAACCGCTAAGCCACGCCCCTCGGTCAGTTGTGTTTTTAATGAGTCGAAATCGATGAACTAGTGCAACTTATAAACGTCGAATTGCTTCACTATGAATTGTGTCGTACTTGAAAAGGCTCAAATATCATATGAAAACGGAGGTCGTTTCATCAAGAAGAAGGAACGAGGTCAGAATACCATCAAAGTATTAAATTGCTTCTTTAAGTTGTGATTTTAACAGATTTTGAGGTTGTTTGAAGATGATTAAAGGAAAGTTATTCGAATATTCCCTTTTGGAAAATTTCTCAAAGAAATCCGCAATGAGGGAAACTCATGTGAGCTCCACGGGACGATGAACGGAGGAAAGGCGACGGCACAAAGAGGGAAAGAAAGCACAAACGTTTGCATTGATCAGAAGGGCATGTCCTCGACGAGGTCCGCCTTTCCGGCATAGAAACCACGCAATGCAGCCACTTGATCTGGGCAGTGAACGGTCACCACCTCGTTGTCTCTTGTGGTCAAAGCTCCTTGGTCCTTGGAGGAGTCTTCCGGTTCACAAGACGTTGCTGTGGAGGAGTCTTTTGGTTCACAAGACGTTGTTGTGGTGGAGTCTTCCGGTTCACAAGACGTTTTTGTATTGTTGTGGAGGAGTCTTCTGGTTCACAAGACGTTGTTGTGGAGGAGTCTTCCGGTTCACAAGACGTTGTTGTGTTGTTGTGGAGGAGTCTTCCAGTTCACAAGACGTTGTTGTGGAGGAGTCTTCCGGTTCACAAGTCGTTGTTGTGGAGGAGTCTTTTGGTTCACAAGACGTTGTTGTGGAGGAGTCTTCCGGCTCACAAGACGTTGTTGTGGAGGAGTCTTCCGGTTCACAAGACGTTGTTGTGGAGAAGTCTTCCGGTTCGCAAGACATTGTTGAGGAGGAGTCTTCCGGTTCGCAAGACATTGCTGTGGATGAGACTTATGGTTCACAAGACGTTGTTGTGGAGGAGTCATTGGGTCAGCAAGACGTTGTTGTGTATGAGACTTATGGTTCACAAGACCTTGTTGTGCAGGAGTCATTGGGTTCGCAAGACGTTGTTGTGGATGAGTCTTCCGGTTCACAAGACGTTGTTGTGGAGGAGTCTTCCGGTTCACAAGCCATTGTTGCGGAGGAGTCTTCTGGTTCACAAAACGTTGTTGTGGTTGAGTCTTCCGGTTCACAAGACGTTGTTGTAGAGGAGTCTTCCAGTTCACATGACGTTGTTGTGGAAGAGTCTTCTGGTTCACAAGACGTTGTTGTGGAGGAGTCTTCCGGTTCACAAGACGTTGTTGTGGAGGAGTCTTCCGGTTCACAAGACGTTGTTGTGTTGTTGTGGAGGAGTCTTCCGGTTCACAAAACGTTGTTGTGGAGGAGTCTTCCGGTTCACAAGACGTTGTCGTGGAGGAGTCTTCCGGTTCACAAGATGTTGTTGTGGAACAGTCTTCCGGTTCACAAGATGTTGTTGTGGAACAGTCTTCCTGTTCACAAGACGTTGTTGTGGAGGAGTCTTTCGACAGATTAAAAAATTGGAAACGCCCTGCGACCCTCCAACAGGTCTGCAGGTGTTCAATTGTCAATAAACTTGCAGAGTGCTCGCCTAATTTTAAACACTCAAGCAAGCACCCAAAGAAAGGGTTGAGAAGGAACGGCGGGCTTGGCAAGCGACAACAAGGTGATAGCTCACGGAAAATACATGATGTTGCAAAGCCTGGTTGTTGTTAAGGACGCGTAGACTGCCTGGAAACCGCTAAGCCACGCCCCTCGGTCAGTTGTGTTTTTAATGAGTCGAAATCGACGAACTAGTGCAACTTATAAACGTCGAATTGCTTCACTATGAGTTGTGTCGTACTTTAAAAGGCTCAAATATCATATGAAAACGGAGGTCGTTTCATCAAGAAGAAGGAACGAGGTCAGAATACCTTCAAAGTATTAAATTGCTTCTTTAAGTTGTGATTTTAACAGATTTTGAGGTTGTTTGAAGATGATTAAAGGAAAGTTATTCGAATATTCCCTTTTGGAGAATTTCTCAAAGAAATCCGCAAGAGGGAAACTCATGTGAGCTCCACGGGACGATGAACGGAGGAAAGGCGACGGCACAAAGAGGGAAAGAAAGCACAAACGTTTGCATTGATCAGAAGGGCGTGTCCTCGACGAGATCCGCCTTTCCGGCATATAAACCGCGCAATTCAGCCACTTGATCTGGGCAGTGAACGGTCACCACCTCGTTGTCTCTTGTGGTCAAAGCTCTTTGGTCCTTGGAAGAGTCTTCCGGTTCACAAGACGTTGCTGTGGAGGGGTCTTTTGGTTCACAAGACGTTGTTGTGGAGGAGTCTTTTGGTTCAAAAGACGTTGTTGTGAAGGAGTCTTCCGGTTCACAAGACGTTTTTGTGTTGTTGTGGAGGAGTCTTCTGGTTCACAAGACGTTGTTGTGGAGGAGTCTTCCGGTTCACAAGACGTTGTTGTGTTGTTGTGGAGGATTCTTCCAGTTCACAAGACGTTGTTGTGGAGGAGTCTTTTGGTTCACAAGACGTTGTTGTGGAGGAGTCTTCCGGTTCACAAGACGTTTTTGTGGAGGAGTCTTCCGGTTCACAAGACGTTGTTGTGGAGGAGTCTTCCTGTTCACAAGATGTTGTTGTGTAAGAGTCTTCCAGTTCACCAGACATTGTTGTGGAGGAGTCTTCCGGTTCACAAGACGTTGTTGTGGAGGAGTCTTCTGGTTCACAAGACGTTGTTGCGGAGTAGTCTTCCGGTTCACAAAACGTTGTTGTGGAGGAGTCTTCCGGTTCACAAGACGTTGTTGTAGAGGAGTCTTCCAGTTCCCAAGACGTTGTGGAAGAGTCTTCCAGTTCACAAAACGTTGTTGTGAAGGAGTCTTTTAGTTCACAAGACGTTGTTGTGGAGGAGTCTTCCGGCTCACAAGACGTTGTTGTGGAGGAGTCTTCCGGTTCACAAGACGTTGTTGTGGAGAAGTCTTCCGGTTCGCAAGCCATTGTTGAGGAGGAGTCTTCTGGTTCGCAAGACATTGCTGTGTATGAGACTTATGGTTCATAAAACGTTGTTGTGCAGGAGTCATTGGGTTCGCAAGACGTTGTTGTGGATGAGTCCTCCGGTTCACAAGCCGTTGTTGCAGAGGAGTCTTCCGGTTCACAAAACGTTGTTGTGGTTGAGTTTTCCGGTTCACACGACGTTGTTGTAGAGGAGTCTTCCAGTTCACAAGACGTTGTCGTGGAAGAGTCTTCCAGTTCACAAGACGTTGTCGTGGAAGAGTCTTCCAGTTCACAAGACGTTGTTGTGTTGTTGTGGAGGTGTCTTCCAGTTCACAAAACGTTGTTGTGGAGGAGTCTTCCGGTTCACAAGACGTTGTCGTGGAGGAGTCTTCCGGTTCACAAGATGTTGTTGTGAAGGAGTCTTCCGGTTCACAAGACGTTTTTGTGTTGTTGTGGAGGAGTCTTCTGGTTCACAAGACGTTGTTGTGGAGGAGTCTTTTGGTTCACAAGACGTTGTTGTGGAGGAGTCTTCCGGTTCACAAGACGTTGTTGTGGAGGAGTCTTCCTGTTCACAAGATGTTGTTGTGTAAGAGTCTTCCAGTTCACCAGACATTGTTGTGGAGGAGTCTTCCGGTTCACAAGACGTTGTCGTGGAGGAGTCTTCCGGTTCACAAGACGTTGTTGATCGATGTAATACCGGCACCATCCGCACAACAGATATGAGTGGTGGTGACTGCAGAAATCTGTTGTCGGATTGCCGCACACTCTCACCCCCTGTTAACCAATAAGAATGGACAGGATTCTCACATTTTCTCCAGTTACCATCGTGATCGATGACGAAACTGTAATCGATAGTAATTGACAGATTAAAAAATTGGAAACGCCCTGCGACCATCCAACAGGTCTGCAGGTGTGTTCAATTGTCAATAAACTTGCAGAGTGCTCGCCTAATTTTAAACACTCAAGCAAGCACCCAAAGAAAGGGGTGAGAAGGAACGGCGGGCTTGGCAAGCGACAGCAAGGTGATAGCTCACGGAAAATACATGATGTTGCAAAGCCTGGTTGTCGTTAAGGACGCGTAGACTGCCTGGAAACCGCTAAGCCACGCCCCTCGGTCAGTTGTGTTTTTAATGAGTCGAAATCGATGAACTAGTGCAACTTATAAACGTCGAATTGCTTCACTATGAATTGTGTCGTACTTGAAAAGGCTCAAATATCATATGAAAACGGAGGTCGTTTCATCAAGAAGAAGGAACGAGGTCAGAATACCATCAAAGTATTAAATTGCTTCTTTAAGTTGTGATTTTAACAGATTTTGAGGTTGTTTGAAGATGATTAAAGGAAAGTTATTCGAATATTCCCTTTTGGAAAATTTCTCAAAGAAATCCGCAATGAGGGAAACTCATGTGAGCTCCACGGGACGATGAACGGAGGAAAGGCGACGGCACAAAGAGGGAAAGAAAGCACAAACGTTTGCATTGATCAGAAGGGCATGTCCTCGACGAGGTCCGCCTTTCCGGCATAGAAACCACGCAATGCAGCCACTTGATCTGGGCAGTGAACGGTCACCACCTCGTTGTCTCTTGTGGTCAAAGCTCCTTGGTCCTTGGAGGAGTCTTCCGGTTCACAAGACGTTGCTGTGGAGGAGTCTTTTGGTTCACAAGACGTTGTTGTGGTGGAGTCTTCCGGTTCACAAGACGTTTTTGTATTGTTGTGGAGGAGTCTTCTGGTTCACAAGACGTTGTTGTGGAGGAGTCTTCCGGTTCACAAGACGTTGTTGTGTTGTTGTGGAGGAGTCTTCCAGTTCACAAGACGTTGTTGTGGAGGAGTCTTCCGGTTCACAAGTCGTTGTTGTGGAGGAGTCTTTTGGTTCACAAGACGTTGTTGTGGAGGAGTCTTCCGGCTCACAAGACGTTGTTGTGGAGGAGTCTTCCGGTTCACAAGACGTTGTTGTGGAGAAGTCTTCCGGTTCGCAAGACATTGTTGAGGAGTCTTCCGGTTCGCAAGACATTGCTGTGGATGAGACTTATGGTTCACAAGACGTTGTTGTGGAGGAGTCATTGGGTCAGCAAGACGTTGTTGTGTATGAGACTTATGGTTCACAAGACCTTGTTGTGCAGGAGTCATTGGGTTCGCAAGACGTTGTTGTGGATGAGTCTTCCGGTTCACAAGCCATTGTTGCGGAGGAGTCTTCTGGTTCACAAAACGTTGTTGTGGTTGAGTCTTCCGGTTCACAAGACGTTGTTGTAGAGGAGTCTTCCAGTTCACATGACGTTGTTGTGGAAGAGTCTTCTGGTTCACAAGACGTTGTTGTGGAGGAGTCTTCCGGTTCACAAGACGTTGTTGTGGAGGAGTCTTCCGGTTCACAAGACGTTGTTGTGTTGTTGTGGAGGAGTCTTCCGGTTCACAAAACGTTGTTGTGGAGGAGTCTTCCGGTTCACAAGACGTTGTCGTGGAGGAGTCTTCCGGTTCACAAGATGTTGTTGTGGAACAGTCTTCCGGTTCACAAGATGTTGTTGTGGAACAGTCTTCCTGTTCACAAGACGTTGTTGTGGAGGAGTCTTTCGACAGATTAAAAAATTGGAAACGCCCTGCGACCCTCCAACAGGTCTGCAGGTGTGTTCAATTGTCAATAAACTTGCAGAGTGCTCGCCTAATTTTAAACACTCAAGCAAGCACCCAAAGAAAGGGTTGAGAAGGAACGGCGGGCTTGGCAAGCGACAACAAGGTGATAGCTCACGGAAAATACATGATGTTGCAAAGCCTGGTTGTTGTTAAGGACGCGTAGACTGCCTGGAAACCGCTAAGCCACGCCCCTCGGTCAGTTGTGTTTTTAATGAGTCGAAATCGATGAACTAGTGCAACTTATAAACGTCGAATTGCTTCACTATGAGTTGTGTCGTACTTTAAAAGGCTCAAATATCATATGAAAACGGAGGTCGTTTCATCAAGAAGAAGGAACGAGGTCAGAATACCTTCAAAGTATTAAATTGCTTCTTTAAGTTGTGATTTTAACAGATTTTGAGGTTGTTTGAAGATGATTAAAGGAAAGTTATTCGAATATTCCCTTTTGGAGAATTTCTCAAAGAAATCCGCAAGAGGGAAACTCATGTGAGCTCCACGGGACGATGAACGGAGGAAAGGCGACGGCACAAAGAGGGAAAGAAAGCACAAACGTTTGCATTGATCAGAAGGGCGTGTCCTCGACGAGATCCGCCTTTCCGGCATATAAACCGCGCAATTCAGCCACTTGATCTGGGCAGTGAACGGTCACCACCTCGT
Source organism: Myxine glutinosa (assembly GCF_964187855.1). NCBI lineage: Eukaryota > Metazoa > Chordata > Myxini > Myxiniformes > Myxinidae > Myxine > Myxine glutinosa. The sequence continues at coordinate 20,965,038 of NC_136266.1, forward strand.
TGTCTCTTGTGGTCAAAGCTCTTTGGTCCTTGGAAGAGTCTTCCGGTTCACAAGACGTTGCTGTGGAGGGGTCTTTTGGTTCACAAGACGTTGTTGTGGAGGAGTCTTCCGGTTCACAAGACGTTTTTGTGTTGTTGTGGAGGAGTCTTCTGGTTCACAAGACGTTGTTGTGGAGGAGTCTCCGGTTCACAAGACGTTGTTGTGTTGTTGTGGAGGAGTCCTCCAGTTCACAAGACGTGAACTGGAAGACTCCTCCACAACAACAAGTCGTTGTTGCAGAGTAGTCTTCCGGTTCACAAAACGTTGTTGTGGAGGAGTCTTCCGGTTCACAAAACGTTGTTGTGAAGGAGTCTTTTAGTTCACACGACGTTGTTGTGGAGGAGTCTTCCGGCTCACAAGACGTTGTTGTGGAGGAGTCTTCCGGTTCGCAAGACGTTGTTGTGGAGAAGTCTCCCGGTTCGCAAGACATTGTTGAGGAGGAGTCTTCCGGTTCGCAAGACATTGCTGTGGATGAGACTTATGGTTCACAAGACGTTGTTGTGGAGGAGTCATTGGGTCAGCAAGACATTGTTGTGTATGAGACTTATGGTTCACAAGACCTTGTTGTGCAGGAGTCATTGGGTTCGCAAGACGTTGTTGTGGATGAGTCTTCCGGTTCACAAGACGTTGTTGTGGAGGAGTCTTCCGGTTCACAAGCCGTTGTTGCAGAGGAGTCTTCCGGTTCACAAAACGTTGTTGTGGTTGAGTTTTCCGGTTCACAAGACGTTGTTGTAGAGGAGTCTTCCAGTTCACAAGACGTTGTCGTGGAAGAGTCTTCCAGTTCACAAGACGTTGTTGTGTTGTTGTGGAGGAGTCTTCCGGTTCACAAGACGTTGTTGTGGAGGAGTCTTCCGGTTCACAAGACGTTGTTGTGTTGTTGTGGAGGAGTCTTCCGGTTCACAAAACGTTGTTGTGGAGGAGTCTTCCGGTTCACAAGACGTTGTCGTGGAGGAGTCTTCCGGTTCACAAGATGTTGTTGTGGAACAGTCTTCCAGTTCACACGATGTTGTTGTGCAACAGTCTTCCTGTTCACAAGCCGTTGTTGCAGAGGAGTCTTCCAGTTCACAAGACGTTGTTGTGGAGGAGTCTTCCGGTTCACAAGTCGTTGTTGTGGAGGAGTCTTTTGGTTCACAAGACGTTGTTGTGGAGGAGTCTTCCGGCTCACAAGACGTTGTTGTGGAGGAGTCTTCCGGTTCACAAGACGTTGTTGTGGAGAAGTCTTCCAGTTCACAAGACATTGTTGAGGAGGAGTCTTCCGGTTCGCAAGACATTGCTCTGGATGAGACTTATGGTTCACAAGACGTTGTTGTGGAGGAGTCATTGGGTCAGCATGACGTTGTTGTGTATGAGACTTATGGTTCACAAGACCTTGTTGTGCAGGAGTCATTGGGTTCGCAAGACGTTGTTGTGGATGAGTCTTCCGGTTCACAAGACGTTGTTGTGGAGGAGTCTTCCGGTTCACAAGACGTTGTTGTGGAGGAGTCTTCCGGTTCACAAGACGTTGTAGTGGAGGAGTCTTCCGGTTCACAAGACGTTGTTGTGTTGTTGTGGAGGAGTCTTCCGGTTCACAAAACGTTGTTGTGGAGGAGTCTTCCGGTTCACAAGACGTTGTCGTGGAGGAGTCTTCCGGTTCACAAGATGTTGTTGTGGAACAGTCTTCCGGTTCACAAGACGTTGTTGTGGAGGAGTCTTCCGGTTAACAAGCCGTTGTTGCAGAGGAGTCTTCCGGTTCACAAAACGTTGTTGTGGTTGAGTCTTCCAGTTCACAAGACGTTGTTGTAGAGGAGTCTTCCAGTTCACAAGACGTTGTTGTGGAAGAGTCTTCCGGTTCACAAGACGTTGTTGTGTTGGTGTGGAGGAGTCTTCCGGTTCACAAAAGGTTGTTGTGGAGGAGTCTTCCGGTTCACAAGACGTTGTCGTGGAGGAGTCTTCCGGTTCACAAGATGTTGTTGTGGAACAGTCTTCCTGTTCACAAGACGTTGTTGTGGAGGAGTCTTTCTGTTCACAAGACTTAGTTGTGGAAGAGTCTTCCAGTTCACAAGACGTTGTTGTGTTGTTGTGGAGGAGTCTTCCGGTTCACAAGACGTTGTTGTGGAGGAGTCTTCCGGTTCACAAGACGTTGTTGTGTTGTTGTGGAGGAGTCTTCCGGTTCACAAAACGTTGTTGAGGAAGAGTCTTCCGGTTCACAAGACGTTGTCATGGAGGAGTCTGCCGGTTCAGGAGACGTTGTTGTGTTGTTGTGGAGGAGTCTTCCGATTCACAAGACGTTGTTGTGGAGGAGTCTTCCGGTTCACAAAACGTTGTTGTGGAGGAGTCTTCCGGTTCAGAAGACGTTGTCGTGGGGGAGTCTTCCAGTTCACAAGATGTTGTTGTGGAACAGTCTTCCTGTTCACAAGACGTTGTTGTGGAGGAGTCTTTCTGTTCACAAGACGTTGTTGTGGAGGAGTCTTCCGGTTCACAAGACGTTGTTGCTCGATGTAATACCGGCACCATCCGCACAACAGAGATGAGTGGTGGTGACTGCAGAAATCTGTTGTCGGATTGCCGCACACTCTTACCCCCTGTTAACCACTAAGAATGCACAGGATTCTCACATTTTCTCCAGTTACCATCGTGATCGATGACGAAACTGTAATCGATAGTAATTGACAGATTAAAAAATTGGAAACGCCCTGCGACCATCCAACAGGTCTGCAGGTGTGTTCAATTGTCAATAAACTTGCAGAGTGCTCGCCTAATTTTAAACACTCAAGCAAGCACCCAAAGAAAGGGTTGAGAAGGAACGGCGGGCTTGGCAAGCGACAGCAAGCTGATAGCTCATGGAAAATACATTATGTTGCAAAGCCTGGTTGTCGTTAAGGACGCGTAGACTGCCTGGAAACCGCTAAGCCACGCCCCTCGGTCAGTTGTGTTTTTAATGAGTCGAAATCGATGAACTAGTGCAACTTATAAACGTCGAATTGCTTCACTATGAGTTGTGTCGTACTTTAAAAGGCTCAAATATCATATGAAAATGGAGGTCGTTTCATCAAGAAGAAGGAACGAGGTCAGAATACCTTCAAAGTATTAAATTCCTTCTTTAAGTTGTGATTTTAACCGATTTTGAGGTTGTTTGAAGATGATTAAAAGAAAGTTATTCGAATATTCCCTTTTGGAGAATTTCTCAAAGAAATCCGCAATGAGGGAAACTCATGTGAGCTCCACGGGACGATGAACAGAGGAAAGGCGACGGTACAGAGAGGGAAAGAAAGCACAAACGTTTGCATTGATCAGAAGGGCGTGTCCTCGACGAGGTCCGCCTTTCCGGCATATAAACCGCGCAATTCAGCCACTTGATCTGGGCAGTGAACGGTCACCACCTCGTTGTCTCTTGTGGTCAAAGCTCCTTGGTCCTTGGAGGAGTCTTCCGGTTCACAAGACGTTGTTGTGGAGGAGTCTTCCGGTTCACAAGATGTTGTAGTGGAGGAGTCTTCCAGTTCACAAGACGTTGTTGTGGAGGAGTCTTCCGGTTCACAAGACGTTGTTGTGGAGGAGTCTTCCGGTTCACAAGACGTTGTTGTGGAGGAGTCTTTTGGTTCACAAGATGTTGTTGTGGAGGAGTCTTCCGGTTCACAAGACGTTTTTGTGTTGTTGTGGAGGAGTCATCTGGTTCACAAGACGTTGTTGTGGAGGAGTCTTCCGGTTCACAAGACGTTGTTGTGGAGGAGTCCTCCGGTTCACAAGACGTTGTTGTGGAGGAGTCTTCTGGTTCACAACACGTTGTTGTCGAGGAGTCTTCCGGTCTACAAGACGTTGTTGTGGAGGAGTCTTCTGGTTCACAAGACGTTGTTGTGGAGGAGTCTTCCAGTTCACAACACGGTGTTGTAGAGGGTCTTCCAGTTCACAAGACATTGTTGTGGAAGAGTCTTCCAGTTCACAATACGTTGTAGTGAAGGAGTCTTTTGGTTCACAAGACGTTGTTGTGGAGGAGTCTTCCGGCTCACAAGACGTTGTTGTGGAGGGGTCTTCCGGTTCACAAGACGTTGTTGTGTTGTTGTGGAGGAGTCTTCCGGTTCACAAACGTTGTTGTGGAGGAGTCTTCCGGTTCACAAGACGTTGTTGTGGAGGAGTCTTCCAGTTCACAAGACGTTGTTGTGGAGGAGTCATTGGGTTCGCAAGGGGTTATTGTGGAGGAGTCATTGGGTTCACAAGACGTTGTTGTGGAGGAGTCATCAGGTTCACAAGACGTTGTTGTGTTGTTGTGGATGAGTCTTCCGGTTCACAAGACGTTGTTGTGGAGGAGTCTTCCGGTTCACAAAACGTTGTTGTGGATGAGACTTATGGTTCACAAGACGTTGTTGTGGAGGAGTCATTGGGTCAGCAAGACGTTGTTGTGTATGAGACTTATGGTTCATAAAACGTTGTTGTGCAGGAGTCATTGGGTTCGCAAGATGTTGTTGTGGATGAGTCTTCCGGTTCACAAGACGTTGTTGTGGAGGAGTCTTCCAGTTCACAAGCCGTTGTTGTGGGGGAGTCTTCCGGTTCACAAGACGTTGTTGTAGAGGAGTCCTCCAGTTCACAAGACATTGTTGTGGAAGAGTCTTCCGGTTCACAAGACGTTGTTGTGGAGGAGTCTTCCGGTTCACAAGACGTTGTTGTGGAGGAGTCTTCCGGTTCACAAGACGTTGTTGTGTAGGAGTCTTCAGGTTCACAAGACGTTGTTGTGGAGGAGTCTTCCGGTTCACAAGACGTTGTTGTCGAGGAGTATTCCGGTTCACAAGACGTTGTTGTGGAGGAGTCTTCTGGTTCACAAGACGTTGCTGCGGAAGAGCCTTCCGGTTCACAAAACGTTGTTGTGGAGGAGTCTTCCGGTTCACAAGACGATGTTGTGGAGGAGTCTTCCAGTTCACAAAACGTTGTTGTGGAGGAGTCTTTCGGTTCACAAGACGTTGTTATGGAGGAGTCTTCCGGTTCACAAGACGTTGTTGTGTTGTTGTGGAGGAGTCTTCCGGTTCACAAGACGTTGTTGTGGAGGTGTCTTCCGGTTCACAAGACGTTGTTGTGTTGTTGTGGAGGAGTCTTCCGGTTCACAAGACGTTGTTGTGGAAGAGTCTTCCGGTTCACAAAACGTAGTTGTGAAGGAGTCTTTTGGTTCACAAGACGTTGTTGTGGAGAAGTCTTCCGGTTCACAAGACATTGTTGAGGAGTCTTCCGGTTCGCAAGACATTGCTGTGGATGAGACTTATGGTTCACAAGACGTTGTTGTGGAAGAGTCATTGGGTCAGCAAGACGTTGTTGTGTATGAGACTTATGGTTCACAAGACCTTGTTGTGCAGGAGTCATTGGGTTCGCAAACGTTGTTGTGGATGAGTCTTCCGGTTCACAAGACGTTGTTGTGGAGGAGTCTTCCGGTTCACAAGCCGTTGTTGCAGAGGAGTCTTCCGGTTCACAAAACGTTGTTGTGGTTGAGTCTTCCGGTTCACAAGACGTTGTTGTGGAGGAGTCTTCCGGTTCACAAGACGTTGTTGTGTTGTTGTGGAGGAGTCTTCCGGTTCACAAAACGTTGTTGTGGAGGAGTCTTCCGGTTCACAAGACGTTGTCGTGGAGGAGTCTTCCGGTTCACAAGATGTTGTTGTGGAACAGTCTTCCGGTTCACACGATGTTTTTTGTGGAACAGGCTTCCTGTTCACAAGACGTTGTTGTGGAGGAGTCTTTCGGTTCACAAGACGTTGTTGCTCGATGTAATACCGGCACCATCCACACAACAGAGATGAGTGGTGGTGACTGCAGAAATCTGTTGTCGGATTGCCGCACACTCTTACCCCCTGTTAACCACTAAGAATGGACAGGATTCTCACATTTTCTCCAGTTACCATCGTGATCGATGACGAAACTGTAATCGATAGTAATTGACAGATTTAAAAATTGGAAACGCCCTGCGACCATCCATCCAACAGGTCTGCAGGTGTGTTCAATTGTCAATAAAATTGCAGAGTGCTCGCCTAATTTTAAACACTCAAGCAAGCACCCAAAGAAAGGGTTGAGAAGGAACGGCGGGCTTGGCAAGCGACAGCAAGCTGATCGCTCATGGAAAATACATTGTTGCAAAGCCTGGTTGTCGTTAAGGACGCGTAGACTGCCTGGAAACCGCTAAGCCACGCCCCTCAGTCAGTTGTGTTTTTAATGAGTCGAAATCGATGAACTAGTGCAACATATAAACGTCGAATTGCTTCACTATGAGTTGTATCGTACTTTAAAAGGCTCAAATATCATATGAAAACGGAGGTCGTTTCATCAAGAAGAAGGAACGAGGGCAGAATACCTTCAAAGTATTAAATTGCTTCTTTAAGTTGTGATTTTAACAGATTTTGAGGTTGTTTGAAGGTGATTAAAGGAAAGTTCTTCGAATATTCCCTTTTGGAGAATTTCTCAAAGAAATCCGCAATGAGGGAAACTCATGTGATCCACGGGACGATGAACGGAGGAAAGGCGACGGTACAGAGAGGGAAAGAAAGCACAAACGTTTGCATTGATCAGAAGGGCGTGTCCTCGACGAGGTCCGCCTTTCCGGCATATAAACCGTGCAATTCAGCCACTTGATCTGGGCAGTGAACGGTCACCACCTCGTTGTCTCTTGTGGTCAAAGCTCCTTGGTCCTTGGAGGAGTCTTCCGGTTCACAAGACGTTGCTGTGGAGGAGTCTTCCGGTTCACAAGACGTTGCTGTGGAGGAGTCTTTTGGTTCACAAGACGTTGTTGTGGAGGAGTCTTCCGGTTCACAAGACGTTTTTGTGTTGTTGTGGAGGAGTCTTCCTGTTCACAAGACGTTGTTGTGGAGGAGTCTTACAGTTCACAAGACGTTGTTGTGTTGTTGTGGAGGAGTCTTCCAGGTCACAAGTCGTTGTTGTGGAGGAGTCTTCCGGTTCACAAGACGTTGTTGTGGAGGAGTATTCTGGTTTACAAGACGTTGTCGAGGAGTCTTCCAGTTCACAAGACGTTGTTGTGGAGGAGTCTTCCGGTTCACAAGACGTTGTTCTGGAGGAGCCTTCCGGTTCACAAGATGTTGTAGTGGAGGAGTCTTCCGGTTCACAAGACGTTGTTGTGGAGGAGTCTTCCGGTTCACAAGACGTTGTTGTGGAGGAGTCTTCCGGTTCACAAGACGTTGTTGTGGAGGAGTCCTCCGGTTCACAAGACGTTGTTGTGGAGGAGTCTTCCGGTTCACAAGACGTTGTTGTGGAAGAGTCTTCCGGTTCACAAGACGTTGTTGTGGAGGAGTCTTCCGTTTCACAAGACGTTGTTGTGGAGGAGTCTTCCGGTTCACAAGACGTTGTTGTAGAGCAGTCTTCCGGTTCACAAGACGTTGTTGTGGAGGAGTCTTCCGGTTCACAAGACGTTGTTGTGGAGGAGACTTCCGGTTCACAAGACGTTGTTGTGGAGGAGTCTTCCGGTTCACAATACGTTGTTGTGGAGGAGTCTTCCGGTTCACAAGACATTGTTGTGGAGGAGTCTTCCGGTTCACAAGACGATGTTGTGCAGGAGTCTTCCGTTTCACAAGACGTTGTTGTGGAGAAGTCATTGGGTTAGCAAGACGTTGTTGTGGATGAGACTTATGGTTCACAAGACGTTGTTGTGGAGAAGTCATTGGGTTCGCAAGACGTTGTTGTGGATGAGTCTTCCGTTTCACAAGACGTTGTTGTGGAGGAATCTTCCGGTTCACAAGACGTTGTTGTGGAGGAGTCTTCCGGTTCACAAGACGTTGTTGTGGAACAGTCTTCAGGTTCACAAGACGTTGTTGTGGAGGAGTCCTCCGGTTCACAAGACGTTGTTGTGGAGGAGTCTTCCGGTTCACAAGAAGTTGTTGTGGATGAGACTTATGGTTCACAAGACGTTGTTGTGGAGGAGTCATTGGGTTCGCAAGACGTTGTTGTGGAGGAGTCATTGGGTTCGCAAGACGTTGTTGTGGAGGAGTCATTGGGTTCGCAAGACGTTGTTGTGGAGGAGTCATGGGTTCACAAGACGTTGTTGTGGATTAGGCATCGGTTTCACAAGACGTTGTTGTGGACGAGTCTTCCGGTTCACAAGACGTTTTTGTGGAGGAGTCTTCTGGTCCACAAGACGTTGTTCTGGAGGAGTCTTCCTGTTCACAAGATGTTGTTGTGTCGGAGTCTTCCAGTTCACAAGACATTGTGTGGAGGAGTCTTCCGGTTCACAAGACGTTATTGAGGAGGAGTCTTTCGGTTCACAAGATGTTGTTGTGGAGGAGTCTTTCAGTTCACAAGATGTTGTTGTGTAGGAGTCTTCCAGTTCACAAGACGTTGTTGTGGAGGAGGCATTGGGTTCGCAAGGGGTTATTGTGGAGGAGTCATTGGGTTCACAAGACGTTGTTGTGGAGGAGTCTTCCGGTTCACAAGACTTTGTTGTGGAGGAGTCTTCCGGTTCACAAGACTTTGTTGTGGAGGAGTCTTCCGGTTCACAAGACGTTGTTGTGGAGGTGTCTTCCAGTTCACAAGACGTTGTTGTGGAACAGTCTTCCAGTTCACAAGACGTTGTTGTGGAGGAGCCTTCCGGTTCACAAGATGTTGTTGTGGAGGAGTCTTCCGGTTCACAAGACGTTGTTGTGGAGGAGTCTTTCGGTTCACAAGACGTTGTTGTGGAAGAGTCTTCCGGTTCACAAGACGTTGTTGAGTTGTGGTGGAGGAGTCTTCCGGTTCACAAGACGTTGTTGTGGAGGAGTCTTCCGGTTCACAAGATGTTGTTGTGGAGGAGTCTTCAGGTTCACAAGACTTTGTTATGGAGGAGTCTTCCGGTTCACAAGACGTTGTTGTGGAGGAGTCTTCCGGTTCACAAGACGTTGTTGTGGAGGAGTCTTCCGGTTCACAAGACGTTGTTGTGGAGGAGTCATTGGGTTCGCAAGGGGTTATTGTGGAGGAGTCATTGGGTTCACAAGACGTTGTTGTGGAGGAGTCTTCCAGTTCACAAGACGATGTTGTGGAGGAGTCTTCCGGTTCACAAAACGTTGTTGTGGAGGAGTCTTCCGGTTCACAAGACGTTGTTGTGGAGGAGTCTTCCGGTTCACAAGACGTTGTTGTGGAGGAGTCTTCCGGTTCACAAGACGTCGTTGTGGAGGAGTCTTCTGGTTCACAAGACGTTGTTGTAGAGGAGTCTTCCAGTTCACCAGACGTTGTTGTGTTGTTGTGGAGGAGTCTTCCGGTTCACAAGACGTTGTTGTGGAGGAGTCTTCCGGTTCACAAGACTGTTGTGGAGGAGTCTTCCGGTTCACAAGACGTTGTCGTGGAGGAGTCTTCCGTTTCAAAAGATGTTGTCGTGGATGAGTCTTCCGGTTCACAAGATGTTGTAGTGGAGGAGTCTTACTGTTCACAAGACATTGTTGTAGAGGAGTCTTCCGGTTCACAAGACGTTGTTGTGGAGGAGTCTTCCGGTTCACAAGACGGTGTTGTGGAGGAGTCTTCCGGTTCACAAGACGTTGTTGTGGAGGAGTCTTCCGGTTCACAAGACGTTGTTGTGGAGGAGTCTTCCGGTTCACAAGACGTTGTTGTGGAGGAGTCTTCCGGTTCACAAGACGTTGTTGAAGAGGAGTCTTACGGTTCACAAGACATTGTTGTAGAGGAGTCTTCCAGTTCACAAGACGTTGTTGTGGAAGAGTCTGCCGGTTCACAAGACGTTGTTGTGTTGTTGTGGAGGAGTCTTCCGGTTCACCAGACGTTGTTGTGGAGGAGTCTTCCGGTTCACAAGACGTTGTTGTGGAGGAGTCTTCAGGTTCACAAGACTTTGTTATGGAGGAGTCTTCCGGTTCACAAGACGTTGTTGTGGAGGAGTCTTCCGGTTCACAAGACGTTGTTGTGGAGGAGTCTTCCGGTTCACAAGAAGTTGTTGTGGATGAGACTTATGGTTCACAAGATGTTGTTGTAGAGGAGTCAATGCGTTCGCAAGACGTTGTTGTGGAGGAGTCATTGGGTTCGCAAGACGTTGTTGTGGAGGAGTCATCCGGTTCACAAGACGTTGTTGTGGATGAGTCATCGGTTTCACAAGACGTTGTTGTGGAGGAGTCTTCCGGTTCAGAAGACTTTTTGTGGAGGAGTCTTCCGGTTCACAAGACGTTGTTGTGGAGGAGTCTTCCTGTTCACAAGATGTTGTTGTGTAGGAGTCTTCCAGTTCACAAGACATTGTTGTGGAGGAGTCTTCCGGTTCACAAGACGTTATTGAGGAGGAGTCTTTTGGTTCACAAGATGTTGTTGTGTAGGAGTCTTCCAGTTCACAAGACGTTGTTGTGGAGGAATCTGCCAGTTCATAAGACCTTGTTGTGGAGGAGTCATTGGGTTCGCAAGGGGTTATTGTGGAGGAGTCATCAGGTTCACAAGACGTTGTTGTGGAGGAGTCTTCCGGTTCACAAGACTTTGTTGTGGAGGAGTCTTCCGGTTCACAAGACGTTGTTGTGGAGGACTCTTCCAGTTCACAAGACGTTGTTGTGGAACAGTCTTCCAGTTCACAAGACGTTGTTGTGGAGGAGCCTTCCGTTTCACAAGACGTTGTTGTGGAGGAGTCTTCCGGTTCACAAGACGTTGTTGTGGAGGAGTCTTCCTGTTCACAAGACGTTGTTGTGGAGAAGTCTTCCGGTTCACAAGACATTGTTGAGGAGGAGTCTTCCGGTTCGCAAGAGGTTGCTGTGGATGAGACTTATGGTTCACAAGACGTTGTTGTGGAGGAGTCATTGGGTCAGCAAGACGTTGTTGTGTATGAGACTTATGGTTCACAAGACCTTGTTGTGCAGGAGTCATTGGGTTCGCAAGACGTTGTTGTGGATGAGTCTTCCGGTTCACAAGACGTTGTTGTGGAGGAGTCTTCCGGGTCAAAGCCGTTGTTGAGTATGAGACTTATGGTTCACAAGACCTTGTTGTGCAGGAGACATTGGGTTCGCAAGACGTTGTTGTGGATGAGTCTTCCTGTTCACAAGACGTTGTTGTGGAGGAGTCTTCCGGGTCAACGCCGTTGTTGCGGAGAAGTCTTGCAGTTCACAAAACGTTGTTGTGGAGGAGTCTTCCAGTTCACAAGACGTTGTTGTAGAGGAGTCTTCCAGTTCACAAGACGTTGTTGTGGAGGAGTCTTACGTTGCACAAGACGTTGTTGTGGAGGAGTCTTCCGGTTCACAAGACGTTGTGGAGGAGTCTTCCGGTTCACAAGACGTTGTTGAAGAGGAGTCTTACGGTTCACAAGACTGTTGTAGAGGAGTCTTCCAGTTCACAAGACGTTGTTGTGGAGGAGTCTTCCGGTTCACAAGACGTTGTTGTGGAGGAGTCTTCCGGTTCACAAGACGTTGTTGTGGAGGAGTCTTCCGGTTCACAAGACGTTGTTGTGGAGGAGTCTTCCGGTTCACAAGACGTTGTTGTGGAGGAGTCTTCTGGTTCACAAGACGATGTTGTGGAGGAGTCTTCCGGTTCACAAAACGTTGTTGTGGAGGAGTCATCCGGTTCACAAGATATTGTTGTGGAACAGTCTTCCAGTTCACAAGATGTTGTTGTGGAACAGTCTTCCTGTTCACAAGACGTTGTTGTGGAGGAGTCTTCCAGTTCACAAGACGTTGTTGTGGAGGAGTCTTCCGGTTCACAAGATGTTGTTGTGGAACAGTCTTCCGGTTCACAAGACGTTGTTGTGGAACAGTCTTCCGGTTCACAAGACGTTGTTGTGGAGGAGTCTTCTGGTTCACAAGACGTTGTTGTGTTGTTGTGGAGGAGTCTTCCGGTTCACAAGACGTTGTTGTGGAGGAATCTTCCGGTTCACAAGATGTTGTTGTGGAACAGTCTTCCGGTTCACAAGACGTTGTCGTGGAGGAGTCTTCCGGTTCACAAAACGTTGTTGTGGAGGAGTCTTCCGGTTCACAAGACGTTGTTGTGGAGGAGTCTTCCGGTTCACAAGACGGTGTTGTGGAGGAGTCTTCCGGTTCACAAGACGATGTTGTGGAGGAGTCTTCCGGTTCACAAAACGTTGTTGTGGAGGAATCTTCCAGTTCACAATACGTTGTTGTGGAGGAGTCTTCCGGTTCGCAAGACGATGTTGTGGAGGAGTCTTCTGGTTCACAAGACGTTGTGTTGTTGTGGAGGAGTCTTCCGGTTCACAAGACGTTGTTGTGGAGGAGTCTTCCGGTTCACAATACGTTTTTGTGTTGTTGTGGAGGAGTCTTCCGGTTCACAAGACGTTGTTGTGGAGGAGTCTTCCGGTTCACAAGACGTTGTTGTGGAGGAGTCTTCCGGTTCACAAGATGTTGTTGTGGATGAGTCTTATGGTTCACAAGACGTTGTTGTGGAGGAGTCATTGGGTTCGCAAGGGGTTATTGTGGAGGAGTCATTGGGTTCACAAGACGTTGTTGTGGAGGAGTCTTCTGGTTCACAAGACGTTGTTGTGGAGGAGTCTTCCAGTTCACAAGACGATGTTGTGGAGGAGTCTTCCGGTTCACAAAACGTTGTTGTGGAGGAGTCTTTTGGTTCACAAGACGTTGTTGTGGAGGAGTCTTCCGGTTCACAAGACGTTGTTGTGGAGGAGTCTTCCGGTTCACAAGACGTCGTTGTGGAGGAGTCTTCCGGTTCACAAGACGTTGTTGTGGAGGAGTCTTCCGGTTCACAAGACATTGTCGTGGAGGAGTCTTCCGTTTCACAAGATGTTGTCGTGGATGAGTCTTCCGGTTCACAAGATGTTGTAGTGGAGGAGTCTTCCGGTTCACAAGACGTTGTTGTGGAGGAGTCTTCCGGTTCACAAGACGGTGTTGTGGAGGAGTCTTCCGGTTCACAAGACGTTGTTGTGGAGGAGTCTTCCGGTTCACAAGACGTTGTTGTGGAGGAGTCTTCTGGTTCACAAGACGTTGTTGTGTTGTTGTGGAGGAGTCTTCCGGTTCACAAGACGTTGTTGTGGAGGAATCTTCCGGTTCACAAGATGTTGTTGTGGAACAGTCTTCCGGTTCACAAGACGTTGTCGTGGAGGAGTCTTCCGGTTCACAAAACGTTGTTGTGGAGGAGTCTTCGGGTTCACAAGACGTTGTTGTGGAGGAGTCTTCCGGTTCACAAGACGATGTTGTGGAGGAGTCTTCCGGTTCACAAAACGTTGTTGTGGAGGAGTCTTTTGGTTCACAAGACGTTGTTGTGGAGGAATCTTCCAGTTCACAATACGTTGTTGTGGAGGAATCTTCCGGTTCGCAAGACGATGTTGTGAAGGAGTCTTCTGGTTCACAAGACGTTTTTGTGTTGTTGTGGAGGAGTCTTCCGGTTCACAAGACGTTGTTGTGGAGGAGTCTTCCGGTTCACAAGACGTTGTTGTGGAGGAGTCTTCCGGTTCACAAGACGTTGTTGTGGAGGAGTCTTCCGGTTCACAATACGTTTTTGTGTTGTTGTGGAGGAGTCTTCCGGTTCACAATACGTTGTTGTGGAGGAGTCTTCCGGTTCACAAGACGTTGTTGTGGAGGAGTCTTCCGGTTCACAAGATGTTGTTGTGGATGAAACTTATGGTTCACAAGACGTTGTTGTGGAGGAGTCATTGGGTTCGCAAGGGGTTATTGTGGAGGAGTCATTGGGTTCACAAGACGTTGTTGTGGAGGAGTCTTCTGGTTCACAAGACGTTGTTGTGGAGGAGTCTTCCAGTTCACAAGACGATGTTGTGGAGGAGTCTTCCGGTTCACAAAACGTTGTTGCGGAGGAGTCTTTTGGTTCACAAGACGTTGTTGTGGAGGAGTCTTCCGGTTCACAAGATGTTGTTGTGGAGGAGTCTTCCGGTTCACAAGACGTCGTTGTGGAGGAGTCTTCTGGTTCACAAGACGTTGTTGTAGAGGAGTCTTCCAGTTCACAAGACATTGTTGTGGAAGAGTCTTCCGGTTCACAAGACGTTGTTGTGTTGTTGTGGAGGAGTCTTCCGGTTCACAAGACGTTGTTGTGGAGGAGTCTTCCGGTTCACAATACATTGTTGTGGAGGAGTCTTCCGGTTCACAAGACGTTGTCGTGGAGGAGTCTTCCGTTTCACAAGACGTTGTTGAAGAGGAGTCTTACTGTTCACAAGACATTGTTGTAGAGGAGTCTTCCAGTTCACAAGACGTTGTTGTGGAAGAGTCTTCCGGTTCACAAGACGTTGTTGTGTTGTTGTGGAGGAGTCTTCCGGTTCACAAGACGTTGTTGTGGAGGAGTCTTCCGGTTCACAAGACGTTGTTGTGGAGGAGTCTTCCGGTTCACAAGACGTTGTTGTGGAGGAGTCTTCAGGTTCACAAGACTTTGTTATGGAGGAGTCTTCCGGTTCACAAGACGTTGTTGTGGAGGAGTCTTCTGGTTCACAAGACGTTGTTGTGGAGGAGTCTTCCGGTTCACAAGAAGTTGTTGTGGATGAGACTTATGGTTCACAAGACGTTGTTGTAGAGGAGTCAATGGGTTCGCAAGACGTTGTTGTGGAGGAGTCATTGGGTTCGCAAGACGTTGTTGTGGAGGAGTCATCCGGTTCACAAGACGTTGTTGTGGATGAGTCATCGGTTTCACAAGACGTTGTTGTGGAGGAGTCTTCCGGTTCAGAAGACGTTTTTGTGGAGGAGTCTTCCGGTTCACAAGACGTTGTTGTGGAGGAGTCTTCCTGTTCACAAGATGTTGTTGTGTAGGAGTCTTCCAGTTCACAAGACATTGTTGTGGAGGAGTCTTCCGGTTCACAAGACGTTATTGACGAGGAGTCTTTTGGTTCACAAGATGTTGTTGTGTAGGAGTCTTCCAGTTCACAAGACATTGTTGTAGAGGAGTCAATGGGTTCGCAAGACGTTGTTGTGGAGGAGTCATTGGGTTCGCAAGTGGTTATTGTGGAGGAGTCATTGGGTTCACAAGACGTTGTTGTGGAGGAGTCATCAGGTTCACAAGACGTTGTTGTGGAGGAGTCTTCCGGTTCACAAGACTTTGTTGTGGAGTCGTCTTCCGGTTCACAAGACATTGTTGTGGAGGACTCTTCCAGTTCACAAGACGTTGTTGTGGAACAGTCTTCCAGTTCACAAGACGTTGTTGTGGAGGAGCCTTCCGGTTCACAAGACGTTGTTGTGGAGGAGTCTTCCGGTTCACAAGACGTTGTTGTGGAGGAGTCTTCCTGTTCACAAGACGTTGTTGTGGAGAAGTCTTCCGGTTCACAAGACATTGTTGAGGAGGAGTCTTCCGGTTCGCAAGAGGTTGCTGTGGATGAGACTTATGGTTCACAAGACGTTGTTGTGTATGAGACTTATGGTTCACAAGACCTTGTTGTGCAGGAGTCATTGGGTTCGCAAGACGTTGTTGTGGATGAGTCTTCCGGTTCACAAGACGTTGTTGTGGAGGACTCTTCCAGTTCACAAGACGTTGTTGTGGAACAGTCTTCCAGTTCACAAGACGTTGTTGTGGAGAAGTCTTCCGGTTCACAAGACATTGTTGAGGAGGAGTCTTCCGGTTCGCAAGAGGTTGCTGTGGATGAGACTTATGGTTCACAAGACGTTGTTGTGGAGGAGTCATTGGGTCAGCAAGACGTTGTTGTGTATGAGACTTATGGTTCACAAGACCTTGTTGTGCAGGAGTCATTGGGTTCGCAAGACGTTGTTGTGGATGAGTCTTCCGGTTCACAAGACGTTGTTGTGGAGGAGTCTTCCGGGTCAAAGCCGTTGTTGTGTATGAGACTTATGGTTCACAAGACCTTGTTGTGCAGGAGTCATTGGGTTCGCAAGACGTTGTTGTGGATGAGTCTTCCTGTTCACAAGACGTTGTTGTGGAGGAGTCTTCCGGGTCAACGCCGTTGTTGCGGAGAAGTCTTGCAGTTCACAAAACGTTGTTGTGGAGGAGTCTTCCGGTTCACAAGACGTTATTGAGGAGGAGTCTTTTGGTTCACAAGATGTTGTTGTGTAGGAGTCTTCCAGTTCACAAGACGTTGTTGTGGATGAGTCTTCCTGTTCACAAGACGTTGTTGTGGAGGAGTCTTCCGGGTCAACGCCGTTGTTGCGGAGAAGTCTTGCAGTTCACAAAACGTTGTTGTGGAGGAGTCTTCCAGTTCACAAGACGTTGTTGTAGAGGAGTCTTACGTTGCACAAGACGTTGTTGTGGAGGAGTCTTCCGGTTCACAAGACGTTGTTGTGGAGGAGTCTTCCGGTTCACAAGACGTTGTTGAAGAGGAGTCTTACGGTTCACAAGACTGTTGTAGAGGAGTCTTCCAGTTCACAAGACGTTGTTGTGGAGGAGTCTTCCGGTTCACAAGACGTTGTTGTGGAGGAGTCTTCCGGTTCACAAGACGTTGTTGTGGAGGAGTCTTCCGGTTCACAAGACGTTGTTGTGGAGGAGTCTTCCGGTTCACAAGACGTTGTTGTGGAGGAGTCTTCCGGTTCACAAGACGTTGTTGTGGAGGAGTCTTCTGGTTCACAAGACGATGTTGTGGAGGAGTCTTCCGGTTCACAAAACGTTGTTGTGGAGGAGTCATCCGGTTCACAAGATATTGTTGTGGAACAGTCTTCCAGTTCACAAGATGTTGTTGTGGAACAGTCTTCCTGTTCACAAGACGTTGTTGTGGAGGAGTCTTCCGGTTCACAAGACGTTGTTGTGGAACAGTCTTCCGGTTCACAAGACGTTGTTGTGGAGGAGTCTTCTGGTTCACAAGACGTTGTTGTGTTGTTGTGGAGGAGTCTTCCGGTTCACAAGACGTTGTTGTGGAGGAATCTTCCGGTTCACAAGATGTTGTTGTGGAACAGTCTTCCGGTTCACAAGACGTTGTCGTGGAGGAGTCTTCCGGTTCACAAAACGTTGTTGTGGAGGAGTCTTCGGGTTCACAAGACGTTGTTGTGGAGGAGTCTTCCGGTTCACAAGACGGTGTTGTGGAGGAGTCTTCCGGTTCACAAGACGATGTTGTGGAGGAGTCTTCCGGTTCACAAAACGTTGTTGTGGAGGAGTCTTTTGGTTCACAAGACGTTGTTGTGGAGGAGTCTTCCGGTTCACAAGACGTTGTTGAAGAGGAGTCTTACTGTTCACAAGACATTGTTGTAGAGGAGTCTTCCAGTTCACAAGACGTTGTTGTGGAAGAGTCTTCCGGTTCACAAGACGTTGTTGTGTTGTTGTGGAGGAGTCTTCCGGTTCACAAGACGTTGTTGTGGAGGAGTCTTCCGGTTCACAAGACGTTGTTGTGGAGGAGTCTTCCGGTTCACAAGACGTTGTTGTGGAGGAGTCTTCCGGTTCACAAGACGTTGTTGTGGAGGAGTCTTCCGGTTCACAAGACGTTGTTGTGGAGGAGTCTTCCGGTTCACAAGACATTGTCGTGGAGGAGTCTTCCGTTTCACAAGATGTTGTCGTGGATGAGTCTTCCGGTTCACAAGATGTTGTAGTGGAGGAGTCTTCCGGTTCACAAGACGTTGTTGTGGAGGAGTCTTCCGGTTCACAAGACGGTGTTGTGGAGGAGTCTTCCGGTTCACAAGACGTTGTTGTGGAGGAGTCTTCCGGTTCACAAGACGTTGTTGTGGAGGAGTCTTCCGGTTCACAAGACGTTGTTGAAGAGGAGTCTTACTGTTCACAAGACATTGTTGTAGAGGAGTCTTCCAGTTCACAAGACGTTGTTGTGGAAGAGTCTTCCGGTTCACAAGACGTTGTTGTGTTGTTGTGGAGGAGTCTTCCGGTTCACAAGACGTTGTTGTGGAGGAGTCTTCCGGTTCACTAGACGTTGTTGTGGAGGAGTCTTCCGGTTCACTAGACGTTGTTGTGGAGGAGTCTTCCGGTTCACAAGACGTTGTTGTGGAGGAGTCTTCAGGTTCACAAGACTTTGTTATGGAGGAGTCTTCCGGTTCAGAAGACGTTTTTGTGGAGGAGTCTTCCGGTTCACAAGACGTTGTTGTGGAGGAGTCTTCCTGTTCACAAGATGTTGTTGTGTAGGAGTCTTCCAGTTCACAAGACATTGTTGTGGAGGAGTCTTCCGGTTCACAAGACGTTATTGAGGAGGAGTCTTTTGGTTCACAAGATGTTGTTGTGTAGGAGTCTTCCAGTTCACAAGACGTTGTTGTGGAGGAATCTGCCAGTTCATAAGACCTTGTTGTGGAGGAGTCATTGGGTTCGCAAGGGGTTATTGTGGAGGAGTCATCAGGTTCACAAGACGTTGTTGTGGAGGAGTCTTCCGGTTCACAAGACTTTGTTGTGGAGGAGTCTTCCGGTTCACAAGACGTTGTTGTGGAGGAGTCTTCCGGTTCACAAGACGTTGTTGTGGAGGAGTCTTCCGGTTCACAAGACGTTGTTGTGGAGGAGTCTTCCGGTTCACAAGACGATGTTGTGGAGGAGTCTTCCGGTTCACAAAACGTTGTTGTGGAGGAGTCATCCGGTTCACAAGATATTGTTGTGGAACAGTCTTCCTGTTCACAAGACGTTGTTGTGGAGGAGTCTTCCAGTTCACAAGACGTTGTTGTGGAGGAGTCTTCCGGTTCACAAGATGTTGTTGTGGAACAGTCTTCCGGTTCACAAGACGTTGTTGTGGAGGAGTCTTCTGGTTCACAAGACGTTGTTGTGTTGTTGTGGAGGAGTCTTCCGGTTCACAAGACGTTGTTGTGGAGGAATCTTCCGGTTCACAAGATGTTGTTGTGGAACAGTCTTCCGGTTCACAAGACGTTGTCGTGGAGGAGTCTTCCGGTTCACAAAACGTTGTTGTGGAGGAGTCTTCGGGTTCACAAGACGTTGTTGTGGAGGAGTCTTCCGGTTCACAAGACGGTGTTGTGGAGGAGTCTTCCGGTTCACAAGACGATGTTGTGGAGGAGTCTTCCGGTTCACAAAACGTTGTTGTGGAGGAGTCTTTTGGTTCACAAGACGTTGTTGTGGAGGAATCTTCCAGTTCACAATACGTTGTTGTGGAGGAATCTTCCGGTTCGCAAGACGATGTTGTGGAGGAGTCTTCTGGTTCACAAGACGTTGTGTTGTTGTGGAGGAGTCTTCCGGTTCACAAGACGTTGTTGTGGAGGAGTCTTCCGGTTCACAATACGTTTTTGTGTTGTTGTGGAGGAGTCTTCCGGTTCACAAGACGTTGTTGTGGAGGAGTCTTCCGGTTCACAAGACGTTGTTGTGGAGGAGTCTTCCGGTTCACAAGATGTTGTTGTGGATGAGACTTATGGTTCACAAGACGTTGTTGTGGAGGAGTCATTGGGTTCGCAAGGGGTTATTGTGGAGGAGTCATTGGGTTCACAAGACGTTGTTGTGGAGGAGTCTTCTGGTTCACAAGACGTTGTTGTGGAGGAGTCTTCCAGTTCACAAGACGATGTTGTGGAGGAGTCTTCCGGTTCACAAAACGTTGTTGCGGAGGAGTCTTTTGGTTCACAAGACGTTGTTGTGGAGGAGTCTTCCGGTTCACAAGACGTTGTTGTGGAGGAGTCTTCCGGTTCACAAGACGTCGTTGTGGAGGAGTCTTCCAGTTCACAAGACATAGTTGTGGAAGAGTCTTCCGGTTCACAAGACGTTGTTGTGGAGGAGTCTTCCGGTTCACAAGACGGTGTTGTGGAGGAGTCTTCCGGTTCACAAGACGTTGTTGTGGAGGAGTCTTCCGGTTCACAAGACGTTGTTGTGGAGGAGTCTTCCGGTTCACAAGACGTTGTTGTGGAGGAGTCTTCCGGTTCACAAGACGTTGTTGAAGAGGAGTCTTACTGTTCACAAGACATTGTTGTAGAGGAGTCTTCCAGTTCACAAGACGTTGTTGTGGAAGAGTCTTCCGGTTCACAAGACGTTGCTGTGTTGTTGTGGAGGAGTCTTCCGGTTCACAAGACGTTGTTGTGGAGGAGTCTTCCGGTTCACAAGACGTTGTTGTGGAGGAGTCTTCCGGTTCACAAGACGTTGTTGTGGAGGAGTCTTCCGGTTCACAAGACGTTGTCGTGGAGGAGTCTTCCGTTTCACAAGATGTTGTCGTGGATGAGTCTTCCGGTTCACAAGATGTTGTAGTGGAGGAGTCTTCCGGTTCACAAGACGTTGTTGTGGAGGAGTCTTCCGGTTCACAAGACGGTGTTGTGGAGGAGTCTTCCGGTTCACAAGACGTTGTTGTGGAGGAGTCTTCAGGTTCACAAGACGTTGTTGTGGAGGAGTCTTCCGGTTCACAAGACGTTGTTGAAGAGGAGTCTTACTGTTCACAAGACATTGTTGTAGAGGAGTCTTCCAGTTCACAAGACGTTGTTGTGGAAGAGTCTTCCGGTTCACAAGACGTTGTTGTGTTGTTGTGGAGGAGTCTTCCGGTTCACAAGACGTTGTTGTGGAGGAGTCTTCCGGTTCACAAGACGTTGTTGTGGAGGAGTCTTCCGGTTCACAAGACGTTGTTGTGGAGGAGTCTTCAGGTTCACAAGACTTTGTTATGGAGGAGTCTTCCGGTTCACAAGACGTTGTTGTGGAGGAGTCTTCTGGTTCACAAGACGTTGTTGTGGAGGAGTCTTCCGGTTCACAAGAAGTTGTTGTGGATGAGACTTATGGTTCACAAGACGTTGTTGTAGAGGAGTCAATGGGTTCGCAAGACGTTGTTGTGGAGGAGTCATTGGGTTCGCAAGACGTTGTTGTGGAGGAGTCATCCGGTTCACAAGACGTTGTTGTGGATGAGTCATCGGTTTCACAAGACGTTGTTGTGGAGGAGTCTTCCGGTTCAGAAGACGTTTTTGTGGAGGAGTCTTCCGGTTCACAAGACGTTGTTGTGGAGGAGTCTTCCTGTTCACAAGATGTTGTTGTGTAGGAGTCTTCCAGTTCACAAGACATTGTTGTGGAGGAGTCTTCCGGTTCACAAGACGTTATTGACGAGGAGTCTTTTGGTTCACAAGACGTTGTTGTGGAGGAGTCTTCCGGTTCACAAGACGTTGTTGTGGAGGAGTCTTCCAGTTCACAAGACGTTGTTGTGGAACAGTCTTCCAGTTCACAAGACGTTGTTGTGGAGGAGCCTTCCGTTTCACAAGACGTTGTTGTGGAGGAGTCTTCCGGTTCACAAGACGTTGTTGTGGAGGAGTCTTCCTGTTCACAAGACGTTGTTGTGGAGAAGTCTTCCGGTTCACAAGACATTGTTGAGGAGGAGTCTTCCGGTTCGCAAGAGGTTGCTGTGGATGAGACTTATGGTTCACAAGACGTTGTTGTGGAGGAGTCATTGGGTCAGCAAGACGTTGTTGTGTATGAGACTTATGGTTCACAAGACCTTGTTGTGCAGGAGTCATTGGGTTCGCAAGACGTTGTTGTGGATGAGTCTTCCGGTTCACAAGACGTTGTTGTGGAGGAGTCTTCCGGGTCAAAGCCGTTGTTGTGTATGAGACTTATAGTTCACAAGACCTTGTTGTGTATGAGACTTATGGTTCACAAGACCTTGTTGTGCAGGAGTCATTGGGTTCGCAAGACGTTGTTGTGGATGAGTCTTCCTGTTCACAAGACGTTGTTGTGGAGGAGTCTTCCGGGTCAACGCCGTTGTTGCGGAGAAGTCTTGCAGTTCACAAAACGTTGTTGTGGAGGAGTCTTCCAGTTCACAAGACGTTGTTGTAGAGGAGTCTTCCAGTTCACAAGACGTTGTTGTAGAGGAGTCTTACGTTGCACAAGACGTTGTTGTGGAGGAGTCTTCCGGTTCACAAGACGTTGTTGTGGAGGAGTCTTCCGGTTCACAAGACGTTGTTGAAGAGGAGTCTTACGGTTCACAAGACTGTTGTAGAGGAGTCTTCCAGTTCACAAGACGTTGTTGTGGAGGAGTCTTCCGGTTCACAAGACGTTGTTGTGGAGGAGTCTTCCGGTTCACAAGACGTTGTTGTGGAGGAGTCTTCTGGTTCACAAGACGATGTTGTGGAGGAGTCTTCCGGTTCACAAAACGTTGTTGTGGAGGAGTCATCCGGTTCACAAGATATTGTTGTGGAACAGTCTTCCAGTTCACAAGATGTTGTTGTGGAACAGTCTTCCTGTTCACAAGACGTTGTTGTGGAGGAGTCTTCCGGTTCACAAGACGTTGTTGTGGAACAGTCTTCCGGTTCACAAGACGTTGTTGTGGAGGAGTCTTCTGGTTCACAAGACGTTGTTGTGTTGTTGTGGAGGAGTCTTCCGGTTCACAAAACGTTGTTGTGGAGGAGTCTTCGGGTTCACAAGACGTTGTTGTGGAGGAGTCTTCCGGTTCACAAGACGGTGTTGTGGAGGAGTCTTCCGGTTCACAAGACGATGTTGTGGAGGAGTCTTCCGGTTCACAAAACGTTGTTGTGGAGGAGTCTTTTGGTTCACAAGACGTTGTTGTGGAGGAGTCTTCCGGTTCACAAGACGTTGTTGAAGAGGAGTCTTACTGTTCACAAGACATTGTTGTAGAGGAGTCTTCCAGTTCACAAGACGTTGTTGTGGAAGAGTCTTCCGGTTCACAAGACGTTGTTGTGTTGTTGTGGAGGAGTCTTCCGGTTCACAAGACGTTGTTGTGGAGGAGTCTTCCGGTTCACAAGACGTTGTTGTGGAGGAGTCTTCCGGTTCACAAGACGTTGTTGTGGAGGAGTCTTCCGGTTCACAAGACGTTGTTGTGGAGGAGTCTTCCGGTTCACAAGACATTGTCGTGGAGGAGTCTTCCGTTTCACAAGATGTTGTCGTGGATGAGTCTTCCGGTTCACAAGATGTTGTAGTGGAGGAGTCTTCCGGTTCACAAGACGTTGTTGTGGAGGAGTCTTCCGGTTCACAAGACGGTGTTGTGGAGGAGTCTTCCGGTTCACAAGACGTTGTTGTGGAGGAGTCTTCCGGTTCACAAGACGTTGTTGTGGAGGAGTCTTCCGGTTCACAAGACGTTGTTGAAGAGGAGTCTTACTGTTCACAAGACATTGTTGTAGAGGAGTCTTCCAGTTCACAAGACGTTGTTGTGGAAGAGTCTTCCGGTTCACAAGACGTTGTTGTGTTGTTGTGGAGGAGTCTTCCGGTTCACAAGACGTTGTTGTGGAGGAGTCTTCCGGTTCACTAGACGTTGTTGTGGAGGAGTCTTCCGGTTCACTAGACGTTGTTGTGGAGGAGTCTTCCGGTTCACAAGACGTTGTTGTGGAGGAGTCTTCAGGTTCACAAGACTTTGTTATGGAGGAGTCTTCCGGTTCAGAAGACGTTTTTGTGGAGGAGTCTTCCGGTTCACAAGACGTTGTTGTGGAGGAGTCTTCCTGTTCACAAGATGTTGTTGTGTAGGAGTCTTCCAGTTCACAAGACATTGTTGTGGAGGAGTCTTCCGGTTCACAAGACGTTATTGAGGAGGAGTCTTTTGGTTCACAAGATGTTGTTGTGTAGGAGTCTTCCAGTTCACAAGACGTTGTTGTGGAGGAATCTGCCAGTTCATAAGACCTTGTTGTGGAGGAGTCATTGGGTTCGCAAGGGGTTATTGTGGAGGAGTCATCAGGTTCACAAGACGTTGTTGTGGAGGAGTCTTCCGGTTCACAAGACTTTGTTGTGGAGGAGTCTTCCGGTTCACAAGACGTTGTTGTGGAGGAGTCTTCCGGTTCACAAGACGTTGTTGTGGAGGAGTCTTCCGGTTCACAAGACGATGTTGTGGAGGAGTCTTCCGGTTCACAAAACGTTGTTGTGGAGGAGTCATCCGGTTCACAAGATATTGTTGTGGAACAGTCTTCCTGTTCACAAGACGTTGTTGTGGAGGAGTCTTCCAGTTCACAAGACGTTGTTGTGGAGGAGTCTTCCGGTTCACAAGATGTTGTTGTGGAACAGTCTTCCGGTTCACAAGACGTTGTTGTGGAGGAGTCTTCTGGTTCACAAGACGTTGTTGTGTTGTTGTGGAGGAGTCTTCCGGTTCACAAGACGTTGTTGTGGAGGAATCTTCCGGTTCACAAGATGTTGTTGTGGAACAGTCTTCCGGTTCACAAGACGTTGTCGTGGAGGAGTCTTCCGGTTCACAAAACGTTGTTGTGGAGGAGTCTTCGGGTTCACAAGACGTTGTTGTGGAGGAGTCTTCCGGTTCACAAGACGGTGTTGTGGAGGAGTCTTCCGGTTCACAAGACGATGTTGTGGAGGAGTCTTCCGGTTCACAAAACGTTGTTGTGGAGGAGTCTTTTGGTTCACAAGACGTTGTTGTGGAGGAATCTTCCAGTTCACAATACGTTGTTGTGGAGGAATCTTCCGGTTCGCAAGACGATGTTGTGGAGGAGTCTTCTGGTTCACAAGACGTTGTGTTGTTGTGGAGGAGTCTTCCGGTTCACAAGACGTTGTTGTGGAGGAGTCTTCCGGTTCACAAGACGTTGTTGTGGAGGAGTCTTCCGGTTCACAAGACGTTGTTGTGGAGGAGTCTTCCGGTTCACAAGATGTTGTTGTGGATGAGACTTATGGTTCACAAGACGTTGTTGTGGAGGAGTCATTGGGTTCGCAAGGGGTTATTGTGGAGGAGTCATTGGGTTCACAAGACGTTGTTGTGGAGGAGTCTTCTGGTTCACAAGACGTTGTTGTGGAGGAGTCTTCCAGTTCACAAGACGATGTTGTGGAGGAGTCTTCCGGTTCACAAAACGTTGTTGCGGAGGAGTCTTTTGGTTCACAAGACGTTGTTGTGGAGGAGTCTTCCGGTTCACAAGACGTTGTTGTGGAGGAGTCTTCCGGTTCACAAGACGTCGTTGTGGAGGAGTCTTCCAGTTCACAAGACATTGTTGTGGAAGAGTCTTCCGGTTCACAAGACGTTGTTGTGTTGTTGTGGAGGAGTCTTCCGGTTCACAAGACGTTGTTGTGGAGGAGTCTTCCGGTTCACAAGACATTGTTGTGGAGGAGTCTTCCGGTTCACAAGACGTTGTCGTGGAGGAGTCTTCCGTTTCACAAGATGTTGTCGTGGATGAGTCTTCCGGTTCACAAGATGTTGTAGTGGAGGAGTCTTCCGGTTCACAAGACGTTGTTGTGGAGGAGTCTTCCGGTTCACAAGACGGTGTTGTGGAGGAGTCTTCCGGTTCACAAGACGTTGTTGTGGAGGAGTCTTCCGGTTCACAAGACGTTGTTGTGGAGGAGTCTTCCGGTTCACAAGACGTTGTTGTGGAGGAGTCTTCCGGTTCACAAGACGTTGTTGAAGAGGAGTCTTACTGTTCACAAGACATTGTTGTAGAGGAGTCTTCCAGTTCACAAGACGTTGTTGTGGAAGAGTCTTCCGGTTCACAAGACGTTGCTGTGTTGTTGTGGAGGAGTCTTCCGGTTCACAAGACGTTGTTGTGGAGGAGTCTTCCGGTTCACAAGACGTTGTTGTGGAGGAGTCTTCCGGTTCACAAGACGTTGTCGTGGAGGAGTCTTCCGTTTCACAAGATGTTGTCGTGGATGAGTCTTCCGGTTCACAAGATGTTGTAGTGGAGGAGTCTTCCGGTTCACAAGACGTTGTTGTGGAGGAGTCTTCCGGTTCACAAGACGGTGTTGTGGAGGAGTCTTCCGGTTCACAAGACGTTGTTGTGGAGGAGTCTTCCGGTTCACAAGACGTTGTTGTGGAGGAGTCTTCCGGTTCACAAGACGTTGTTGAAGAGGAGTCTTACTGTTCACAAGACATTGTTGTAGAGGAGTCTTCCAGTTCACAAGACGTTGTTGTGGAAGAGTCTTCCGGTTCACAAGACGTTGTTGTGTTGTTGTGGAGGAGTCTTCCGGTTCACAAGACGTTGTTGTGGAGGAGTCTTCCGGTTCACAAGACGTTGTTGTGGAGGAGTCTTCCGGTTCACAAGACGTTGTTGTGGAGGAGTCTTCAGGTTCACAAGACTTTGTTATGGAGGAGTCTTCCGGTTCACAAGACGTTGTTGTGGAGGAGTCTTCTGGTTCACAAGACGTTGTTGTGGAGGAGTCTTCCAGTTCACAAGAAGTTGTTGTGGATGAGACTTATGGTTCACAAGACGTTGTTGTAGAGGAGTCAATGGGTTCGCAAGACGTTGTGGAGGAGTCATTGGGTTCGCAAGACGTTGTTGTGGAGGAGTCATCCGGTTCACAAGACGTTGTTGTGGATGAGTCATCGGTTTCACAAGACGTTGTTGTGGAGGAGTCTTCCGGTTCAGAAGACGTTTTTGTGGAGGAGTCTTCCGGTTCACAAGACGTTGTTGTGGAGGAGTCTTCCTGTTCACAAGATGTTGTTGTGTAGGAGTCTTCCAGTTCACAAGACATTGTTGTGGAGGAGTCTTCCGGTTCACAAGACGTTATTGACGAGGAGTCTTTTGGTTCACAAGATGTTGTTGTGTACGAGTCTTCCAGTTCACAAGACGTTGTTGTAGAGGAGTCAATGGGTTCGCAAGACGTTGTTGTGGAGGAGTCATTGGGTTCGCAAGTGTTTATTGTGGAGGAGTCATTGGGTTCACAAGACGTTGTTGTGGAGGAGTCATCAGGTTCACAAGACGTTGTTGTGGAGGAGTCTTCCGGTTCACAAGACTTTGTTGTGGAGTCATCTTCCGGTTCACAAGACGTTGTTGTGGAGGACTCTTCCAGTTCACAAGACGTTGTTGTGGAACAGTCTTCCAGTTCACAAGACGTTGTTGTGGAGGAGCCTTCCGGTTCACAAGACGTTGTTGTGGAGGAGTCTTCCGGTTCACAAGACGTTGTTGTGGAGGAGTCTTCCTGTTCACAAGACATTGTTGAGGAGGAGTCTTCCGGTTCGCAAGAGGTTGCTGTGGATGAGACTTATGGTTCACAAGACCTTGTTGTGCAGGAGTCATTGGGTTCGCAAGACGTTGTTGTGGATGAGTCTTCCGGTTCACAAGACGTTGTTGTGGAGGAGTCTTCCGGGTCAAAGCCGTTGTTGCGGAGAAGTCTTGCAGTTCACAAAACGTTGTTGTGGAGGAGTCTTCCGGTTCACAAGACATTGTTGTCGAGGAGTCTTCCAGTTCACAAGACATTGTTGTCGAGGAGTCTTCCAGTTCACAAGACGTTGTTGTGGAGGAGTCTTCCGGTTCACAAGACGTTGTTGTGGAGGAGTCTTCCGGTTCACAAGATGTTGTTGTGGAACAGTCTTCCGGTTCACAAGATGTTGTTGTGGAACAGTCTTCCGGTTCACAAGACGTTGTTGTGGAGGAGTCTTCTGGTTCACAAGACGTTGTTGTGTTGTTGTGGAGGAGTCTTCCGGTTCACAAGACGTTGTTGTGGAGGAGTCTTCCGGTTCACAAGATGTTGTTGTGGAACAGTCTTCCGGTTCACAAGACGTTGTCGTGGAGGAGTCTTCCGGTTCACAAAACGTTGTTGTGGAGGAGTCTTCCGGTTCACAAGACGTTGTTGTGGAGGAGTCTTCCGGTTCACAAGACGATGTTGTGGAGGAGTCTTCCGGTTCACAAAACGTTGTTGTGGAGGAGTCTTTTGGTTCACAAGACGTTGTTGTGGAGGAATCTGCCAGTTCACAAGACGTTGTTGTGGAGGAGTCTTCCGGTTCACAAGACGATGTTGTGGAGGAGTCTTCCGGTTCACAAGACGTTGTGTTGTTGTGGAGGAGTCTTCCGGTTCACAATACGTTTTTGTGTTGTTGTGGAGGAGTCTTCCGGTTCACAAGACGTTGTTGTGGAGGAGTCTTCCGGTTCACAAGACGTTGTTGTGGAGGAGTCTTCCGGTTCACAAGACGTTGTTGTGGAGGAGTCTTCCGGTTCACAAGACGTTGTTGTGGAGGAGTCTTCTGGTTCACAAGACGTTGTTGTGGAGGAATCTTCCGGTCCACAAGACGATGTTGTGGAGGAGTCTTCCGGTTCACAAGACGTTGTTGTGGAGGAGTCTTCCGGTTCACAAGACGTTGTTGTGGAGGAGTCTTCCGGTTCACAAGACGTTGTTGTGGAACAGTCTTGCGGTTCACAAGACGTTGTTGATCGATGTAATACCGGCACCATCCGCACAATAGAGATTAGTGGTGGTGACTGCAGAAATCTGTTGTCGGATTGGCGCACAGTCGCACCCCCTGTTAACCAATAAAAATGGACAGGATTCTAACCTTTTCTGCAGTTACCATCGTGATCGATGACGAAACTGTAATCGATAGTAATTGATAGATTAAAAATTTGGAAAAGCTCTGCGACCCTCCCACAGGTCTTCAGGTGTGTTCCATTGTCAATAAACTTGTGGAGTGCTCGCCTAATTTTCCAAACACTCAAGCAAGCACTCCAAAGAAACGGTTGAGAAGGAACGGCGGGCTTGGCAAGCGACAGCAAGCTGATTGCTCATGGAAAATACATTATGTTGCAAAGCCTGGTTGTCGTTAAGGACGCGTCGAGGGCCTGGAAACCGCTAAGCCACGCCCCTCGGTCAGTTGTGTTTTTAATGAGTCGAAATCGATGAACTAGTGCAACTTATAAACGTCGAATTGCTTCACTGCGAGTTGTGTCGTCCTTTGAAAGGCTCAAATATCATATGAAAACGGAGGTGGTTTGATCGAGAAGAAGGAACGAGGTCAGAATACCTTCAAAGTATTAAATTGCTCAATTAAGTTGTGATTTTAACAGATTACTGTTTCAGTGTTTGTCCATCTAACTTTGCAGCCACAATGAGCCTTCTTGGTTTTCTCAACACAAGATTCATCTTCAGACAAGGACAGTATTCGAATTTCCATGGTGATCTGATTACACAATCCCTCGGCACCTCAGTGACGACTTCTCCACTCCGGATTCCCCGCACGACCCGATATATCAATCGGAGATTTCTCGATTCCAGATTCGCCGCACGGCCCGATAGCTCAATCGGAGATTTCTCGATTCCAGATTCGCCGCACGGCCCGATAGCTCAATCGGAGAGGTCTCGATTCCAGATTCGCCGCACGACCAGATAGCTTGATCGAAGATTTATCGATTCCAAATTCGCCACACGGCCCGATAGCTCAATCGGAGATTTCTCGATTCAAGATTCGCCGCACGGCCCGATAGCTCAATCGGAGAGGTCTTGATTCCAGATTCGCCGCACGACCCGATAGCTTGATCGAAGATTTATCGATTCCAAATTCGCCACACGGCCCGATAGCTCAATCGGAGATTTCTCGATTCCAGATTCGCCGCACGGCCCGATAGCTTCTTTTTTTTTTCTTTTTTCTTTTTTTTTGTATACAAGATCGAGGCTCGTGAAAGAGCTAACATTAATCACACAAAAAGACAAACCGACACACAAAACACAAAAAACAAGGGGAGCGGTAGACAAGATGGGGAGAGAGGGGGAAGGACACAAAAGAGAGGGGGAAGGACACAAACACAACATTCGAGAGCAGGGACATCAGGAGGACTTGGGGGGAGGTGGGAGAGGATTAAAACATATGAACACTGCAAGAGGACTCTGGGGTGAATTACCGGGGGTAGAAAAGATCAAGGTTTTCGATGGGGGAAGATAAGAGATGGTGGTGAACAGCTGTTTTAAAGACCTGGAGGGAGGAGTGGGATTGAAGGGAGTGGGGGAGTTTGTTCCAGAGGCGGGAGAAAAGGGGAATGAAAGAGTGAAGGTGAGCAGAGAGCCTAGACTTTGGCAGTTTAACCAGAAGAAGGTTGCAGGCAGATCTTGTGCGACCTGAAGGAATATTGGGGGGACAGAGCACAGAGAGAGCTGGGGGAGCAAGGCCGGAGAGGAGTCGGTAGAAGACAGAAAGACCACCAACCTGCCTGCGGTGAGTGAGTGAAAGGCCCTCGGCGTTGACTACATCGCAGGACATTCCAATGATTCTGAAAGCTTTGGCCTCAACAGCGTGAAGCCGAGCAAGGTGTGAGGCAGGAGCACCAGCCCAGAGGGGGGAACAGTATTCCATTGAGCTGCGGATGAAAGCCTTGTATGTGGTGAGGAGCTCAGGTGTGCCAAGGAAGGACTTCGCACGACGGAGGATGCCCAGTCGGCGACTGGCTTTGGAGGCCAGCTTGGAAATGTGGTTTTCCCAAGAAAGATCATGGCAGATAGTGAGACCCAAAAGCTTGAGCGACAGAACTTCTTGGAGAGGATTGTTGAGAAAGTAGATGGGAGGGTTGTCCAGTCGGTCCTTTCGGAGAGACATTGTAAGAGTGTGAGATTTGTCAGGATTGAAAGACATGTTCCACTTGTTTGACCAGTCTGTGATTTTGTCCAGGTCTGCAGAGAGTGAGGAGGCTGCAGACTGCCGATCTGAGGGATGAGGAATGGAGCGACAGAGAGTAGAGTCGTCAGCAAAGAGATAGAGAGGATTTTCAAGAGAGTCAGAGAGATCATTGATGAAGACCAGAAAAAGCACAGGGCCCAGAACACTACCTTGGGGAACTCCAGCCTGAACAGGAAGAGGAGATGAGAGAAACCCATTCAGGGCCACACGTTGACTATGACCAGAGAGGAAGTCCGCCAGCCATGCGTGGAGATTTCCATGGATACCAAAGGAGGAGAGTTTGGAGAGCAGAGCAGGGTGCCAGACCGTATCGAAGGCACGTGAAATGTCAAGGGAGACAGCTCTAATTTCCTGTTTGGCGTTGAGGACCTCCATCCATTGTTGAGAAAGCAGAAGCAGCATGTCCAGAGTAGAGTGACCAGGTCTGAAACCAAATTGATGATCAGAGATCAAGCCATTGGAGAAGAGGAAAGATTTAATATCTGAAGCAATGATGGATTCCATGACTTTGCTGATAATTGGGAGAAGGCTGATTGGTCTGTCGTGGCTGGGATCTGTTTTTGCACCTTTTTTGTGCAAAGCGGTGATGTTGGCTGATTTCCAAGCAGATGGCAGATGACCTTGAGCAAAAGAGAGGGTGAAGAGAACAGAAAGAGGGAGTGAAAGTGCAGAAGAACATGATTTTAGGACTCGTGGGCTGATGCCGTCAGGACCAGTTGCAGAATCAGAGTCGAGGGTTGCCAGAAACTTTTCCACCTTGTCAGGAGGAAAGGACACAGAGTCCAGGAGCAGCTGGGTACGACTGGGTACGGTGGGTACAGAGAGGGATGGGTTTGGGACACAAGATTTAGAGGCAAACACAGAGTTGAGGCATTCAGCTTTTTCACGTGCGGAGTCAGCCGTTAAGCCGTTTCAGGTGAGGGAGGGGATGGAGGGGGAACAAACACCAGAAACAGATTTGACCAGACGCCACCAGGATTTGGAAGAGGGAGACAGATAAGAGAGTTCGGTCTTGAGAATGGTGAGATATTGTTTCCTGGCTCTCCTGAGGGTGGACACACACTTGTTTCGGGCTTTGTGAAAGGAAATGAGATTTCCTTCCGTTGGATTTGCTTTCCAGGAGACGAAAGCAAGTTGTTTCAGGGCAACAGCCTCACCACAAGATTCCGTGTACCATGGACGGGAGGAAGGGTATGACAACTGAAGACGAGATGGTATAAATCTGTGCATGAGAGAGAGCAATTTACTTTGAAAGAATTCCCAGGATGAGTTGATGTCAGAGGCAGTAGAGATGGGAGACCAGTCCAGATGATTGATGGCTGCTTGAAGACCGTGCCAGTTGGCCTGAGTGAAATGCCAGACTCGTCGACGCTGAGGAGGCTCTCTGAGAATGGTCAGAGAGATGTCCACTTTGACAAGCACATGATCAGATGAGCCGATTGGAGCAGAAGAAGAGCAGCAGACATTTTCAGGGAAGTTTGTCATAACCAAATCCAGAAGAGAAGATGCTCCGTTGACTGAGATCCGGGTCGGGAAATTGACAGATTGTGTCAGTCCCAGTGAGTCGCAGAAGTCCTTTGCTGAAGAGCCATGGCTGGTGAGAGAGGTACCCACACCCAGCCAACTGGCATGGTGACAATTGAAATCACCACATATGAGGAAGAGAGAGTTGGGATGGGTAGATAGAAGTTGGTCCATATTATCAGACAGTGAGATGTAGATGGAGTCATCGCTGATTGGTGGACGGTACAACACACATATGAACAAAAGGTGGGAGCGAAGGGGAAGCCGTAGCCAAAGGTATTCCTGGGGGTGAGGTGGAGAGAGGGCAGTGGAGGGCGAGTGAGGAAGAGAGTTTTTTATAAAGATAGCAACCCCACCTCCAGGACGAGGCTCAGGTCTATCATACCGGAGGAGGGAGTAACCTGGGAGAGATACCAAGGCATCAGAGACATCATGAAGGAGGAAAGTTTCTGTTAAGCAGATCACATCTGGTTTGTCAGAAGCAACCTGTATGGAGAGGTCAGTCAAGTTTGAGCGAAGGCCCCGGATGTTTGAGGTCCATACCGTTAATGAAGAGGAAGGGGGAGCATCGGGTCCAGAACAAGGGGGGGGAGGGGTAGGGTAAGATGTGGAAGAGGAGGAAGAGGTAGGGAGAGCTGTTGAAGGTGTGTCAGAGATTTCAGAATAGCTTGGAGAAAGGGAAGAATGGGGCGGACAAAAGGTTTGATGGAGATTGGGTGAGGCACAGTGAGGTGTTATTTGAGGAGGGGGAAGAGCAAGGCAGAAGGTTTGGGGAGATGAAGGTGAAAGTTGGAAGGAGGAAGAAGCAGGGAGGATGCTTTGAGGAGGAGGGGTGAGAGGGGAGTCTAGGAGGGGAGGAGCGAGGGAGAGTCTCGGAGGGGAGGGGTGTGGGGGGAGTTTAGGAGGGAGGGGAGGGAAGGGGCAAGGGGGGAGATTTGAAAGGAATGGGTGATGGGGAGGATTTGGAGGGGAGGGGTGAGATTGGATTTTGAAAAGTGTACGATTCATGGGAAAACGAACATTTTTTGCAAAATGAGTTTGAGACCTTCGAGTCAAAAATACGTTTGAGGACACTGGAGGAGGGATGGAGTTCTGGATAGTTTAGGGAATGTAGAAAGGAGGAACTGTAAGAGATGGTATTATATATATTTTTTGGAATGAATAGATTTGGTGAGCAAGACGAAAGCATCCTTTTGTAGGAAAAGAAGAAAAGGGTGTTATAATATATGAGAGAAAATAGTTGTTCAGGGGAGAGATTATACATTTCTAACCGCGTGATCGCGAACGAAGAACGAACGAACAAAAAGAACAAATAAACGAATAAGATCTGGGAAGGAAATATTTTTTGGGGTTTTTTTTTTTTTTTTTTTTTTTGTGAGTACAGATATTAAACAAGGAGGTACGGGGTGAACGACTGGGACGAAACAGTGAACGAAAATAATTTCAGCGCATTCGACGAATCGCTGAGAGAAAAACAAACCACAAGGTCGGAGACGGTACGGTAGTCCAAGCCTACGAGTACTAGGCCGCAGAATACTCGATACCATTAACCGACGATTGTGTATACATGTACGAAAAATTAGCACCGAAAATTTTCCAAAAGATACGCTATAGGTACATACACCGAAAGATAGATACAGTCTCGACAAAAACACGATTGAGAAATATCACTTAGCTTCGAAAGCGCGCATGGAGCAGCTTCGAAAAGACGTGACCTCGCCGTGATCTCGCGAGACTTCTCCGAGAGCTTGATCTTGATCGAAGATTTATCGATTCCAGATTCGCCGCATGGCCCGATAGCTCAATCGGAGATTTCTCGATTCCAGATTCGCCGCCCGGCCCGATAGCTCAATCGGAGATTTCTCGATTCCAGATTCGCTGCGTGACTCACACGAAAGCCCATTTGCCTTCCCAGTCCACACTTTATTCGATCTGCTGATCTCCCTCCCTGTACACTGCACAGTCACACCTCCTACATCCCGACAAGCAACTTCAGTGTTACATTTTGTTGAGTGTGACGTATCCACGGGACTAACCCTAAACAGGCCCCGGGGGCATAATCTGCCCCCCACTCCACTTCTTTCACCATATTTTTGCAGAATTTTTTTTTCTTTCATGACCTTTTCTGTTCAAGATTTGCGCATGTTTTGATACCAATTTTTATAACAATTGGGCCTATGGTTGCCACGCAGTGTGCAATTATTCAGCGCTACGTGCCATAAATCATGCATTTTGCCATTTGCATTACACAGCATACATATCTTTATACGGTATCGGTAATTATGTGCTGTATTCAGTATCTTTCAGTTGGTCATAATCACACTTTCTCTATATCACTATCTAATGCACCTCTACATGCTCAGTGTTAGTTTTCATGCTCATGTCAGGCTGTCTGTCTAGAGCACACAGTACAATCTTGCAAACTCTGCCACAACAGATAAAGACTGAAAGAAAACTGAACTACAACTGTTTGCCCCCTCCAAACTTTGAGAAGGTCCAAAATATCCCTGACTGATTAGGGTTAATGGGTGAAAGGCAAGACATAACCCAAATCAGAGCTCCACGTTTATTCTATGGGGTCACACTGTGCGCATGCGTGTCACGGTAACTTTCACAGAACATGTTTGTGAATACCACGGTAGCTGGAGCCATAACACAACATGACAGAACTGAAGGAATACAGTATAATATGGAGAAACACTAACGGCGGTGTAGAGTGACACAACAGATACACTTTGGGGAAGAATGGACAAGGGGAATAATAAGAGCAATGGGAGTGGGAAGAAGAAACGGGGGCGAACAAGCTGGATATGAGCTCAAACACAGTAAGGTGGTTGAAATATTGGGAAGTTTGGGATAAAACAGCAATGGAAAAAAATTCAGGCAGGTAGTTGGAGGGAGCGGAGGGGACACAATAATCTAGAAAGAAAGAGTTGGGCTTCAGAATGGTTAATGAGGATGGAAAAGATCATAAGTAGGCCTATGGATTGCAGGATAGGGGATGACCTGATGAGGAGAACAGTCATCTTGAAGCCCTGCAGGGAAGAATGAGATTGAACAGACTGAGGAAGTTGGTAACACAGGTGAGAGGAAAGAGAAAAGAGTGAGTAAAGGTAAGCATTGAACTGGTATTTTGTGAGTTTCACCAGAATTGGATTACTGGCATAACGCCCTATGGACACCTGGAGGAATATAGGAGGTAGGTGGTGAAAAATTACCAAAAGGGCAGATGGTGACAGACCAAAAAACAAGCCGTAGAAGACAGATGGTATAAGACAGAGGCTTGTCGAAGACAACTCGCACACTAGATGTAAGGGCCAAATTGAAGATTTCAATTTGTATTAATTTTTTGAATGAAATCTATAATTACAGATATAAACTTTTTGGAGGCTTTAAATTAGTGTTTCTGAAACAATGGGTGGTGACCGTGACCCCCAAAGTAAACCCAGTATTTTCCCCAGTGAGGTCGGGTTTTTTTAAATCCCCATCCCTGTGTTTTTTATTTAACCCTTGTATGGATTACAGGGGGCCGCATAGACCAAATACCAGGACAGGTCGTTTGTCTAGCAAAATCGGGCTGAGAAACACTGCTTTAAATGTAATGGAGAGCCTGTGTTCCTCTTTGGTTTTCGAAGCACGGTTAGCTCTTTTACACTGCCACCTGCTGGGTTATAAAAGTGATTGTAAAAAGGGGTTTAAGAGGCAACCAGCTCATCCATGGGGAACATGCACGAATTGGTAGAAAGGCAGGTGGCTTAAGGAAACAGGGATATAATTTTTTTTTTCATAAAGACCATAGAGTTTTCTATCCTTCATCATCCTTTACATTTCTCCTTCAATATAGTGTCGCAACTCAGAATAAATCACATTATGGCCGGAAAGGTATGATGACTGGAATTCAATTTTGGAAGCAGTGGAAATTAAGGCTCAGCAAGGTGCATGACCAGCAATAAGAATAATAATAATAATAATAATAATACATTTATTTTATATAGCGCTTTTCAAGAAGCCCAAAGACGCTTTGACAGAGTACAAAAAACAAGTGCAAAAAGACAAAAATCAATAGGTAAATAATCAAAGCAAAAGGAAGGAGAAGGAGAAGAGATAGTCAGGGGTTAAATGATGTGGGTTAAATGTTAAATGCAGTGTTGAACAGGTGGGTCTTGAGTGATGTTTTGAATGTGGTGAGTGAGGAGGAGTCTCTGATGGTGTGAGGTAGCGAGTTCCAGAGGGTGGGAGCAGCGATGGAGAAGGCCCTGTCCCCCCAAGATCTGAATTTGGTCCGGATGGGGGGGGGGGGGTCAGGAGGTTGGTACCAGCAGAGTGGAGGTTGCGGGTGGGAGTGTGTCTGGAGAGGAGGTCAGCCAAGTAGGATGGGGCCAGGTTATGGAGGGCTTTGTAGGTCAAGAGGAGGATTTTGTACTGGATTATCTGGGGGATGGGGAGCCAGTGAAGCTTGTAAAGGACGGGGGTGATGTGGTCACGGGTCCGGGAATGGGTGAGTAGACGGGCAGCGGAGTTCTGAATGTATTGGAGTTTATTGGTGATTATTGAGGGTGAACCATAGAGGAGGCTGTTGCAGTAGTCCAGGCGGGAGGTGATGAAGGCGTGGATGAGGGTTTCTGCAGCCATGGAGGAGAGGGATGGACGGAGACGGGCGATGTTTTTCAGGTGAAAGAAGGCTGTCTTTGTGATCTGTTTAGTGTATTTGTCGAAGGAGAGGGTTTGGTCAAAGATGATGCCAAGATTCCAGATGTGAGGGGAGGTGGATACTGGGAAACCGTCGATGTTGAGGGCAAAGTTATGGGTGGATTTGGTGAGCGTTTTTGGGCCAATGATGATTATTTCAGATTTATCATCGTTAAGTTTGAGGAAGTTGATTTGAAGCCAGGATTTTTTTTCAGTGATGCAGTTTGTCAGGATAGAGTGGGTGGCGGTGGAGATGGACTTGGTGGAGATGAAAAGCTGGATGTCATCGGCGAAGCAGTGGAATTGGAGACCATGACGGCGGATTAATTGACCAAGGGGGGACAGGTACAGGATGAAGAGGAGGGGGCCAAAAACTGAACCTTGGGGGACACCTTTGGGGAGGGGAGCAGTGGGGGATTTGCAGTTATTGATGGAGATGAACTGGCGTCTGTCAAAGAGGTATGATTTGATCCAAGAGAGGGCATTGCCGGTAATGTTAAAGGTGGTTTCAAGTCGGGTGAGGAGAATGGTGTGATTGATGGTGTCAAAGGCGGCGCTGAGGTCGAGGAGGATGAGAATGTTGAGGTTGCCAGCGTCAGAGGAGAGGAGAAGGTCGTTGGTGATTTTGAGGAGAGCAGTTTCAGTACTGTGGGTGGAGCGGAATCCGGATTGGAATGTTTCATACAGGTTATTGGCAGAGAGGTGATGTTTGAGTTGAGTGGCTACAGCGCGTTCCAAAACTTTTGACAGAAAGGGTAGGTTGGAGATGGGTCTGAAGTTATTTAGGGTGTCAGGGTTGAGTCCAGGTTTTTTCAGAATGGGGGTAACAGCAGCAATTTTGAGGGATGGTGGGACGATGCCTGTAGACAGGAGGAGTTTATTGTTGCAGTGATAAGTGGAGAGAGAGAGCAGGAAGGGAGGCCTTGACAAAGCTGGAGGGGATGGGGTCAAGAGTGCAGGTGGCAGTTTTCATTCCTATGAGGAGTTCAGAGAGGTCAGTAGGGGAGACTGGGGAGAATTGAGACAGGGGTTGGCAGGATAAGGGGGGGCAGGTGGTTTGAGGGGGAGCGGGTGCGGTGGTGGTTAAGCTGTTGTAGATGTTGTCAATTTTGCTTTGGAAGAATGAAAGGAAGGAGATGCAGTTGTCTACTGTGAATGACTGGGTGGTGGTGTTCAGGGGGCTGAGGAGTTTGTTTATTGTAGAGAAGAGTTCTTTTGGGTTTCTGGAGCCAGAGTGGATAATTTGAGAGTAGTAGGCGGAGCGGGCACGGGAGAGGGCATCTTTGTAGTGTTGTAGGTGGTCCTTATAGGCTTGGGAGTGAATTGTGAGACCTGTTTTATTGCGGAGTCTTTCAAGTTGGCGAGCACGAGTTTTCATCAGGCGGAGTTCAGGGGTAAACCAGGGAGCAGAATGGGTGAAAGAAACTGTTTTGGTTTTTATAGGCGCAAGCTGGTCAAGGCAGGAGGAGAGAGTGTGGTTGTAGTAGTCAGTGAGGTCAGAAGGGGTGTGGAGGTCAACGAAGGGAGAAGTGGACATTTTTTCAGAGAGGGTGGATGAGAATGAGGTAGGTGAACGAGCGTTTAGCTTACGGAAGTTGATAGTGCGATAATGCCTTGGTGCTGGGGTGGGGATGTTGATGGTCATAGTGATGGCTAAGTGGTCAGAGAGGGTGAGGTCGGAGCCAGATAGATGGTGCAAAATTAATCCAGTAGAGCAGACAAGGTCCAGAATGTGACCACGGTTATGGGTAGGAAAGTTGACATGTTGAGTGAGGTTAAAGCAGGTGAGTAAATCAGTGAAGTCAGTGGTTATTGTGGAGTCAGTGGAGTCCATGTGGATATTGAAATCACCGAGGAGGAGGATTGAGGGGGAGAGGGAACATAGCTGGGTCAGAAAGTAGGAGAAGTCAGACAGGAATGATGGGTGTGGTTTGGGAGGGCGGTAGACGACAGCCATGACTGACTGTGTGTCACCAGAGAGTTTAAAAGCCAGGTGTTCAAATGATGGAGCAGATGAGATGGAGATGAGGCTGGTCTTGATGTCTTGTCGGTGAATTACGGCAATTCCACCACCTTGGCCCTCCGAGCGTGGTTTATTGATGTAAGAATATCCATTGGGTGTGGTGAGGTTGAGTGTGTCGTAGTCCAGAGGTTGTTGCCAGGTTTCAGTGAGACAGAGAAAGTCCAGTTTATTATCCAGAATGTAGTCGTTCAGGATGAGGCTTTTGTTGTTGAGGGACCGGGTATTGAACAGGGTGAGATTGATGTTGTTTTGTACGGTGGGGATGAACTCAGGTGATTTAGCCAGGGTTTGCAGACAGGAGGTGCGATCGTGTGCGTTGCTGTGACCAGGTGCGCTGGGACGATGAGTGGGAGTGCGCTGAGCCGACCAGAGTATGGGAATGGAGTGACCTGTTTGTAAGTAAACAAACTTACGACCGGAGCCTCTATGAATATATCTGGGTCGTCGCAGGAGTCCATGGGATTTGATTGCAGAGATGCATGATGGGGTGGAGTAAGTGCTGAGCAGGAGGAGCCTTGCGGCGGAGTACCTCAGAGCATTGCCAGGCAGGAGCGAAGGGACGAGTACGAGGCCAAGGTCGAGGAGGCAAAGCGGCAAACGCAGCGGCAAACGACCGCAGCCGCTAATCAAGACAACAGCGGCAAACAGCCACCGCCGCAAACAACGGCCACAAACAACGGGTGCGGGCCTGAGGAAACAGTGGAGGAGCCGGGCAGGCGAAGCCAGGAGCAGAGCCGGGACCGAGGAGAGGGCAGACCCAACGGTCAAAAATCCGCCACGACCACCAGAAAAGCAAACTATGTACAATGGCCCAGTCGGAGAAGCGGCGAACAAGTAACGCCAGCGTCCTCTCCAGACCGGACCGGAAGCCTATCAAGAATACCGTTGCGTACCTGTTCAGTGATGGTATACACATTGTAATAACACTGATCTATACTAATAAGAGAGCCATTGTCAGTGTGTCTGTGTGTCGCCATTTTTCTCAGAGATGGCTGAAAGGAACTTTCAGAGGTTCATCAGTGACTGCCAGGGAGTGTTGAGCAAAAAAAATTGAAAAGATAAGTTCGATTTTTGGGGAATTATAAAAATCGCTCTATAGTGCCTGAGCCTTTTTATGCCTCCGCCAACGAAGTCGCCGGAGGCATTGTTTTCGGGTTATCCGTCCATACATACGGGCTAAACCTCGTTTTTCTCAGCAACCACATGTCCGATTGAGACGAAACTTTCAGGGTAGGAGTGACACCCACGCAGAATGTTTTTATGATAATTGTGAGGTCATAGGTCACGTGGTATGGCAGCCATCTTGGATTAAAAGCATATAATGAAAAAATTATATCTCGGAAACCGCTGAGTGGAAAAATTTGAATCTTGGCACATTGTGAAGTACTCCCAATGGGGAACAAAAGCATGATAATGATGACATCATAAGTGAAGTGGTACACCAACCAAAAATGTTTTAATAGAATTTCTTAACCTAAAAATCTGAAATTGCATGCACATGATCGATGACCCATTTGTATTGAAATATTAAATTTATGACATCACAGGTCACATGGTTTGGCAGCCATATTGGATTGAAGGAAAATATTAAATAGTTATATCTCTGAAACCGCTCACCCTATCAATGCAAAATTTTAGAAATATCATCGAACAGCACTGTTGCATATAGTTTGAAAATGATGTTGTTGTAGGTCACGTGGTTTGGCAGCCATATTGGATAGAAAAACAAAACTTATCCGATCAGCACAAAACTACACAAACGTGATCCCCTACTCATACATATGCAGAGTGTACATTTTTTAAGGTCATATGTCATGTGGTATGGCAGCCACATTAGCTTGAAAGCCAATATTTTAAAAAAAAATCCCTTCTCTGAAACTGTTTCACCGATCAATGTGAAACTTGTCATGTCTGGTAAAAATGTGATAC
The DNA here is from genome assembly GCF_964187855.1 of Myxine glutinosa. Classification (NCBI taxonomy): domain Eukaryota; kingdom Metazoa; phylum Chordata; class Myxini; order Myxiniformes; family Myxinidae; genus Myxine; species Myxine glutinosa. The sequence goes on from NC_136266.1 coordinate 21,005,183, forward strand.
TTGAGAACAGCTGAAGGGATTTAAATCAAACTTTTTTTTGGACAGTGAACGATGGCATCTACCCGTTGTGGGACTATGCGGAGGCATATTGGCAACAGAGTCACATTGTTCTAGTTTTGTATCCAAAGTCGAGGCTCGTATAAGAGCGAACACATAAAACACATAAAAACAGAACCACATCAATTCTTAAATCTTAAATCCTTGGTTTCTACAGCGAAAAGCCAAGCCAGGATTGAGGCAGGTGCACCAGCCCAGAGGGGAGAACAGTATTCCATTGAGCTGCGGATGAAAGCTTTGTATGTGGTAAAGAGCTCAGAAGTGCCCTGAAAGGTCTTTACACGACAGAGGATGCCCAGTCGGCGACTGGCTTTGGAGGCCAGCTTGGAAATGTGGCTTTCCCAGGAAAGATCATGGCAGATAGTGAGACCCAAGAGCTTGAGTGACAGAACTTCTTCGAGAGGATTGGTGAGAAAGTGGATGGGAGGGTTTTCCAGACGGTCTTTTCAGAGAGACAAAGTGAGAATGTGAGATTTGTCAGGATTGAAAGACATGTTCCACTTGTCTGACCAGTTTGTGATTTTGTCCAGGTCTGCAGAGCTTTAATAGCTATGTGAAAGGTAATATAAAATTATCCCCGATTAGTGTGTGTGTGTGTGTGTGTGTGTGTGTGTGTGTGTGTGTGTGTGTGTGTGTGTGTGTGTTTAATATTATGATATTAAATATTAATTTTCCTTAGTGGGTGTCGGGAAGTGTTTTAGGCGCCCACAAAAAATAGAAAAAAATTACAAATTGATTTCTTCAAAATGCCAACAGGAGAAGAACATCAGCGGATAACGCTGGGTACACCTGTTAGTTTTTAATAAATAAACTTTATATCAATTAAAGGATAAAGTGTACTGAAGTTAGTGAAGTCAGCATCAGAAATTATGGCAGAAAACCTCAAACTTTGAAATGAACTTTAGGATATTTGCAGCAATCTCCAAAATACTTTTGTCATCGTGGAAATTGTCAGCCCTGTCTAGCAGGTCAGCGCCTGATCATTCAAATTCCTGGTCAGATCTTTCAGGATGAAAAGGTCAAACGGCCAAATGGATTTTCCAATATCTCGATCAGATCCTACTTTCCTTTTTGGTTCAAAAAGTTACGGATTAATTGCAACAGATCATCAAATTGCTGCAAAAATTCATCTCGACGTAACTACCTGTCATTTCCGAAACAAGAAATATCAGAATAGTTTGCTCCGATTTTTTGGCACAGCACAAAACAGCTGACAAAGCAAAAGCCTGGAACAAATCTGATTGGCCCAAAAAATCAATTAAATAAACAACAAATGTCATTGAAATACTTCATTTGCACATTTTGCAAACCTTAATGCCCCTAACATTTGTTTTACTAAAATAATTCGCTCCTTTTTTTTTCTTATAAATGGTGGATCAAACTGAAAAGCAATTTGACAATTTCTGACTTCAGTGCAAAACAAGAAAATGCAATCAGAGAATGCCGACCCTCGCCAGGACGTGCTTTTAGTTGTTTTTAAGGCTTTGTGTTAAAACAAATATGGCCGCCGAACTACCTGACCAATGACGTCATTAATTTTCTTTCTCCACCAATTTATTCCGAGATGATGCTCAATAAATTTCATCTTGATCGGATGACGTTTTGTACTTGTCGAATTATGATGTCATCATGGAGGCACTTATGACATCATTCAACATGGAGAGTTCTTTAAATTGAGCCATGTGTCAATTTTTTCTATGCCGCACGTTTGGAGATATAAAGGTGCAAAGTTTTTCGTTTTTTCCAAGATGGCGCCTGTACCACGTGACCTATAACGTCATAATTATCATTATAAAATTCTGCAGGAGGAGGCGCACGTATGGTGAAAAATTCCTGTTAATCGGACCAACGGTTGCAGACAAAATCATATTTATTCTGTGTGGACAAACAGACAAACAAACAAACAAGAAGATGTCATGCAGAGCACGATACTTGCAAAATCCAACCCACCCCCCTCAAAAAAGGTTGCCATGATATACAGACTTGGCATTTAATATGGAATACTTTTTTTTTCTTGACTTGGGTTTACTTTCTTAACTCAGTATATCAATCTGGTGAGTTTCTTTTACACTTTGGTGATTTATTTGTTAAAAGAACCATGTCACTGATTGTCTGTCGCAGCAAGAAGTCAACAACAGGATTATCTCACAGGTGGCGTGGAAAAATGTACGGACAGGTGCATTTGACGATTGGCTTCACAGTCGGGTATACAAGGGTTGTTGCGTTCTGCATTAGTGGAAAACAACTGCTGCACGTCTCCAAAAGTTATTGCCGCTTCCTCTGGAGATGGTCTGTCAACTCAACAATGCTGTTTGTCATGGAGTGGTGGCTTTACAAAATTACAGCATGAAAGAGCGTGCTATTGTTCAGCAGTATGGCATCACTCAAGGTCAGGTGTCAAAGATCCTGAAACGAAATGCTCAGAGGGGTGTCCCTACTCCAATACCGAGGCCAGTACGTCCCCGCAGAACCCCAAGGAGGGATGATCACCAGCTGCACCGGCTAGTCCGCAATGGCCGTACCAAGTCAGCTAATCGGCTTAGGGCTGAGTGGCAGCAACTGACAAATGTGCCTGTATCCAGAAGGCGAGTCAACCAACGACTGGTTCAAGCAGGCTATCGTGCCAGGCGTCCCCTGAGTAAGCCACACCTGACCAGCTAACACCGCCAGCGCCAATTGCAGTGGGCCAGAGAGCACCGTCAATGGCAGCCAGGACACTGGAATCACGTGATCTTCAATGACGAGTCTAGATTTCTGATCTATCGTCAAGATGGCCACGTCCGAGTGCGCAGACAAGTGCACGAAACCTACAACAAAGATTGTATAGTGCGAAGAGTCCAAGCTGGAGGTGGTGGGGTGACCGTTTGGGCTGCTTTTCATGCAGGGGGCAAAACTGACCTGGTTGTTCTGAATGGAAATCTGAACCAGTTCAAGTACAGGGCCATTCTGGAAGAAACATTGCTTCCATTTGCTCGTGCAGCCTTTCGAGGAAACTTTGTCTTCCAAGATGACAATGCACGGCCTCATCATGCTCGCATGATGCAATACTTTCTTGCTGACCGTGGTGTAGAGCATATGGAGTGGCCTGCCATGTCCCCGGATATGAAGCCGATAGAGAACTTGTGGGCAGAATTAACGCGTCAAATCGACCACTTGGAGCAGCAGCCTGCCTTTGTGCGTGAATTGCAGCAGGCTATTGTCACTGCATGGCAAGCGATTCCTGTCCAAACCTTGGCAAATCTCGTGAATTAGGGGATCTCAAATCTCGTGAATCTCCTGAATGCTCGTGGGGGTTACACGAAGTACTGAACTGTAATTTTACTGTCGGTAATCCCAGTCGTAATTTAACTTTTGTTTTTGTTAAAAAAAATTTTGGCTAATGTGCAAAATAAAGAGATACTTCTGGAAAACGTACAGAAGTTTAACACAGTACTGTCCATGAATTGAGTTCGATATCACTTTCCATCACTTTCAAGGATCAATTTATTTGTTTCGAAATGTCAAATGTGGTTTTTGTTTCTTTTAAAGGTCACATTAACAAAATCTAGAATAATTTCAACATAATTCCAATGAACTTTTGGTTCTAAGACATCTTGAAAAGTAAGTTCACCCCCACAAAAAAAATATTCCATATTAAATGCCAAGTCTGTATATAAAATAACCACCTTTAGAGGCCATTTTTCCCCGCAAAGCGGGGGTTGGCCTTTTCCGGGAACCGTGGTTCTTGTTGTTTTTTTGGTCCCCTTTTTGAAGCAATGTTTTACAAATCAGGCCATTGATCCATCAAATTGTCCATTTCATCAAGATTAAAATTGACGATCTTGATCAAAGCTCAGGTTAATAGGATGTAAAGTGATGACTTTTCAGATGAAAATTGATTTTAGAAGTTTGACCTTTAGTTGACCTTTGACCTTTTGACCTCAAAAATAGTTGTTTCCCAATTCAGTGAGGCACTATGCAAATACTGTTAAATTTTCCAGTCAATCGGATGAAAATTGATGGGTTTTCAGATGAAAATTGATGATTTTGGAAGTTTAACCTTGAGTTGACCTTTGACCTTTTGACCTCAAAAATAATTCGCTTCCCAATTTGGTGACTCAATGTGCAAATGTTGTTCAATTTCCAAGTCAATCGGATCAAAATTGACAGTTTCCAGATGAAAATTGATGATTTTGGAAGTTTGACCATCAAAGTTGAACTCTTGAACTTCTTGTTCTCTTGTTGAACTCTTGAAGTTGAACTCTGATCTTTTGACCTCAAAAATAGTTGGCTTTCCAATTTAGTGACTCAATATACAAATGCTGTTCAATTTTCAAGTCAATGGATGAAAAATGGCGATTTTAAATTTTAAACCTCCAGATGGCCTTTGACCTCAAAATCAATAAGCTTCTCAAGTGTGACGACCTCTACAACTTGGTGAAGTTTCATGACAATCGGTTTAGAATTGTGAACTGCAGGCGAGTGACAAACTCTTAATTCTTAAATTTTGATCAATCTGACATCAATCCGACAGACAAACGGATGAACAATCTCTCATAGAGCGGCACTGACCTCAAAAGAGCATACTTTGAACCTCAAAAATAATTCGTTGTTTTATTCAGTGACCTGATATGGAGAAATTTGATCTATGATATGATCCTGATATGATCTGGAGAAAGCATTTGATAGGGTTCCACGTGAAGTAGTGACATGGGCATTGAGGAAGTTAGGAGAGGAGGAATGGTTGATCAGAGTAGTGATGGCAATGAACAAAAGAGTGCGCACAGCTGTAAGGACAAAGGACGGGAACAGTGGTGAGTTTGAGGTGAAGGTGGGAGTGCATCAGGGGTCGGTACTAAGTCCACTGCTATTTGTAGCTGTGATGAAGGTGCTGGCTCAGAACGTAAAGGAGGGTTTACCATGGGAGTTGTTGTATGCAGATGATCTGGTGTTGATTGCAGAAAGTATGGATGGACTGAAGGAGAAGATGAACAAGTGGAAGGAATGTATGGAGACAAAAGGTCTGAAGGTGAATATCGGAAAAACGAAGGTGATGGCAAGTGGTAAAGCATGTGGTGAGGTGGAAAGAACTGGGAAGTGGCCATGTGCTGTGTGCAGGAAGGGTGTCGGAGTGAATTCCATTCAATGTACAATGTGCGCTGAGTGGGTTCATCAAAAATGTAGTGGTTTGAGAGGGTCATTAACAAGTGTGGCAGCTACATTCAAGTGTAAGGTGTGCACAGAGGGAGCTGCAGATGGAGGAAATGTTGAGTTGGATCTTGGAGACGGCGTGAAGCTGGAAGGTGTGAAAACATTTTGTTACCTGGGAGACATGCTGAATGGAGAAGGTGGATCAGACTCGGCAACGGTTGCTTGAGTGAGATGTGCATGGAAGAAGTTTCGGGAACTGAGTGGCGTGCTGACGAGGAATGGAGTGTCGTTGAAGCTGAAGGGAAAGGTGTATGCTGCATGTGTGAGAAGTGTTATGATTTATAGGAGCGAGACATGGGTAATGAACGCAGAGCAGCAACGAAGGCTGCAAGGGTGGAAATGCGAATGGTTCGGTGGATGTGTGGAGTATCGTTGAGAGAGAGGAAGACAAATGATGAATTGCGATAGATGATGGGAATAGAGCCTGTGATGGATGCTGTGAAGAGAAACAGTTTGAGATGGTTTGGTCATGTGATGAGGAAGGATGAAAGTGACTGGTTGAGAAGAGTGATGGAAATGAATGTAGAAGGAAGTAGAGGACGGGGAAGACCGAGAAAGACTTGGCTAAAGATGATCGAAGAAGAAATGCAGGCAAGGGGGTTAACAATGAGAGATGCAGAAAATAGGGCAAAATGGAGAAGATTGTCATGGGGACCGCAAGGCTCACCCCTGCTCTAGCAGGGAAAATGGCCTTAAAATGCCTGTTGTATTCAGTGACCTGATATGCAAATAGTCTTCAAGGTTTAAGTTAATCGTATTAAAATTGACAATTTTATCAATTTGGCCTATGTTGACCTTTTGGCCTATGTTGACCTCAAAAATACTTGGAGGTTGGTTTCAGTAAGCTGATATGAAAATTCATTTCAAATTTCAAGTCAATTGGATGAAAATTGACGATTTTATGAATTTGAAAAAAGTGGTTGACCTTTTTCTTTTTCTTTTTTTATACAAGATCGAGGCTCGTGAAAGACCTAACATTAATCACACAAAAAGTCAAACCGACACAAACCAACACATAAAACACAAAATAAGGGAAGCGGTAGACAAGATGGGAAGAGGCCAAAGGACACAAACACAACATTTGAGAGCAGGGCGATCGAGAGAACTGTGGGAGGGAGAGGGCTTGGGGGGAGGTGGGAGAGGTATAAAACATATGGACACTGCAAGGACTTCCAGGGAAGAAGTTTGAATTTCGAAAAAGTGTATCTGGGGTGAATTAGCGGGGGTAGAAAAGATCAAGGTTTTGGATGGGGGAAGATAAGAGTTGGTGGTGAACAGCTGTTTTAAAGACTTGGAGGGAGGAGTGGGATTGAATGAAGTGGGGGAGTTTGTTCCAGAGGCGGGAAAAAAGGGGAATGAAAGAGTGAAGGTGAGCAGAGAGCCTAGACTTTGGCAGTTTAACCAGAAGAAGGTTGCAGGCAGATCTTGTGCGACCTGAAGGAATATTTGGGGGACAGAGCACAGAGAGAGCTGGGGGAGCAAGGCCGGAGAGGAGTCGGTAGAAGACAGAAAGTCCACCAACCTGCCTGCGGTGAGTGGGTGAAAGGCCCTCGGAGTTAGCTTCATCGCAGGAGATTCCAATGATTCTGAAAGCTTTGGTTTCAACAGCGTGAGGTCGAGCTAGGCGTGAGGCAGGAGCACCGGCCCAGAGGGGGGGACAGTATTCCAATGATCAGCGGATGAAAGCCTTGTATGTGGTGAGGAGCTCAGGTGTGCCAAGGAAGGACTTCGCACGACAGAGGATGCCCAGTCGGCGACTGGCTTTGGAGGCCAGCTTGGAAATGTGGTTTTCCCAAGAAAGATCATGGCAGATCGTGAGACCCAAAAGTTTGAGCGACAGAACTTCTTGGAGAGGATTGTTGAGAAAGTAGATGGGAGGGTTTTCTAGTCAGTCTTTTCGGAGAGACATTTGTGAAAGTGTAAAAGTGTGAGGATTGAAAGTAAAAGTAAAAGTGTGAGATTTGTCAGGATTGAAAGACATGTTCCACTTGTTTGACCAGTCTGTGATTTTGTCCATGTCTGCAGAGAGTGAGGAGGTTGCAGACTGCCGATCTGAGGGATGAGGAATGGAGAGGCAGAGAGTGGAGTCATCAGCCAAGAGATAGAGAGGATTTTCCAGAGAGTCGGAGAGATCATTGATGAAGACCAGAAAAAGCACAGGGCCCAGAACACTACCTTGGGGAACTCCAGCCAGAACAGGAAGGGGCGATGAGAGAAATCCATTCAGGGCCACACGTTGACTATGACCAGAGAGGAAGTCCGAGAGCCAAGCATGGACATTTCCATGCATACCTTCGGAGGAGAGTTTGGTAAGCAGAGCTGGGTGCCAGACCGTATCGAAGGCACGTGATATGTCAAGGGAGACAGCTCTGATTTCCTGTTTGGCATTTAAGACCTCCATCCATTGTTGAGACAGCAGAAGCAACATGTCCAGAGTATAATGACCTGATCTGAATGCAAATTGATGATCGGAGATCAAGCCATTGGAGAAGAGGAAGGATTTGATATCCGAAGCAATGATGGATTCCATGACTTTGCTGATAATTGGGAGCAGGCTGATTGGTCTGTAGTTGCAAGGATCTGTTTTTGCACCTTTTTTGTGTAAAGCGGTAATGTTTGCTAATTTCCAATAAGCTGGCAGATGACCTTGAGCAAAAGATAGGGCGAAAAGAACAGAGAGGGGGAGTGAAAGAGCATCAGAGCAGGATATTAGGACCCGTGGGCTGATGCCGTCTGGTCCAGTTGCAGAATCAGAATCGAGGTTTGACAAAAACTTCTCCACCTTGCCAGGAGAGAAGGACACAGAGTCCAGGAGCAGTTGGGTTCGACTGGGTAAGGTGGGAACAGAGAGAGATGGGTTTGGGACACAATATTTTGAGGCAAACACAGAGTTGATGCATTCGGCTTTGTCACGTGCGGTGTCAACTGTGTAGCCATTTGAGGTGAGGGAGGGGATGGAGGGGGAACAAACACCAGAAACGGATTTGACCAGATGCCACCAGGATTTGGAGGATGGAGACAGGTTTGAGAGTTCATTCTTGAGTGTGGAGAAATAGTGCTTCCTGGCACTGCTGAAGGTAGTGCTACGGACTCGGCCTTAATGATTGTTGTCATGAGTATTGTTGCTGGTTTGAAGTATTCTAGATAGTATGCTTATTGTGCCTTAAGGGAAAGGGTTGTTGTGAGTAAAATATTTAAAAGCGCTCCTGGTAAAATGTGGCCGGAAATCCGGATTGAGACCGGAAGAGGTGGAGTGAAGGAAAAAAGAGACATGGTGGTTGAAGCTCCGGGCCGGGCATTCGACGTACTGGGCGAAGGAACTTTGCGCCCTTGAAGGGAAGTTCAGTCGATAAGAAATATCGCCGGAATGCGTGGAGCCGGTGTATTCTCATTGAGGTTCCGGAGGATCCAGGCCTTGAGAATCCGGGTTGGAGCGAAAGCCGTCCGCCATCTTGGCCAGGCGAGCACCCGGCCGTGAACAGGCTCTCGTCCTGTCGGCTGGGCATTATTCCCTGGTGGATTGCCGGGAACGGCTGTGCCAGAAAGGGACACGTGAGAATTATACGGAGGCTCGCGGGTTGAACCGCAACGTGTACGTCGGAGCGCATCTTTGTGAGGTTCCTCGCCACCGCTGTGCTGCTGGGGGCTGAGCACGTGACCTCGGGGTCGTCTCGCTCGTCCACGCCTCAATTGACCACCGGGCCTTGACTCCCCGATCACGGGAGCGCGCAGAGACATTGGGACTTCGCCTTGGAGGAGAGCAGAGACATTGGGGGAGGTGCCGTGAGTGGGGTTAAGGGGCTTGACAAGGATATTATTGTAGGATTTGAAAGTAAGGGTGATTGGCCCATTGCTGTATGGCTCTTTGTGTGTGATTTATAATATAGTATGGGTTGTTTTGAACTTGGTGTGGTTGCATCATTGGTTCGGCTGTTTCATTTGCTGGTTCCATTGAGGGACGTTATTTGCTGCGTTTCAACCAGGGATAACACATCTTTCTGCCGGGGACCCTCTCGGGGTTTGGAGGTCCACCGAGACCAGAGGAAAGGGGGGGGGGGCGTAACAGTAGACACACACTTGTTCCAAGCTTGGTGGAAGGAACTGAGATTGCCTTCAGTTGGATTTGCCTTCCAAGAGGGGTGCGCCTTGTTGCTGCCCCTCCTTTCCGACTATGCTGAGTAGTGGATAGGTCGCGTGCTGCCAAGTTTTTATTATTTATTTCTTTATATAGAGAATAGAGAAGCAGGTCGCAATTTATCAACAGCAAATACGTGGAATACGCGTACCCGCGAATTGCGGAACCGCAAATAGCGGGGTCCGACTGTATGCTTCAGATGTTAACATACAATTAAGGGCTTATCAATAAGTACATGGCCTGTGATGTGATGGTAAAACGATTTTTATACTTTCATTGTACATCAATCTTCCTGAATTTCTTACATGGTTCTTCTAAAACAATTGTAATTTTTTATGTGAGTAGTCACACTTGTAGGGCTATGTACATTTACATATGCATTAACGGGAAAGTGGGGTGGGTAAATTGAGAAAGGGAAAGGTGGATGGTAGAAGCGAAAATGGAGGGGTATGCAAGACGGATCGAGGTGGTGGGGAAGGGGAGGGATGCAGAAAGGAGAAAGGAGGTGAGGAGAGTCTACGTATTGCAGTGAGGATTCCTGCAACTGAAGTGATTGCAGTTGTAATTACAGTCGTCTGCAGAAAATACCTGCTTAAAACTAGAACGGCACTTGGTTGAGAGCGTACCTCCGCCATGCTGAATACGTTACGTTTAGTATCCCACTGATAGGTCGGATCTGGACCTGAACCAACTTCCAATCGGCTTGTTCTTGTCACCTAACCAATTCCTCCACCAAGTTGGAATCTCCCGCGATGAAGCTAACTTTGACGGCCTTTCACTCTCACCACAGGCAGGTTGGTGGTCTTTCTGTCTTCTACCGACTCCTCTCCGGCCTTGCTCCCCCAGCTCTGTCTGTGCTCTGTCCCTCAAATATTCCTGCAGGATGCACAAGATCTGCCTGCAACCCTCTTATGGTTAAACTGCCAAAACCAAGACTCTCTGCTCACCTTCACTCTTTCATTCCTCTTTTCTCCCGCCTCTGGAACAAAGTCCCTCACTCTCTTCAATCCCACTCCTCCCTCCAGGTCTTTAAAACAGCTGTTCACCACCATCTCTTATCTTCCCCCATCAAAAACCTTGATCTTTTCTACCCCCATTAATTTCACCCCAGATTCACTTTTTTGAATTACCGACTTCTTTCCTTGAAATCCTAACAGTGTCCATGTGTTTTATACCTCTCCCCCCCCCCCCCTTCCCATGCCTCCTCCCCCCAAGCCTTCTCCCTCCCACAGATCTCCCGATGTCCCTGTTCTCTACTGTTGTACTTGTGTGCTTCCCTCCTTCTCCCCACCCTCTCTCTCCCCATCTTGTCTCCCGCTCCCTTTATAATATGTTTTTATGTGTCCATTTGTTTCTTTTATGATTAATCTTAGCTCTTACATGAGCCTCGATCTTGTATACAAAAAAAAAAAAAGAGGCAAAGGCAAGTTGTTTCAGGGCAACTGCCTCACCACAAGATTCAGTGTACCATGAAAGGGAGGAAGGGTAAGACAACTGAAGACGAGATGAGATAAATCTGTGCATGAGAGAGCAGTTTGCTTTGGAAGAATTCCCAGGAAGAATTGATGTCAGAGGCAGTAGAGATGGGAGACCAGTCCAGATGATTGATGGCTGCTTGCAGACCGTGCCAGTCGGCCTGAGTGAAATGCCAGACTCGTCGGCGCTGAGGAGGCTCTCTGAGAATGGCCAGAGAGATGTCCACTTTAACAAGCACATGATCAGAAGAACCAATTGGAGCTGAAGAAGGGCCAAAGAGCCATAGACCTTTGCTTATGTTGACCTTATGACCTATGTTTATCTCTAAAATAGTTGGTGGTTGAATTCAGTCAGCTAATATGAAAAACCAATTCAAATTTCAAGTCAATCGGATGAAAATTGAGGATTTTAGAAATTTGAGAAAAGTGGTTAACCTTTGGCCTATGTTGACCTTGTGTCCTATGTTGACCTTAAAAATAGTTGGTGGTTGAATTCAGTTAGCTGATATGAAAATCCTATTCAAATTTCAAGTCAATCTGATGCAAATTCAGGATTTTAGAAATCTAAAAATAAGTGGTTGACCATTGGCCTATGTTGACGTTTTGGCCCACGTTGATCTCAAAAATAGTTGGTGGTTGAATCCAGTTCACCCATATGAAAATCTCATTTAAATTCCAAGTCAATTGGATTAAAATTGAGGATTGAGGATTGAGGACCTTTGGCCTATGTTGATATTTTGGCCTATGTTGACTTCAAAAATAGTTGGTGGTTGGTTTCACCAAGCTGATATGAATATGCTTTTCAAATTTCAAGTCGATCAGATGAAAATTGAAGACTTTTAAAATTTGAGAAATGTGGTTGACCTTTGGCCTATGTTGACCTTGTGACCTATGTTGACTTCAAAAAAATAGATGGTGGTTGAATTCAGTTAGCTGATATGACCATCGTATTTAAATTTCAAGTAAATCGGATGAAATTGAGGATTTTAGAAATTTGAAATGGTTGTTGACCTTTTGGCAAATGTTTACTTTTTGGCCTATGTTTACTTTTTCGCCTATGTTGACCTTTTGGCCTATGTTGATCTCCAAAATAGTTGGTGGTTGAATTCAGTTAGCTGATATGAAAATCCCATTCAAATTCCAAGTCAATCGGATGAAAATTGAGGAATTAAAAAATTTGAAATTGCTGTTGACCTTTGGCCTATGTTAACCTTTTGGCCTATGTTGACCTTTTGGCCGATGTTGATCTGCAAAATAGTTGGTGGTTAAATTCAGTTAGCTGATATGAAAATCTCATTCAAATTACAAGTCAATCGGATGAAAATTGAGGATTTTATAAATTTGAAAAGGTTGTTGACCTTTTGGCCTATGTTGACCTTTTGGCCTATGTTGACCTTGTGACCTAAGTTGATCCCAAAAAGAGTTGGTGGTTAAATTCAGTTAGCTGATATGAAAATCCCATTGAAATTACAAGTCAATCAGATGAAAATTGAGGATTTTAGAAATTTGAAAAGGTTGACCTTTTGGCCTGTGTTGACCTTTTGGCCTAAGTTGACCTCAAAATAGTTGGTGGTTGAATTCATTTAGTTGATATGTTAATCCGATTCAAATTTCAAGTCAATCAGATGAAAATTGAGGATTTTAAAAATTTGAAGAGGATGATGACGTTTTGGCCTAAAATATATATAGGATTTTGTCGGTTCACGAACTCTACCGTTTCGTGAAGTTTCGTGAAGATTGGTTTAATATTGTGACCTGTAGGCAAGTACAAGTGAGCGGACAGACAAACAAACACACACATACACAAACCACAGTGATCCACATTCTTGCCAAATAAAAAATTTTTTGCCAAGTAACAAACAGACAGACAGAATAACAAACGCAACCGACCAATATAATAATAATAATAATAATAATAATAATAATAATAATGCATTTATTTTATATAGCGCTTTTCAGGAAGCCCAAAGACGCTTTGACAGAGTGCAAAACATAATGCATAGCAAAACATAAAAACAATTGCAAAAAAAAGAAAGAAAGAAAAAGAAGAAGAAAAAAAAGAAAAAGAAGAACTTACATACAAGATACTTACAAGAAGAAGATACTTACAAGATCTTCGATTTTGCAAGTCACAAACAAACAGACAGACAAACGTACTCAAATGCAATACCCTCTCCTCATAATAAGGTATTGGTAATAAGGGTAATAAGGGTAATAAGGGTAATAAGGTAATAAGGCGAGGGTAATAAGGTATTGGCAACCTCTGGCCAGTCATCTAAAAGATAGATAAATGTAGATATCCACTAAAGATATAAAAATTCAATATATAAAATCACTTCTATCCATTCCTATGACTATAATATTCACCCAATCTGTGGTCCTTTTTCATTCCGTGGCCATTTCCCACTCTCCGAAAGTCATCGCAGAGGTTCTGTCGTCAAAACAACAAAATAGACGGAGGACATTTGATCGACTTCATTCATTTCACATTATTCTGCACAATATCCATCATTTTCAAAACACATGGTCCAGCGGTCAAAGCAATGTTTAGATCCTAGCAGAAGTGTCCATAAAACAGTGGGTATGACTGTGTTAACCTTTTCTGTGGATGCAAAACGTCCTCCGCTTCATCGGAATATGCGAATCCTGAAACTTCAACTTCTGATTTCCACTTAAAGCGTTGGTGGATTTTCTTGTCTGAAATTCATGTACATTTTTCTTTTGTATTTCCATGACTTTAACAAGAGTTTTGATTTCTGTTTTATTGAAGCTTTGGCCACATCATTGTTGCTGTATGTCATTATTTTAATTCCTGAAAAAATAACAAAATAACATAAAAATAACAAAATAACATAAAAATAACAAAATAATGAGACAGCAAAATGAGTTTTTGTAATCACTGAGACCTTTCATTGAAAAAGTTACAAGGAGGCTGTACACTTTGTGATGATCCATGGGAAGTGCGAGGCTGGGGGTGCTCGGGTTCTCCATGCAGCCATATCTGGTAGCTTTATCACCTCATCGATTGCCAATCTTTCAGGTCTTCGTTTAATGTCGGCTATTCAGGAAGCTACAATAGTGTCACTGGGGTGGCAAGGCCCTGGAAAGGCCACAACAGATAAATCTTCAAACAATACATTTGTGGAACTTCTCTCCCCCTCTCTCCCCCTCTCTCTCTCTCTCTCTCCCCCTCTCTCTCCCTCTCTCTCTCCCCCTCTCTCTCCCTCTCTACCCCTCTCTCCCTCCCCTCTCTCTCTCTCTCTCTCCCCCTCTCTCTCCCTCTCTCTCTCTCTCTCTCTCTCCCTCCCCTCTCTCTCCCCCTCTCTCCCCTCTCTCTCCCCCTCCCTCTCCCTGTCTCCCCCTCTCTCACCCTCTCTCTCCTTCTCTCTCCCTCTCTCTCTCTCCCCCTCTCTCTCTCTCTACCCCTCTCTCTCCCTCTCTCCCCCTCTCTCTACCCCTTTCCACAGCTGTGTCACGCTTGGCACGCACGTGCAATTGCGACTCGTTGTTGCTCAACGCTTGTCGGTACGTGTGGTGTCTGTGTTCTTTTTTTTTCTTCTTAATGTTATATAATTCTTGTTACTGTTTAGTCTGTTTAATTTCTTATCAACATAGAGCTATTACGAACAGTCAAAGGACTGCCGATGGTGTTTGTGATGAGGAGTTATCGCGTAGGGACGGGCTGTGCCTCGTCCCACCAGATAATGTACAAATGGACGACGTTCTTCTTGCAATTGTAGATTTGATTGACGAGAGTAACAGCTGAACAGATGAGGTGAAACAGCTGAACATTTCTATTAATTTTGAAATATAACGTCATGATTACCGGATTTTTGCAGCTACTCACACCTTAATTTGTTATGAATGTGGGGAATATGGACATCCCGTCGTGGATGAAGGTGATATTATAAGCAGCTATGTCAATTTCAATAGAAATTCATTCAAAGGTTGGATATATGCCGAGAATGATGTGTTCGTAATTTGAACAGCACATATGACGACAAGTAATGTAACCAATCATTCTGACCTTATTCTCACTCATCATTCTGACTGATGAAAAACCGATAAAGAAACAACTTGACAAAATGCATTACGGTGATGTTGAAATCTGAGTGAGAATAATTCGAAATTTCAAAATGATTCATGGACTAATTTTAAGTGGAGGTTAAAACCAAAGCAAACAACTCTGAGCTTCACAGTGAAGTGGAAGTGATTTCTTTACTAGCCCCTTAAGCAGAGCAAGGATGGCTGATAAAAATGGTTGCAGGATGACCTAGACTCAAAAAGGGTCTAAATGGTATGTTCCAGTAGTGTTTAATGGATCTAAAAGGGTCTAAGCGTTCTCTCGGGTCTAAGGGGTCGAAAAGGTCTAATCTCTAAAAGATGTATATAAGGGGTCTAAAAGGGTCTAAGGGGTCTAAAAGGGTCCAAGGGGTCCAAAAGGTCTAATCTCTAAAAGATGTATATATCTAAAGGATCTAAGGTGTCCAAAAAAGGTTTAAGTGGTTTAAAGCTCTAAATGGTCAATGGTCCAAAGAGTCTAAATGGTCTGAAGGGTGTAAAGGTTTTAAAGGGTGTTGAGGCCCAAGGGGTCTAAAGGGAGTCAAGGGACTTAAGAGGTTTAAAGATCGAAATGGTTTGTGTGGTCTAAAGTGTGTGTGTAAGAGGTCGAGAGGGTGAAGGGTTTGAAAGGCGTCTAAAATGTTGTAAAGATAAAAAGCATCTAAGGGGTCATGAAGGTCCAACAAAGTCTTCTGGGTATAAGGGTTATGAAGGGTCTAACGAGGTCTATAGTCTTAGAGTTCTAATGGGGTATCTAAGGTCTTAAGGGTCTAACAAGATCTTAGTGGTCTATAGGATCTAAAGGGTCTAACAGGGTCTATGATTCTAAGTGGTCAAATGGGGCATATGTGATCTTAAGTGTCTAACAAGGCCTTAGGGATCTAAGGGTTATAAAGGGTCTAATGGGGTTTATGGGGTCTTTAGGATCTAAAAGGTCTAATGGGGTACATAGCTTATTGAGGGTCCATGGGGGTCTTATGGTTCTAATGGGGTCTATAGGATATACAAGGTCTTATGTATCTTAAGCGTTTTAAGTGGTCTTGGGGTCCTCAAGAGGTCTAATGGGGTTTAAAGGGGTCTAATAGGGTGTCAAGGGGTCTAAAGGATGTAAATGTATAACAGTGTCTAAAGGGTCTTCAAAGGTCTAAGGGGACTCAGCAATCTAAAGCTGCTGAAGGTTTAAAAGGTACATTTGAACAGTACGTAATTAATAGACATATTCACGATGAAGAGATCTAAAGGTGTCTAAAGTGGCGGTCTAACAGTACGTAATTAAGAGATATATACAGTAGTCGTTAACACAATTTCCCTGATACAATATATAAAGCAACTAACACTTTTCACTGTACGTCACATATTTTTGCTGATACGCATTTTGCTCCTCCATTTTTTTTCCGCCACAGTGTCTAAAGGGGTAGCGTATGTCGTATGCAGCACAAGGGATGGCATCATGGTCTTAGGGTGAGGCTGAGCTGCTGATGTCATGCCCTCTGCTGGCTCGGGTAGGTATTTGTAATTCATTCATGGTGCCGGCGATAGCTCGCCTCCTCTTCACGAAGGACACCACTGGATGTTTAACGTGTACCAACGAATGCTGACAGATGGGACTCCCGGTGCTTGAAATTTCAAGATAACTTGCATATTAGGTCACCTAATGGGTGCACCAATCAAAAGCTAGAAAGCTATTGTTTTTGAGGTCAAAGGGGCGAGGTCATGACAACCGATTTCACAAGTACCCGTCGATGAGAGCTTGTTTGTTCATTTTGATGCGTAAATCGGTATATTGACCCGACTTCGCATACTTCATATAGGAAATCGTTGCATAAATTAAGCAGCGGCCATGTTACAAAAGAAAAACTTCCCATTGCCCAATTTAAGTCAACAGGAGCAAAATGGTGCTCATGGAATGACTTGGGTCACGCTGCAATTCATCGCAGAGATTTCCATTTCCTTGCGTTTAAAATCTCCCACTCGGTTCAGTTCTTCTGATTTTTCCATTACTTTACCACTTTGTTATGCTTTCTTAGCCCCGCTGTTAATTCCAACTGCTAAATACTTTCAGTTCCCTTTATAACCCCAAGAGGGATGCAGGACTTAACTGGTGTATTTTAATCCAAGTTCAAAGTTTGGAATGACCGAGCTCGCTCAGTGTGCCACCATTCAATTAAATCGAATTGAAAACCCCAGGAAAACCATCAGGAATGTTTCTATTACGATCCAGTTACACTGAATGAATTGATGCGTCCGTGCGGTAACATTGGCATTTAGGAATTCATGACCATCGAAAACAAATATTACTTCCAATCTCTGGGTTGTTTCAGGAGGTTTCACTTGAGGATCCGGGGTTCTAGGGTATGTCATTTTTGTTGTATGTATAGTCGACAGGGGAAAGTCTTCAATGGATCCATTTTATCCTTTTCTCCCTTGTACACAGAGATACCTCAATAAATCATCCATCCAATATCCAGATGGTAGCACAGCTTTCTTCTGAATCGTGTCGTTTTAGTTTCATTCCCACTGGATTTCGATCCGAATACAATCAATCGTTGTGGTGCTTTTTAGGGTTAACATTAGGGTTAGGGTTAGGGTTGGTGTTGTTTAGGATGTTGCATTATGGAGTACGTTTCCATCAGGGATGATGTTCCGAGATGATGATGATGTTCTGAGACATTCCGAGATGTTCCGAGATGTTCCGAGACATTCCGAGATGTTCCGAGATGATTCCGATGATTATCCGAGATGTTCGGATTAATGTGTTGATTAGGTTTAGGGTTAGTGTTGTTACGGTTAGTGTTGGTGTTGTGTTGTGTTGGTTAGGATGTTGCATTATGGAGTACGTTTCCATCAGGGATGATGTTCCGAGATGATGATGATGTTCCGAGACATTCCGAGATGTTCCGAGATGATTCCGATGATGATCCTAGATGTTCGGATTAATGTGTTGATTAGGTTTAGGGTTAGTGTTGTTAGGGTTAGTGTTGGTGTTGTGTTGTGTTGTTTAGGATGTTGCATTATGGAGTACGTTTCCATCAGGGATGATGTTCCGAGATGATGATGATGTTCCGAGACATTCCGAGATGTTCCGAGATGATTCCGATGATGATCCGAGATGTTCGGATTAATGTGTTGATTAGGTTTAGGGTTAGTGTTGTTACGGTTAGTGTTGGTGTTGTGTTGTGTTGGTTAGGATGTTGCATTATGGAGTACGTTTCCATCAGGGATGATGTTCCGAGATGATGATGATGTTCCGAGACATTCCGAGATGTTCCGAGATGATTCCGATGATGATCCGAGATGTTCGGATTAATGTGTTGAATAGGTTTAGGGTTAGTGTTGTTAGGGTTAGTGTTGGTGTTGTGTTGTGTTGTTTAGGATGTTGCATTATGGAGTACGTTTCCATCAGGGATGATGTTCCGAGATGATGATGATGTTCCGAGACATTCCGAGATGTTCCGAGATGATTCCGATGATGATCCGAGATGTTCGGATTAATGTGTTGATTAGGTTTAGGGTTAGTGTTGTTAGGGTTAGTGTTGGTGTTGTGTTGTGTTGTTTAGGATGTTGCATTATGGAGTACGTTTCCATCAGGGATGATGTTCCGAGATGATGATGATGTTCCGAGATGTTCCGAGATGATTCCGATGATGATCCGAGATGTTCGGATTAATGTGTTGATTAGGTTTAGGGTTAGTGTTGTTAGGGTTAGTGTTGGTGTTGTGTTGTGTTGGTTAGGATGTTGCATTATGGAGTACGTTTCCATCAGGGGAGATGTTTGGATTAATGTTAGGGTTAGGTTTAGAGTTGTTAGGGTTAGGGTTGTTAGGTTAATGTTGTTAGGGTTAGTGTTGTTCGGGTTAGTGTTGGTGTTGTGTTGTGTTGGTTAGGGTGTTGTATTATGGAGTACATTTCCATCAGGGGAGATGTTCGGGTTGTTAGGGTTAGGGTTAGTGTTGTTAGGGTTAGTGTTGTTAGGGTTAGTGTTGGTGTTGTGTTGGTTAGGATGTTGCATTATGGAGTACGTTTCCATCAGGGGAGGTGTTCGGGTTAATGTTAGGGTTGTTAGGGTTAATGTTGTTAAGGTTAGTGTTGTTAGGGTTAGTGTTGTTAGGGTTAGTGTTGGTGTTGTGTTGGTTAGGATGTTGCATTATGGAGTACGTTTCCATCAGGGGAGGTGTTCGGGTTAATGTTAGGGTTGTTAGGTTTAGGGTTGTTAGGTTTAGGGTTGTTAGGGTTAGTGTTGGTGTTGTGTTGGTTAGGATGTTGCATTATGGAGTACGTTTCCATCAGGGGAGGTGTTCGGGTTAATGTTAGGGTTGTTAGGGTTAGGGTTGTTAGGTTTAGGGTTGTTAGGGTTAGGGTTGTTAGGGTTAGTGTTGTTAGGGTTAGTGTTGTTAGGGTTAGGGTTGTTAGGGTTGGGTTGTTAGGGTTAGGGTTGTTAGGGTTAGGGTTAGTGTTGTTAGGATTAGTATTGTTAGGGTTAGTGTTGTTAGGGTTAGTGTTGTTAGGGTTAGTGTTGTTAGGGTTAGGGTTGTTAGGGTTAGGGTTAGTGTTGTTAGGATTAGTATTGTTAGGGTTAGTGTTGTTAGGGTTAGTGTTGTTAGGGTTAGTGTTGTTAGGGTTAGTGTTGGTGTTGTGTTGGTTAGGATGTTGCATTATGGAGTACGTTTCCATCAGGGGAGGTGTTCGGGTTAATGTTAGGGTTGTTAGGGTTAGGGTTGTTAGGGTTAGGGTTGTTAGGGTTAGGGTTGTTAGGGTTAGTGTTGTTAGGGTTAGTGTTGTGTTGGTGTTGTGTTGGTTAGGGTGTTGTATTATGGAGTACGTTTCCATCAGGGGAGATGTTAGGTTAAAGATTCCCCATGGCACCTCAATTCTACTTTTTCTTCCTGATATATTCTGCCAAAGACTGAAAATGATGGTGGCCTGATGACATGACTGGCAGCCTGACTAATGAGTACCATAGACATGGCGCACCACCAGACGAGAGAGCACGATAATAGTATTAATTTCTCGTTCTGCCATACACCCACACAGACCCACCAACCCACACACCAAATAATGCGCTGCGAATGTAATATATTTACAGTAATTATTATTTGCCTTTTTAACCTTCTCTTCCCTTCTCTTTAATTGATCTTGCTGCTTGCTCGGCTCTGGCTTCACTGTCCTTTACCATTCCAACAGTAAATAAAGCATTTCTTTGGATTGGTGAGTTATGCAAGTATGACTTTTGGGATTAGGAGCTGAAATGTCAAAGATTTCAATTTAGCGTGTGAAAGAGAAGCAAAACACAGTCGGACAACTGAAGAGCAGAGATAAAGGGGAAGGACAAGATCAAATTTTAGGTGTTGATTGGAATAGCTTCATAATTGTTTCCACTTCTTCAACAAAACGATTTCGTGTGTGTACGTTTCATTCATTTTAGTGGGGTTGTGTAGAAGGTCTTTAAAAAAAAGGATAAAAATAGATTTGACTTTATCTTTCAAAAGATTCTAACCGAACAACTTGGCTGTGATTCTTCCATATTAAATCTAAACTGGCATAGAAAATGAAAATCAACAAATGTATTATGAGGAGGATGGACAATGAAGGTTGAGATCATGGAGAAAATGGAAACATATTTGACCAGGAAATACATTTTCTGCAATGCCGTGAGAGTGTACATTTATGGACGTACTGTAGGGACCCATGGGTCCCCCAAAGCTCGAGACCAGCAACATAATCTCCTTGCCCAAGCCGGTGACGTAACCGGCGGACAAACCGCGGCGCCGAGGTTATAATTGCTTGCACCTGTCGGTCACATGACCACCAAAGCGTGCCTCGCCTGAGAGGCGTGGCTTTGGTTCTGACGTATGCTTTTTGGTTTGGATTATATGTATGCGAACCCGATAAACGGGTTTTCAGAGTTCCCGAGTTGATTATACAATAAACATCTTCTCGGACGAGTTTGTGTCTTGTCCGTCACTTCGTCCGTCTCAAGCAGGAGCGCTGCTCCTTCACAGGTGACCCCGAGTTTACGACACGCGATGGACACGGCAGTGTCCCTCAAACTGCCCACTTTCTGGGAAGCACATGCCGCCGTCTGGTTCGCTCAGGCGGACTCCCAGTTCGCCCTGCGTGGCATTATGGAGGACACCACTAAATACCATTACGTGGTCGCCGCGCTCGGCTCTGTGACCGCTGCCTGAGCCTCCTCCAGAGCCCGCCCACTGACGGCAAGTACGACGCCGTCGGCAAGTACGACAACGACGCATCTTTGCACTTCTTCTGGGCGCTTTCGCCCTCTCCCCAGCTGAACGCGCACGACGCCTGCTCGACCTTCCTGAGCTCGGCGATACGCGCCCGTCCGAACGTATGGACTACATGCTCGCGTTGCTCGGCGAGCACCCCTCAGATTTCTTTTTCCGAGAGCTTTTTCTCCGCCAGCTCCCGGCCCAGGTTCGGGTCGCCCTGGCAAGCACGACCATCGTGAACCCCCGCGACCTCGCCAGGGAGGCCGACAAGATCGATTCGGCAAGCCAGCTCGTCGGAGCGGCGAGCCAGCCTGTCGGGGTGGCTGCCGGGAGCCCACCCGCCGCCCAGTCGGCGCCCGCGGTGCAGTTTCACGCCCACCCGCCCGACGCCCGCGATGCAGCTTCCTTCCCGGAGGCCACCGGGCCGGTGCGACTGGCAGTGGCAACGCCGTGTCACCCGGTCCCGACACGTCGACCGGAGCCCCCGCCAGACCCGGCCTGGTGTTATTTCGGCGCCAGGTTCGGGCGGCGGGCCCGATCATGTCAACCCCCGTGCACGTTCGGCAAGTCGGGAAACGGTCGGGCCGGCGCTCACTACCAGCCATGAGCGCCGGCCGTTCTGGAAACCTGCTATTCATCGCGGACCAAGCGTCGGGGCGGCGTTTTCTCTGCGACACCGGCGCTCAGCTGAGCGTCATTCCCGCTTCGGCGGAGGACAGGCGGGCCGCCATTTGCGGCCCCTCCTTAATCGCGGCCAACGGCTCCGCCATCCGCACCTTCGGCCCACGCACCGTCGCCCTCCGCTTCGGCAGCCAGCTCTTTCGCTGGGAGTTTGTGACGGCGGACGTCCCCATGGCTTTGCTCGGTGCCGATTTCCTTTGCGCCCATGGGCTGCTGGTCGACGTTAAACGCCGGCGTCTCATCAACGCCGAACCTTTCAGCTCGCTGGCATGCGCCTTGAGCCGTTCCGCGCCCACCGAGCTTTCCTGCGTCCTCCCGTTGGCAGACGACTTCGTGCGTCTCCTCGCGGAGTTCCCGGCCCTCACGCGACCGACGTTTTCGGCCGTCGCGGTGCGTCACGGCATCGAGCATCATATTCCCACTATGGGCCCGCCGGTGTATGCCCGAGCTCACCATCTCGACCCAGCCAAACTCGCCGTCGCCAACGCCAAGTTCGCCGCGCTGGAGCGACTCGGCATCGTGCGGTGCTCCGACAGCGCCTGGGCCTCGCCGCTGCACATCGTCCCAAAGCCGGGGGGCGGATGGCGGCCATGCGGCGACTACCGCCGCCTCAACGACGCCACTACCCCCGACAGGTACCCCGTCCCGCACATCCAGGATTTTTCCGCCCGGTTGGCGGGACGGACCATTTTTTCAAAAGTGGACCTGATTCGGGGGTACCACCAGGTGCCCGTCCGCCCAGCCGACATCCCGAAGGCGGCCGTTATTACACCTTTCGGCCTCTTCGAATTCCTCCGGATGCCCTTTGGCCTCAAAAACGCGGCACAGGCGTTCCAGCGCCTGATGGACGGCGTGCTGCGCGACTTGCCGTTCCTCTTTACCTACCTGGACGACATCCTCGTCGCCAGCACGTCCAGAGCGGAGCACCTCCTCCACCTCCGGACGCTGTTCGGCCGCCTCAGCGAGCATGGCCTGATCGTCAACCCGGCCAAATGTCACTTTGGTGCGGCGACGATCGACTTTTTGGGCCACCGCATCACCCGGAACGGCGCCGTGCCGCTACCGGCCAAAGTCGAGGCCATCGCCGCTTTCCCGCGCCCCCGCTCCGTCAAGGCGCTGCAGGAGTTCCTCGGGATGGTGAACTTTTATCACCGCTTCGTGCCCGAGCTGCGCAACTCATGCGGCCCTTGTACACCGCCCTCCGCGGCCAGCCGGCGAAGCGCGACGTCGTCTGGTCCACGGACATGGACGCTGCTTTCACCGGCATGAAACGGGCCCTCGCCAACGCCACGCTGCTGGCCCACCCGGTACCCCCATGCTCCCATCACCCTCACCACGGACGCCTCCGACTACGCCGTGGGCGCGGTTCATGAACAATGGGTAAACGGGCCCTGGCAGCCGCTCACATTCTTCAGCCGGCAACTCCTGCCCAACGAGTTGAAGTACAGCACTTTCGACCGCGAGCTCCTCGGGCTGTACCTGGCCGTCCGCCATTTTCGCCACCTCCTGGAGGGCCGCCCATTCACGGCCTTTGTCGACCACAAGCCATTGATTTTCGCCATGGCCAAGGTCACGGAGCCGTGGTCGGCCCGCCAGCAGCGCCACCTCTCCGCCGTGTCGGAATACACCACGGACATCCGGCACGTCGCCGGAAAGGACAACGCCGTGGCCGACTGCCTTTCTCGAGCCGGCGCCAACGCCGTCCACCTCGGCGTCGATTTCGCCCTGATGGCGACGGACCAGGCCACCGACGGCATGGTGCAGGTGCTTCGGGTGGCGGACACGGGCCTCCGCTTGGCTGACGTCCCCTTCGCGGACATGGTCCTGCTTTGTGACGTCTCCCAAGGCCAGCCTCGCCCCGTTGTGCCGGTCACCTGGCGGCCTCTCTCACTCGGGCCGGAAGGCGTCCCAGAGGCTGGTGTCGGCACGTTTCCTCTGGCACGGGTTGCGACGGGACGTCCACGACTGGGCCAACGCCTGCACACCCTGCCAGTGGGCCAAGGTCCACCGTCACACCCAGGCTCCGCTGGCTCCTTTCACCGTGCCTGAGCGACGTTTCGACCACGTCCACGTGGACCTGGTGGGTCCCCTGCCCCCATCGCAGGGGTTCACCCACCTGCTTACCATGGTGGACAGGACCACCAGGTGGCCGGAGGCCGTGCCCCTCGCCTCCACCACTACCGCCGACGTGGCCCAGGCGTTCATCGCCACCTGGGTCGCGCGTTTCGGCGCACTGGCGGACATCTCGTCGGACCACGGCCCACAGTTCACGTCCGAACTGTGGGGCGTGGTCGCCCGCACATTGGGCGTTACCCTGCACCGCACCACGGCCTACCACCCCCAGGCCAACGGGTTGTGTGAGCGGTACCACCGCTCCATGAAGGCCGCACTCATGGCCGGCCTCCAGGACGACGGCTGGGCCGACCGGCTCCCGTGGGTCCTTTTGGGCCTCCGCACGGCTCCAAAGGAGGACCTCCAGGCGTCCACCGCCGAGCTGGTGTACGGCCAGGCCCTCCGCGTCCCGGGCGAGTTCGTGCCCGACGCCAGCAGCCCCTGGTCCGCCGCGCGCCAGCGCACGTACTTCCAGGAGGCCGCCCAACGTTTCGCCCCGGTGCCCACGTCCCGCCATGGCGACCCCCAATCCTACGTCCCCCCAGCACTCCGCACGGCGGAGTACGTCTTTGTGCGCCACGACGTGCACCGGGGGCCGCTCCGGCCACCATACGACGGACCCTTCCGTGTCCTACGACGGGACAACAAGTCCTTCGGCGGCCGGGCGGACCGGATTTCGGTGGACCGCCTCAAGCCGGCCCACATGGACGTCGGCCAGCCGCCACGGCTGGCTCTCCCACCGCGGCGCGGCCGCACACCCGTCCACTGCACCCCCCGCCCGGCCACTCGCCACCACACCGGACCCCCCTCCCCCCCCCCCCCCCCCCCCCCGCGACCAGCCAGGGGTCGTTTCGGTCGGGTCATCCGGACCCCCCTCAGGTTGACCTTCCTGGACCAAGTCGATTCTGGGGGGGCGTGTGTAGCGACCCATGGGTCCCCCAAAGCTCGAGACCAGCAACATAATCTCCTTGCCCAAGCCGGTGACGTAACCGGCGGACAAACCGCGGCGCCGAGGTTATAATTGCTTGCACCTGTCGGTCACATGACCACCAAAGCGTGCCTCGCCTGAGAGGCGTGGCTTTGGTTCTGACGTATGCTTTTTGGTTTGGATTATATGTATGCGAACCCGATAAACGGGTTTTCAGAGTTCCCGAGTTGATTATACAATAAACATCTTCTCGGACGAGTTTGTGTCTTGTCCGTCACTTCGTCCGTCTCAAGCAGGAGCGCTGCTCCTTCAGTACTGTACTCTTTGCAGAGTGTTCATGCTGCTGAAGCAGTTTCTTGGTCAGGGTGATACTGAAGGGGAGTGGGTTTGACATTAACCTCACAGCATTGTTTGTTTGTGCCCTTCACTGTCACTGAACTACTCTTTCAAACTTTTAGGAAAATCGCACCAAACTTTGAGTATGCGCCATGCTCTTTGCAGAGTGTTTTTTTCTAAGTTTTTCCCAGTTTTCTTCCCTACCTCTTTTTTTTTTTTTTTACGGCGTAGCTCTTGGGCAAAGCCGCCTAGAACAGTGTTTGTCCGTCTGTATGTATGTATGTATGTATGTATGTATGTATGTATGTTCCCTCAAACGTATACCAATCAGAGCTGAGGATCTGGTCACATGACTGGGTAATGTGATTAAGTCTGATGTCATTACAGCGATACGGCGGCTGACTCTCCACACTCCGGCATTTTGATTCCAATTTCGTTCAGGCCGAACATATCGTCGAACCTGTCAGATATCACAATCGTCATGCTCTACCTTACGTTTTTCATTCAGTGTAAAACACAAACAAACCGATTGTTAAAATGACCATGAAATATCGAAAGCAAAAACGTTACCGCTCTTCCAACAAAAACGATACATATAGTCCTTCGGCTTCATGACTCATCTTCGGACCGCTTCAGACAAATTAAGCCCAGGTTTCTTAATACAATAATATCGTTTCAGTAGTATCGTTTTCGTCATAATAATAATTATAAAGTAAATATACCCAAAACTATTTAATCCCAATGTCGTGAACGCAAAGCTAATGGATTGAAGTGGTGTATGGTTCATGATTCAATAATAAGCGGTGTTCGGTACGAACAACCGCGGAAGTAAGGTAGTCGCCTCGGTTTTGATAGCAGGTTATTAACCCAACCCTTGTGAGGTTTTTCATTACAGTAGATCATTACAGTAGATCTTCCATCAGTTCTGTAAGTAAAACCTACCTCACGGATGTCGTCACGGATTCCTCCAAATTCTTTGTTTATTGTTATAAACAGCATTAGTGACTGTTTAAAATGTTAAACATGTGTGTTTGTGGTTTATAATATATTACAAGCCCGGCTACGCCGCTATATATATATATATATTTTTTTTGTATACTGAATCGAGGCTCGTGAAAGAGCTAACATTAACTTCACAAACAAATCAACCAGACAAACAAAATATATAAAAAGAGGGAGCGGAAAACAAGATGGGGAGAGAAGGGGAAGCACACAAACACAACATTTGAGAGCAGGGAGATGTGTGGAAGGGAGAGGGCTTGGGGGGAGGAGGCGTGGGAAGGGGGGGGGGGGGAAGTATAAAACACAAGGACACCAAGGACTTCCAGGACAGAAGTTGGTATTTCAAAAAAGTGGAATTGGGGTGAAATTAGCGGGGGTAGAAAAGATCAAGGTTTTGGATGGGGGAAGATAAGAGATGGTGGTGAACAGCTGTTTTAAAGACCTGGAGGGTGGAGTGGGATTGAAGAGAGTGAGGGAGTTTGTTCCAGAGGCGGGAGAAAAGAGGAATGAAGGAGTGAAGGTGAGCAGAGAGTTTTGATTTTGGCAGTTTGACCATAAGAGGGTTGCAGGCAGATCTTGTGCGACCTGCAGGAATATTTGCGGGACAGAGCCCAGAGAGAGCTGGGGGGGGGGGCAAGGCCAGAGAGGAGTCGGTAGAAGACGGAAAGACCACTGTCAGGGAAGTGGTGGGTGAGACTCAAGACGCCAATGGTCGGAAACAGGTTTTACAAAAGGTCTGGTTTATTAACTGGTTATTCACTTCATTCCATTACCAAATAATACCGTTTAACTCAATGGACCAGGTTAACTCTATTCGCATGGTCCTTCTCGTTCGGCCGATGTTCCTCCGCCATTCCCGTCGGGCAGAGGTTCTGATGATGAGTGCTCGTTCGTTCCGTCGGGCAGGGGTTATCGTGGCAAGTGCTCTTTTGGCTCAAAGTCCCTTCTGTTTATATCGGCACACTTCAGTTAATCCTCTGTCCGCTGAAATCGTAATCCCTTCTCCGCTGACGTTACTGGTCGCCTCCCTGGCACCAGCTAGCTCCCCTCCTGCTGCGAGTTCCATTTACCAAACAATAGGGGGGTGCTCCAGCCTGGGGCTGTGACCAGGTGTTTCAAGAGATTACCATGTTCGTGCACATTCTTGGCATTCATTTACGAAATCGTCTATCTGCTTCGTTACCAGTCTTAATCAATGAGTTACCAGTGCCAATCAATAAGTTACACTGAGTTACACTTCCACAATTCCCTCATCTTTTTGTTTTTGTTTATATTAACCATTAATCTAAACATCAATATAAGTAAACAATCAATCACTACAAGTAAACATCAATACAAGTATAAGTAAATAATCAATCACTGCAAGTAAACATCATTACAAGTATAAGTAAATAATCAATCACTGCAAGTAAACATCATTACAAGTATAAGTAAATAATCAATCACTGCAAGTAAACATCATTACAAGTATAAGTAAATAATCAATCACTTTGGTAATCAAATTCCCTTAGGCATACACCGTCATCCTGCAAGAATCACAAAACATTTCGTTGGTCATGGCTCCTTTCATATTGTTCAATCTATTGCATTTGCATCACAAATATATTTTCAAAACAACACTTCACCATCACCAAGATACAACAATTTCACTTCATTTTCAAGTTTTGTAAAGCATCTGCACCATCTGGCAAAAACGTTTGCCTCCACACAAATGTTGACTTTGTTTGAAAGGAAGGGCTGATCACTTGTGTTTGAATCCAGGTATGAAACATTTTCTCCTAATGTCTTCATAGCTCCTGCACTACTTCGTGTAGGATTTCGCTGTTGTGGTAACATTGCGGAGTCATAGACTGACCCTGCTCTCCTTGTAGCATTCTTGCCACTTTTTGCTGTAAACCATTGTAATTCCTGAACAAGGCCTTCACTCAGTTGTAGTCGACTTGCCTCCTCCCTCATTGTGAGTGGGCAGCAAGTATTGGTGTGACGTTGATTGGCCAGCAAGATGTGGAACAGGGATGCCGGATGCATCCACAATGATGTTGGGACCATGGTGTTCAGGTCATCCATGGTCCATACCAGGAGTGGCCCGCAGAATCGCGCACAGCTGTTGTGAAAAGGCACAGCCATTGGTTTGCAGCTCCATGCTGGCTCCCCGGAAGTTGGTGAAGTAATAACATATGTCCCCGCATTTCACAGAGGTTGCAGGTAACATGTCGTTGTCCTGCAACTTCTGATGTGGTGAATGTTCGAAGCCTTCGAACAAGAGTAAGTGATCGCCTTTCTTTCATATGTTGCAGTGTGATCCAGGCAAATGGTCACATAAATTTCCTTGGTGAAGGTAAGCATTCATCTCCAAGTTACACGGGAGAATGTCTTCATAATTCTTTGAGAAAGAGGGTGTATGCCATGATTAACTTCATTTTTAGCCACAAATTTTCTTTCTCGAACTTCTTCCCAATTCCGTTAGCACTCCCTTCAAAATGTGATCTCGTCTTATCCTTATGCTCAGTCACATCTGAATCTGCTTTCCGCACACACTGAATCAGATAGGGTACATCTTACCATGAAATCAGCATAATCATGTATATCTTCCGACAGTTTCACATTCAACAATTTGTTGTTTTTCCTTACAACATTCAAAAAGTTATATTCATTTATATGCGTCACACAAATAATATTCAATCAGGTATGTATTTTATTACTAAACTAAGAATAGCATCCACAATTGCTTTCAGGTTAATATAGTTTAAAAATTAACTCATGCAGGTATTTTAGCACTACTCTAAGAAAATAAATTGTATATGATTACAATCACAAACGGGAATACCTAATTCCCAACAACAATTTTCCCAAACCAACAAATTAAGCATAATGTATTATTACCATAATTCCTCTCCACTTTTTTCTTTTCCCTCTTTTTTTTTTTCCCTAACAGTGTGTCACTCGTGGTGATATGAGTTCACTGATATTGTAATTGACACAACTCATAACATTGTTGTTATGCCATTATCTTAATTCTACTGTATTCATTTGCAACATCACTTGATTTAATCTTTTAATCTCAGTAATTATGTCGCCATAAAAGTCTTCCTTTTCTGGTTCCACATTTCTTTCCTCATTTGTCACTTCATGCGTTATCATCGTGTTGTTGTTTACCTTATTCAAACACACCGTCACTAAGGCTTTCAAGCAAGCCACCACTAAAACAATTGCCAATATAACTACTAAACCAACAAACAAGTCTGCTACTCCTTGTATATATTCATACCTATGACATAATTATATGTTGATGACATTCAACATTATATACCAAACTAACAAGCTTCCTAAAAGGTAAATAAAGAAAATCCCTTAATATGTAACATAAATCAGATTATTTGTCTTACCCTGATCCCCCTATCTCCCGGGGTTGAACTCAATCCCCTGATCATGAGTGTAGTTGTGATACATTTTTCACTCATGTTGTATTAATATCAGCAGATAATTGTATGTCATGTAGGCAAATAAATGTCACTATCCCAAGTAGGAATATCACATGTTGAAAATGTAATGTTTATCAATGCAAGGGGTGTTAAAATGTAATTCAAATGACTGTAAATCACGACTATCATTTATCTGCCACTGAATGTTCTGCTGGGCTGCTAGGTGCAGCCTCATTTTCTGTGGGATCGTCCACCTTAGCCCCATGTGCTTGCTTGCAATGAGAGGCATGAATCCAACTTTCTATTTTGGGTCCATATTTGTTTCTATTCTTATCAATCTCCTATGGTTTATCAATTCGTTCCAAGATACCGCAACCAAAGGTTTTAACCAAAGCTCTACCAAACTATTTCCAATTTGAACAAAAATGCCAGTGAAACAATGATTCGAAGAATTAACTTCAAGGGGTCAATAAATTTATTCTATAGCCAGATCTAATTTTCCCATCCAATAGTTTGCCTTGCCACATGTCATATTATAACACTTTAATAAACCTTCGAAAATGTTTCCCATCTCAACAAATTTCCTTTTTTTTTCTTTTTTTTTTACAAATAGCCATGTGTAACTTACGTATTTAACTACAATTTCCTCTCAATTTGTTTGGCCTAACTGGCCGCAAAAGTGGCTGCCAGCATGCAGTACCGTTTTTTATCTACCAAGGAAGTGTTCGTCCACACAAGACCTCTACCAAAATGTTGTTTGTAAAAACAAATCTGGGATTTCTGATTACATGGATGCACACTCTCAGGACATTTTCAGGCTGCTGTTAACAATCCACTACGATAAATTAATTCCTTTACCCACAATCAAATAATTAGTACAAATTGAGGATATTATCCCTATCACATTCTTTTATAGATTCATTATGTTGGATCTAATTTTTTTTCCAATAATTTTCCACTGCTGTAAGGAAGAACAATAGCTCTCATAAGTCTTAGTAATATCGTACTTAATTTGCCCAGCATCGAATAATTTATTTACTATCCTTTCTCATCTGTTAACCAGTGACTTTGTTTGAACTCCAGAACTGAAAACCCACAATAGTTCAAACCAGCAAAATTTTCTTTACTATTTTCCCATATCATCTATGCCTAAAACACATCCATACATACAGCACAATTTATATGCTGATAAAATTCAAGTTTATATATATAAAAATCCATGAGCAGAGTACTCTGGGAAGTCAGTGTAAGACCTCTCCAAAATTTGGCAAATTTTGTACTCCCACATTTTTATGAAGCTCATATCCATAAATAGCTTTGATTCTCATATAAATTCGATCACAATGGAATCCCAAGATTACTCCCAATTTTTACTATTAATGAATAGCTGCTCATAACTCAGCAAATCAAATCTTTATTCTCCATCTCCCTTGACAAAAGTGATAATTTTCATAATCAAATTATATTTCTATTTTTTATTTATTTTACGAATTCTCTCGATATGCGATCCCATCCCCATGGAACTATCTATTTTCCAGACAAGGCACACTGTCGGTGTCAACAATCTTGTAAGATTGATACACAAAAACACTAACATTGACACACAAAATACCCACAGACACGTGCATTATGCGTATTTGTTTGCGTTGGAACCCTTATTTACAGATCCGGATGGGTGTCAACTTTATTTCAATTTCTCAAAATTTGTCCTTCAATTTTATAAGCGCTAATACACAAATGGACCAAAAAGTTTATTCTTAGAAAACCCCTATGACGTCACATTGACATTACCCTTTCAGTTCCCACAATAATTTATCCAAATTTGACTACCCACCCATTTGTATGTCAGTCGACCACTGACCTATCAATCGTGTGGAACAATAGTCCGAAATTCCCACCTGATCATGATGTGACTCTTGTCACTTGGTTTGCCAAAAAAATTGCAAGCAATTGTTCCAAACTTTGTAAATTTAAAATTTTGTGACCAACATAAAAGATCCAATTTCGGCATTTGATCAATTAATTATCAATTTGCTTATAAGCAAAAGAAAAAATGAATAATTCTTGCTCCGAAAACTTTTCAGACCCAAGAATCATCGACAGTTATTCATGTTTGTCCAGTAATCTAATTTGTTGAGGCCAATCGTCATTTGGGATTTGTCGCAATGAAGGCCTAATCATTGTCTGAGGTATCGGTCAGCACTGGTACCCTTGATCTTGGTTTACCCTATGAACTTGTCTTCCTTTTGGTATACGGACATCCTCTTTTCCAATGTCCCATCCGTCCACACTTGAAACACCGGTTTCTGTCGTTGCCTGGTCTGTGCACCTGTGCACTTGTATTGCTGGGCTGCATCTCTACATCCCTGAGTTGCCACTGCAATCTCTCGTTATCTCCTGAAACACGAAAAAATTCTCTGTACCGTCCTTTTTGGGGAGACAACTGGAAATCAGATGGGACAACTGTCACTTTCATTCCTAATTTCGAGGGCAGTTGTGCATTTGTCTCCTCCACTGTATCCTGTATCCTTTTTATTACCTTCGCAAAAGCGGAAGGTTATGTTTTGATCGCTGTGTATTTATTTGTATGTATGTGTGTGTGTGTGTATGTTATTCGCATAACTCAAAAAGTATTCAACCGAATTGCATGAAATTTGGTGGGATGATTGGTTATTATACGGGACACATTTGATTAGATTTTGGGAGCAATCGGGTCAAAGGTCAAGGTCAAGGTCACGAAAAGGTCAAAATCGTATTTTTACCAAGTACAGAACAGTAGCTGCGGCGAAGGTATGCGCTCTACCGAGTGCCCGTTCTAGTTTTAATTTTAAGTTATCCATCCGAACATCCGATCCGTTATCCGTTCTTGCTGTTCCCGTTGTCTGGATTCACCATCCCAAAGATGGAATGCAAGCCAGTCTACCGTTAGATTCTGTCTCTTCCTGGCTTTCAATCTTTGTTCCAATCTTTCCAATCGACTTCGCTCAAATGTACCATCTCTTGGAAACACCTCATCATGTCCCTTTGTCCACAAATACCAATTTTCGACCTGCCTTATAGCTTCGGCACCATAACGGTCGTACATATGATGTGTACAAGTACCTTTTTGTGGAATCTCTGGTTGTCCTTGTGTATTCTTGCAGGCTCCATTTCCCATTCTGCCTTTTATCAAAGTAGCGTTGGATGTGTTGTAGTTTGTTCCTCTAAAGCTTCACTCGTACCTCCAGGAAGGATCTCTCCACCTGTTCAAACGGTGATTTCCAGAGAATCTCCCTCCCCTGTGGCTTTTGCACAATCCAATCTCACAGATCAGTATTTGCAGATGAGCCAGAGGGTCAGTATGAAATGGGTGAATCCTCAGGTGTCTGCTCTGTTGAAGGGGAAATCATACAATGGTAACCGCACATATATATCTATATATAAACTCACCACCTTGCTCAATTTTCCAAGGTTGTCTTCACATTGATAATATCTCACAAAGATATTAAAGCTTCTTTCTTGAGACCGCATTTTCACCAATCAAACGATCAATATATTCAATTTAATTTATTCAATTCAATTTATCCAGTTAAATTTATTCAATTAAATTCAATGAATTAGATTCAATCAATCAACAATTCAATCAATTATTCAATTTCAATTAATTCATCAATATTCATCAATAAATCAAATTAATCATTTTGGATGACTCCTTGCATAAGCCCTTTCCCCAATGATGTCAGGACAGGTCCATCCATTGACTGAGATCGAATCTCATCGGTCGTCACCTCTGGTTCATACCTCATGTCAATTGATGAATCACCGTCCTGTCCTTGGGTCATATCTGACATATTTCCCCATTTTGCCTGGTCTCCACAAATTTTCTTTGCAACCACTAAAGGCAACTCATCCTTCATTCGTGAGACAGCCAAAATGGATGGCAGATATTAAAGTTCATTGGGGAAAATATCTCATCATTTTTTTTTTTTTTTTTTTTTTTAATAGTACCCAAAATCTCTTGGCAATATAAATTTCGTAAAACTCCTGAAATAAGACTGTAAAATTCCTTCAATCATGCTAAATTTTGAAACTCCATCGCTTGTAACATCCAATTTATCCCATAGGGCTTGAACGTTCTTTCCCAAGTTCATGCAATCATTCTGCATTTGAACCCTATGATATCATTCATAATAATCATCATGATTTTATAGTCATGGTCCTATCATAATCATCTATTTAAAACGAACATTTCCTTTATCACCACAGCTATGTGGTATAATCAACAATAGAATAAAACTGTACATAGCAACAGGCTACCTCATGGCCACTTAGTATACCTATTGACAATAAGTCATAACAATATCGAATAATCATTGAACAATTCAAAAAATCGCTTCCACTGCTCCAGCCGCAGCATTCGTCATTTTGTCTGCTCATCCGCGTGACCAAAACGAAATAAAGGGAACTCAACCATTACACAGCGCTTTTAATGGCGCATGCCATAGGAACTCAACGCAATTTCGACTCGGCCAGAAAAACGAGCAAATTTTGCAGGATGTTAACTGGAATTAGCCGTGAAAATATATACAAAATACACAAAAATACACACCCACAAAAATAAACAACAAAACCCAAACAAACCCAAGGTCGACCCTCTTACACAGTAAATTACATCATTTCAGCATCGTATTGATTGCTGAAATATTCCAAGGTTTATACACACCTTAAAAGAGGTATGCGTGGTGTTGCCCCCTCCCACGTTTATTCCAGGGTTTATACACACCTTAAAAGAGGTATGCGTGGTGTTGCCCCCTCCCACTTTTAATTCCTCATTAAATTCCTCATTAGATTACTCATTAAATTACTCATTAAATTACTCATTAAATTACTTATTAAATTACTCATTAAATTACTTATTAAATTACTCATTAAATTACTTATTAAATTACTCATTAAATTACTTATTAAATTACTCATTAAATTACTCATTAAATTACTCATTAAATTACTCATTAAATTACTCATTAAATTACTCATTATCTTAACTTACATAGTTTCAGCTTTGTATTGATTGCTGAAATATTCCAGGGTTTATACACACCTTAAAAGAGGTATGCGTGGTGTTGCCCCCTCCCACGTTTATTCCAGGGTTTATACACACCTTAAAAGAGGTATGCGTGGTGTTGCCCCCTCCCACTTTTAATTACTCATTACATCGTTTCAATTAAAAACATCGCTTCTACTGCTCCAGCCGCAGCATTCGTCACTTTGTCTGCTCATCCGCATGACCAAAACGAAATAAAGGGAGCTCAACCATTACACAGCGCTTTTAATGGCGCATGCCATAGGAACTCAACGCAATTTCGACTCGGCCAGCAAACGAGCAAATTTTGCAGGATGTTAACTGGAATTAGTCGTGAAAATATATCCAAAATACACAAAAAATACACACCCACACAAATAAACAACATTTATTCCGTTCAACAGAACAAACATTTCCTATATCATGACATGCATGTCTTCAAAATTATATGACCAAGAGAAAAAGTAAAACTAATTAAAACTGCGGGCAGTGATAATCCGGGGACCATACCGCTCCATCCTGATTGGACGGGTGCGTGCTAGAGTCGTTAATAACGACAGTCCAGATCCGATTGTTCAAAATTTCAACTCAATCGATCGAAAAATGAACGCAGGGATGCATTTTAAAGGTGCAGTGGCACTAACTGAGTTGCCACGAATATGGCCACGAAATTGCCAATATGGCCATCACAAAATATTTTCCTTAATCAATTGGCTCATAGCATAACCAATCTGCAAGTATTTCATCCGAAGATGTATCTCTGAGGACTTTTAATTAAATAAGTCATTTATAAATCAACGAGTTAATTTATTAAATGATTAATCAATAAATCAAAATTTTCCTTGACAGCCACATCACTTGGTCAGTGTCATGTCCAAATATCAGCTTCCTTACTCAAAAGGTGCCTGAGTTAATGTAATGTAATTACTGTAATAAGATTACTGCAATTACTGTAATGATTACTGTAATTACTGTAATTACCGGAACTGTAATTACCTCAGGTAATTACTGTAATGTAATTACTGTAATTTAATAAGAAATGTAATTAATTAAATAAGTACTTCATTAATCGCTAATAATTAAATAACTCGTGAATTCTTATCCGATTTACTTAACATTTGAGTGTCCCCAAAACGTTGGAGCAAAACGTTGCAACAACGAAAGTGAAACGTTGTAGCGACGTTGTGGAAACATCAGCAAAACACAACATTTGAATGTTCCCAAAACGTTGGAGCAAAACGTTGCAACAACGAAAGTGAAACGTTGTAGCGACGTTGTGGAAACGTCAGCAAAACACAACATTTGAATGTTCCCAAAACGTTGGAGCAAAACGTTGCAACAACGAAAGTGAAACGTTGTAGCGACGTTGTGGAAACGTCAGCAAACCACAACATTTGAATGTTCCCAAAACGTTGGAGCAAAACGTTGCAACAACGAAAGTGAAACGTTGTAGCGACGTTGTGGAAACGTCAGCAAAACACAACATTTGAATGTTCCCAAAACGTTGGAGCAAAACGTTGCAACAACGAAAGTGAAACGTTGTAGCGACGTTGTGGAAACGTTAGCAAAACCCAACATTTGAATGTTCCCAAAACGTTGGAGCACAACATTGCAACAACGAAAGTGAAACGTTGTGGCGACGTTGTGGAAACATTAGCAAAACCCAACATTTGAATGTTCCCAAAACGTTGGAGCACAACGTTGCAACAACGAACAAAAATCCTTAATTTTCATTCGATTTACTTGAAATTTGAAATTGGATTTACATATCAGTCAATTAGTTCAATTGAATTCCCAATGATCATGTCCGGCCTTGTACATTCCACGAATCCTGCACCAAATTTTCTCATACTCACTCAAATTACATCCATTTCACATATCTGTTCATGAAATTTCACAAATGATCACAAGTAATTATCACATTGCAATGACCTCTAAACATTCCTAAACCAATAAGCTAGTCTGGCGATGCCAAATACCTCACACGTCTGTCATCTTAGAAGTCGCTGTTTGCTTTAGACAAATACTTATCAAAGCCTTCAGACAAACTATTAGCAATATTATTCCTAGGATTAAAATTATTGGATTATTATCAAATATTTATCAAAATATTAGGATTATCATCAAACCAATGAATGACTCAATTTTTTAATGACTACATCCAAACCTAGATATTTTGAGTTCCGTAACTTTAATACTTCAAATTTTCCATTCCTTCCCTTCCTGATCCTTAGATGTAGGGATGGGTTCTTTTTAGGATCATGTTGCATCGAGCATTATTTTCCAAAACAGTGTGAACATTAAACTACACCATTACCTCTGACATCCCACAATTAACATTAGCTTTCCCATGATGTCGCGATATGACCTTATAATCCCATAAAACTCTTCGTTGCTTTAACATCCAATATGAAAATTCTCATTTAATAGCAATTCTAATAATTCCGACCATAATTGAAATAAACAACGTCAGAACATCAACAAAGATATGCAACATCTTGGTTGGTCAACGTCTTTATACTCATTTTGCTTGTCTGTCTACTTTTGTTTCCTGGTAACACCTGAATACTTTTGTTTCCTAGTAACACCTAGTTTCCTTGTTATCTCTACCTATGATTTAATAACACTTTCCACAGTTAGACCCATCAAAATTTTTCTAATAATCCTAAATTATTCACCTTCATCCGTTTTTCAACAAAACTACATGTGAAAAATGGAGATTTCATCAGTACTTGAAGGTGTAAAAATTTGACTTTGAAATTTTAAATCAACAAGCATTCTGATATGTGCCTAAACTATCAACAACTATTCTGCCATATTTTGCCTAAATTATGTCCGTAAGTCTTCAGATATATTTTTCTAGGTAATTAGTATCACACCAACACCGAAAATATAATTTCATCTCATAGCAATTTTATATTAAAATAAATAGTATGTCATTTCTCTTGAAACAATCCAGCCATAAATATTATTTGGAAGTCTTCTGCTGTCAGAACACAATTTCTCTGCCGTCAAAGGTTAAAGTTTGGCCTCGGTGACTCCTCAGCTAATTGTCACTTTTTCTTGACAAAAACAAATATCTTTTATATTTATCCCATTAAAATCCCATTACAATCCCATATCTTGTCACCCTTTGCATTGTTGAAAGCAATTAATTCCATAACTCAATTTTACCTTACATCCTTACATTACATTACACCCTTACATCCTTACACCCACTTTTGTCCAAATTTTTTTTAGAAGTGAAACAAAATTTGCCTGTACTTTGTCTCATAGAATCCACAGTACCAGCATCGCAACCTCCCATCTGTCTACACCTTGTCACAACTCCAATTCATTCTTCAAGGCACAACCCAGAGTGATTTGAGAACTATACCCAGAGTTCTATACAATACCCAGTTTCAGAGAGTAAACAATTATATACTTTTTCATTATTTTTTCCATTTAACTTGTTCAAAGAACGTTCATTTCGCAAAATCGAACCAACCACAACCTTCGCCATTAATATCTATTGTAAGCGTGCCGAATCAGTAAGCATCACTTTTCCTATGAGCCTCGACCAGAGGGTGGTTGTTACTCACAAACACTCGTCGCTAGCTGTTCCATTGTCTGTTGATTTTCATTCTGCTGCCGATTTCCATTGAGCCATCAGAGTGGAATTTGGAATTATTATTTCTCTGAGCTCATGAAAGTGGTGACATTGGGTGGTCTGCCATTGCTTTTCCACAAAAGCACTTAATTATTGTCTTTCATTCAACCGTGAAGCATGTCTCAAAGGCTTAGTGATGGACCTGGACAAAATTTGATGCAATTTTCATCCAATCGCCATCTTTCATAATAATTCTGGACCGGTATGAGATGGGGTTGTCTGTCATGAATTTATTTGTTGATCGAACGAGTTTTAGACATGGCGGGAAAACTGAAAAAAAATTATTTATTTAAAACGGGTGTACACGATTGTACACGTGTACGGACCTTACCGAACCTTACCGAACCGGCAAACAAATCGCCTCATGGTGCACTTCATGAGCCGATTTGCCTGCAGACCAGAGTAAGGCTTTTAATACCCAGCGTATAATGTACATATCCTCGCAAGCTCACGAACAATAGAATCATTTAAAACGTTCCATCCTGATTTTGTCCGCTTATTCACCATTCCTGATTTGCCATCAAGGACCTCGATCATTCCCCGGCGTACTAACCTCCGCTTTTGTAAATGAGATTTCAACAGGATTACGACTCAAAGGAAAAAGAACGAGCAGACATTTTGTAGGACGTTACCTCGGACGATCGTTAAAATCGTTACATCTTAATCATACAAAAAATGGTTCTTTGGGTAGTAGCCACAGCACCCGGGAGTACCAGCTCAGCAATGGTTCTTTGTGATCCACTACCCAGCACCCTAGACCAACTCAAATGGATCTCTGTGTCGCGAGCACATCACCGGAGCCAAAAGGTCTCATCTATATCTTCCTTCTGAGGGCTCTCCTGCACCAATTGTGCGTGGAGAAGCCCACACACCAAATCCTCCATGTATATACAACATAACTATTCCCAAGTTCGTAAATCATACTGGACAAAACAAGACACACTCACATTTAAAGGTCTTGTATGTGTCCAATTGATCTCAGCGGTGCCTCCATATTGTCGGGGAAGTGGTGGGTGAGACTCAAGACGCCAATGGTCGGAAACAGGTTTTACAAAAGGTCTGGTTTATTAACTGGTTATTCACTTCATTCCATTACCAAATAATACCGTTTAACTCAATGGACCAGGTTAACTCTATTCGCATGGTCCTTCTCGTTCGGCCGATGTTCCTCCGCCATTCCCGTCGGGCAGAGGTTCTGATGATGAGTGCTCGTTCGTTCCGTCGGGCAGGGGTTATCGTGGCAAGTGCTCTTTTGGCTCAAAGTCCCTTCTGTTTATATCGGCACACTTCAGTTAATCCTCTGTCCGCTGAAATCGTAATCCCTTCTCCGCTGACGTTACTGGTCGCCTCCCTGGCACCAGCTAGCTCCCCTCCTGCTGCAAGTTCCATTTACCAAACAATAGGGGGGTGCTCCAGCCTGGGGCTGTGACCAGGTGTTTCAAGAGATTACCATGTTCGTGCACATTCTTGGCATTCATTTACGAAATCGTCTATCTGCTTCGTTACCAGTCTTAATCAATGAGTTACCAGTGCCAATCAATAAGTTACACTGAGTTACACTTCCACACCACCAACCTGCCTGCGGTGAGTGAGTGAGAGGCCCTTGGAGTTAGCTTCATCGCGGGAGATTCCAATGATTCTGAATGCTTTGGTTTCAACGGCGTGAAGACGAGCTAGGTGTGAGGCAGGAGCACCAGCCCAGAGGGGAGAGCAGTATTCCATTGAGCTGCGGATGAAAGCCTTGTATGTGGTGAGGAGCTCA
Organism: Myxine glutinosa; assembly: GCF_964187855.1. Taxonomy (NCBI): domain Eukaryota; kingdom Metazoa; phylum Chordata; class Myxini; order Myxiniformes; family Myxinidae; genus Myxine; species Myxine glutinosa. The sequence continues at coordinate 21,045,286 of NC_136266.1, forward strand.
GGTGTGCCAAGGAAGGACTTCGCACGACGGAGGATGCCCAGTCGGCGACTGGCTTTGGAGGCCAGATTTGAAATGTGGTTTTCCCAGGAAAGATCATGGCAGATAGTGAGACCCAAAAGCTTGAGTGACAGAACTTCTTGGAGAGGATTATTCAGAAAGTGGATGGGAGGGTTGTCCAGTCGGTCTTTTCGGAGAGACATCGTAAGAGTGTGAGATTTGTCAGGATTGAAAGACATGTTCCACTTGTTTGCCCAGTCTGTGATTTTGTCCAGGTCTGCAGAGAGTGAGGAGGCTGCAGACTGCCGATCTGAGGGATGAAGAATGGAGCGACAGAGAGTAGAGTCATCAGCAAAGAGATACAGAGGATTTTCAAGAGAGTCAGAGAGATCATTGATGAAGACCAGAAAAAGCACAGGGCCCAGAACACTGCCTTGTGGAACTCCAGCCTGAACAGGAAGAGGAGATGAGAGAAACCCATTCAGGGCCACACGTTGACTACGACTAGAGAGGAAGTCCGCCAGCCATGCGTGGAGATTTCCATGGATACCAAAAGAGGAGAGTTTGGTGAGCAGAGCGGGGTGCCAGACCGTATCGAAGGCACGTGATATGTCAAGGGAGACTGCTCTAATTTCCTGTTTGGCATTGAGGACCTCCATCCATTGTTGAGAAAGCAGAAGCAGCATGTCCAGAGTAGAGTGTCCAGGTCTGAAACCAAATTGATGATCAGAGATCAAGCCATTGGAGAAGAGGAAAGATTTCATATCTGAAGCAATGATGGATTCCATGACTTTGCTGATAATTGGGAGAAGGCTGATTGGTCTGTAGTTGCTGGGATCTGTTTTTGCACCTTTTTGTGCAAAGCTGTTAGACTGTCGGTCTTGTTTATTATTTCAACTTAAATTGTATATACAAATGTAATATAATGAATATTACAAATAAATTAGTGCAAAACAAATTAATGCATATTGGTGTAAATCATTACAACACAGCAACGCAGGTGTAGTCATTATTCTCAGTTAAAACAAGCCTATTCCTCTGTAGCGACACATGGTGACACGAGCATTGAACCGATTCATGCTAGTATATACAGTGCCTATAAAATGTCTACCCCCCTTTCAAAATTTTCACCTTTTCTTGCATTACGGCCTGGAATGATGCTGCATTAAATCATACTTTTCCACCTTTATTATTTACACAGCGTAACCCACAACTTCCAAGTGAAAAACAAATTCTACAAATTTCGAAAAATTTATTAAAAATACAAAACTAGAATATCTTGGTTGGATAAGTGTTCACCTCCCTTAGTTACTACTTGTTAGAAGCACCATTGACAGCAATTACAGGTGTGAGTCTGTTAGGATAGGTCTTTACCAAATTTGCACACCTTGATTGGGCAATATTTGCCCATTCTTCTGTACAAAACTGTTGGCGCTCAGTCAAGTTTCGTGGGGAGTGTTGATGGACAGCAATCTTCAAGACATGCCATTGATTTTCAATTGGATTTATGTCGGGGCTTCAATTGGGCCACTCAAGGACATTTATCTTTTTGTTCCTTAGCCACACCGGAGTAGCTTTGGCTATGTGCCCCGGGTCATTGCCATGCTGAAAGATTAACTTTCTTCCCAATTTCAGCTTTCTTGCAGAGGCCAGCAGGTTTTCCTCTAGGACCTTTCTGTATTTTGCTCCATCCGTTTTTCCCTTATATCCTGATAAGTCTCCCAGTCCCTGCTGCTGAAAAGCATCTCCATTCCATGATGCTGCTACCACCATGCTTTATGGTAGGGATGGTGTTAGATAGGTGATGACCTGTGCTCGGTTTCCGCCAGACGTAGCGCTTTTCATTCATTTTGTTGTTTTCCAGCCTGAATTTAAAGTGCATTAAATCGAGATTTTTTTCGTCACTGATAGACACATAATACCTTATAATGTCAAAGTGGAATTTATTTTTGTAATTTTTGTAAAATAATTAAAAATAAAAAGCTGAAATGTCTTGAGTCAATAAATAATTCAACCCCTTTGCTATGACACTCCAAATTGAGCAAGTGCATCCATTTCCTTTGATCATCCTTGATATGTCTCTACACCTTGATTGGAGTCCACCTGTGGCCAATTCAGTTCATTGGACATGATGTATAAAGAAACACACTTTTCTGTATAAGGTCCCACAGTTGACAATGCATGTCAGAGCAGAAACTCTACCATGAAGCCCAAGGAACTGTCCCTATAACTCCGAGATAGAACTGTGAGGAGGCATAGATCTGGGGAAGGATATAAAACAATTTCTAGAGTGTTGAAAGTTCCCAAGAGCACAGTGAGCTTCATCATGGGGAAATGGAAAGAATATGGAACAACCCAGGCTCTTCCTAGAGCTGGCCGTCCAACTAAAATGAGAACCGGGCAAGAAGGACCTTGGTTAGGAATGTGACCAATAACTCAATGACCACTCTGACAGAACTACAGAGTTCCTTGGCTGAGATGCAAGAACCTGCCAGAAGGACAACAGTCTCTGCAGCACTTCACAAATCTAAGCTTTATGGGAAAGTGGCCAGATGTAAGCCACTCTTGAGAAAAAGGCACATGACAGCATGCCTGAAGTTTGCAAAAAGGCACGGGAGAGACTCAGAGAATGAGGTAAAAGATTCTGTGTTCTGATGAGATGAAAATTGAACGCTTTGGCCTGAATGCAAAGCGCTACATCTGGTGGAAACCGAGCACAGCTCATCACCAATCTAACACCATCCCTACCGTGAAGCATGGTGGTGGCATCATCATGCTATGGGAATGCTTTTTAGCAGCAGGGACTGGGATTCTTGAAAGCATATAGAGAACAATGAATGGAGCCTTATACAGGCAAATCCTTGAGGAGAAACTGCTTCAGAGTGTAAAATACCTTAGTCTGTGATAAAGATTTACATTCCAACAGGACAATGACCCCAAGCATACAGCCAAAGCAACACTGGAATAGCTTCAGAATAAGAATGTGAAAGTCCTTGAGTGGCCCCAACAAAGCTCAGACTTGAATCCCATTGAGAATATGTGGAAAGACTTGAAGATTGCTGTTCACCGACGCTCCACATCTAACTTGGCAGAGCTTGAGGAAATCTGCAAGGAAGAATGGGAGGACTTCCCCAAATCCAGATGTGCAAAGCTGATACAGACACCCAAGAAGACGTGAAGCTGTAATCGCTGCCAAAGGCGCTTCTACGGAGTATTGACTCATGGGGTTGAATCTTATGTCAATTAGATATTTCTGTATTTCATTTTTAATTATTTTATTTAAAAATCCTAAATCATAGTATCTAAAAAAAAAAATTATCTTTGACATTATGGGGTGTTATGTGTAGATCAGACAAAAAAATCTCAATTTAATCCATTTTACATTCAGGTTGTGGCACAACAAAATGTGAAAAAGTCAATGGGTGTGAATACTTTCTGAAGGCACTGTATATATGTATCATCTACTCCAGGGGTGGATCCAGGATTTTTTTTATGGGAGTGGGGGGTCCAGAAATGACAGGAGCAGGGTGCATACTCATCTTGATGCTGCAAGCACAAAGCCATCAAGGTGTGGGATCCGGGCCCACTCAAGGGGCCCGTAAGCTTTGAGATTTTAAATGCTCTCAGGTGCACTCTGAATATCTTCTGACCACATTAGCTACATATTGGTAGTGGTGGGGGGGACCTTTGTTTTGATTTTAAAATGCATTTCATTTGTCTTTTCATGACCAATTTTTATATTACTGAGATGGAATCTGTAGTTTTGTAAACTTTAAGTGATATCACTTACTCAAATATCCTTTTACAACTCACTCCGAAACAAAACATGTTTATTGTCATAATTAAATCGTAGTATCTCAATTAATTCAGGAACTCGAAGGATAGATTATTCATGAATATTCATAAGTAATATAACTTATGTAGCAATCGGGAACAGTTCCCCTCCATTCTGTGATTGTTCGTGAATATACAGAAAGTGGTTCGAATTATACTTTCCATTTTTTATAAACTAGCGAAGAACTCGCTCCGAGCCTTCGACCAAGTATTAAGGTATGATCTGTTCATAGGCATCATGACGGCAAATGGCATGGCAGTACAAGGGGAAGTATTTTTTGTTGTGAGTGCAAAAGCCATGCACGGGTGGGGAGGCCTACATCTCAAAAGAAAATGTTTTGAGAAATTTAATTTCCCACCCAATTTACGACACGTGCAGGGACTCAAAAGCTGTACACCTGTAAATGAGATTACATGCAGAGAGGGAGAGAGAGAGAGAGCAACTTCGTATGGGTTGAAACTCAAAAACAGTAATCGTACTAATACATTTATGACCCCCCCCCCTCCCCCCTTAGGACACCCGTTGTAATTCCAAAAGGTTCTACAGAAAGTTTGGTGGGGTTAGCGCCAAAACTGAGGAAGTAGTTCGGGGACAGACAGACAGACGGACAGACACTCCTGCTTTATTACATAGAAATATGACGTGCTGAAGCATAGACAGTAAAGACCATTAATTACGTGGTTCCCAATTGGCGGTCCATGGTCATTTATCGCTGACCGTTGCTGGTCCTTGTTGAGAAAAGGGTTAAGAACAGCAGACAAAGGGTATTTTCCAATAATAGTTAGGGTCTAAAGAGGCCTAAGCCCGAATAGGTTCAAAGTGGCTGAAGGGTTCTGAAGGATCCAAGGAAGGGGGTCGAAGGGGACAAAAGGTTGTAAGGGGTCTAAAATGTATGTTCCAATAGTCCTTAAAGGGTCGAAGGGGTCTATTGGGAATAAAGAGACTAAAGGTATCTGAATAGGGTCTAATGGGTCTAAAGGTTTACAAATTCTAAGAGTCAAGGGGTCTAAATAGGTCTAAAGGACTAAAATGTACATTCCAATAATAATTAATTAATAGACGTACTCATGGTCCAAACTCAAGTTCAAATAGTACGTAATTAATAGACATACTCACTTGGGTCGACCGAAGTTTCACCTCAATAAGGATTCACCCTACACCCATGCTTTTTGGTTTTATATCTATTGATATGAAGTGAATTGGATGAAAATCGACTACTTATGTGACTTTGACCTTTTGACCAATTGACCCCAAAACCAATAGGTTTTTCCAGTTTTTGACTAGCTCTATCAGTTGGTTATGCATTGTGAAGACTTGTTTAGAATTGCCACCTGTAGGTGATTGACAGACAGACAAACAGACAGACAGACAGACAGACAAACATACTCAGGGAACTAATGTACTTGCAAATTTTCAATTTCGGTAGTAAGTGGTATCTTCCAGATTTTTTTATTGCGCTCTGATAGACACAGAACCACCCATTACAAACAAGCAGTGTGTTAGCTACTCTCCTGCTACCCACAGTATCCTTTAGCCAGCACTTTTTTTTAGCAATGCCAGCCCACTTCTTGGGAAGGGAATTGATCCATGGATGCATTTTTGGCTCACTGACCTTCATCTCATGACAGTGCTTTTTATTTCAGAAAAAGGTAAAAAAATATCTAACATTATAACAAAGCTAGCGGCATGCACGTTGACTCCACAGCCAAAGTCCATCGTCCACCAACGCTTGTCAAGCAAGCCCACGCATGCACTCCAGTCCGAAGGCCGAAGCACATTGTCAAACAAGAAAGAACAATGAGAGATTGCAGACCCTTGCCGGAACCTGTTTGTGAGGTGTATTTCGTGGGGTGTTTTTTTTTTGTTAAAACATTGTTTAAAAATTTTTGTTACATTTTTTTGGTAAAAATGTATTTTATTTGTTAAAACAGATATGGCGGCTGAACCATGTGATGGATGATGTCATTATTACTTTTGTCTCCACTAATTTATCCAAAGACGACGCTCAATAAATTTCATCTTCATCGGATGAAGTGTTTTACCTGTCGAATTATGACGTCATAATGGAGGCACCTATGACATCATCATCAACATATGTTATTCCCCATAGAGAGTTCTTTACAATGAGCCATGTCTCAATTTTTTATACACAGCGTTTTCAGAGATATATAGGTGCAAAGATGTTCAGTTTTTTCAAGATGCGCCCGTACCACGTGACCTATGACGTCATAATTATAGTTTAAAAAATTATACAGGAGGCACCTATGGTGAAAATTTCCTGTCAATCAGACAAACGGTTGCAGAGAAGAGCATACTTATTCTGTGCAGACAAACAGACAGACAAACAGACAGACAAACGGACCCAAATGCAATGCCCTCTCCTCAGGCGAGGGTAACAAGCACTTGCATTCTAACCCACAGGGACAGCATGCATGGCCATAAAATAACTAGGAACCAGTGTGTGCCATCAGATGGAGTGGATTCCCCTCAAGAGTTGAGCTGACAAGCTTCCATTGTCATCGTAAATGCCAAGTAGTACCTCTTCACTGGAATGGTGACCCTGAACCCATGGGGCAAACGACATTATTTTGGTTCAGTTTGTTACAATTTTGATCGAAGTCAAAAAGTGCTTCTGTCACAACACAAGACAGTCAAATTGCTTAGTCTGTGCCCTTCTGCCCTTAACTTCAGCTCTTTCCATAAAAATAAAGGCTGTAATAAACCAAATGACCTCTTTACCCTTGTCTATCCTTTTAAAAGGTTGCAATTCTCAATGGAATTTTATTCTTTGGCTAGAGAACTTAAAAAGTCAATTTCTCCTTTTTGCAAGCAAAGTATAACTTATTCTCAAAGTAAATTTTGTGCGACTAAAATTGTGTTGTTAATGGTTGAACGTGTATCTTGCAATGGGTTATGTTCAATTGAAGTAGAATGTCTAAAAGTACATCTGTCGAGCCAGCCGCAGGCGAAGCAAAGCGCTGCATCATAACAAAACAGGACGGAGTAAAAAAAAGATGGATGGATCAGCTGCAAGGAAAATCGATGACCCTTCTATGGAGTTCTTGTTCAGGATGGATGACTTTTCAGGAGGTATTGTGAATATAGAAACAGGCAAATGCAGCGCTATCAGATCCTGCCATTTGTCATCCTGATCACAGCCTGGGACTAACTAACATGACAACTTATACAATCTTTAATGGCCATTTCATTGATGTAATCAGGGCACGAGGGATCAATGGCACATCTTGCGTTACTTCTGCACAAGGAAATAATAAAGATCCAAAATCCCATCTTGCTGGATAAATGGCCAAGTAAATATATAAACAGACTTGGCATTTAATATGGAATATTTTTTTTGTGGGGTGAACTTACTTTTCAAGATGTCTTAAAACCAAAAGTTCATTGGAATTATGTTGAAATTATTCTAGATTTTGTTAATGTGACCTTTAAAAGAAACAAAAACCACATTTGACATTTCGAAACAAATAAATTGATCTTTGAAAGTGATGTAAACTGATATCGAACTAAATTCACGGACAGTACTGTGTTAAACTTCTGTACGTTTTCCAGAAATATCTCTTTATTTTGCACATTAGCCAAAAAAATTTTAATAATAATAATAATAATAATTCATTTATTTTGTATAGCGCTTTTCCAGAAGCCCAAAGGCGCTTTGACAGAGTGGAAAACATAATGCATAACAATACATGAAAACAACAATTGCAAAAAGACAAGAATCAAGAAAACAAACAGCAGCGATATACGGCATATATATAAGACAAGAATCAAAAAGACAAGACAAGAATCAATAGGGAAATATTTAAAGCAAAAGGAGGGAGAAGGAGAAGAGATAGTCAGGGGTTAAATGCTGTGGGTTGAATGTTGAATGCAGCGTTGAACAGGTGGGTCTTTAGTGATGTTTTGAATGTGGTGAGTGAGGAGGAGTCTCTGATGGTGTGAGGTAGTGAGTTCCAGAGGGTGGGAGCAGCGATGGAGAAGGCCCTGTCCCCCCAGGATCTGAATTTGGTCCGGATGGAGGGGGTCAGGAGGTTGGTACCAGCAGAGCGGAGGTTGCGGGTGGGAGTGTGTCTGGAGAGGAGGTCAGCCAGGTAGGATGGGGCCAGGTTATGGAGGGCTTTGTATGTCAAGAGGAGGATTTTGTACTGGATTCTCTGGGGGATGGGGAGCCAGTGAAGCTTGTAAAGGACGGGGGTGATGTGGTCACGGGTCCGGGAATGAGTGAGTAGACGGGCAGCGGAGTTCTGAATGTATTGGAGTTTATTGGTGATTTTTGAGGGTGAACCATAGAGGAGGCTATTGCAGTAGTCCAGACGGGAGGTGATGAAGGCGTGGATGAGGGTTTCTGCAGCCGTGGAGGAGAGGGATGAGCGGAGACGGGCAATGTTTTTCAGGTGAAAGAAGGCTGACTTTGTGATCTGTTTAGTGTATTTGTCGAAGGAAAGGGTTTGGTCAAAGATGACGCCAAGATTCCGGATGTGAGGGGAGGTGGATACTGGGATACCGTCGATGTTGAGGGCAAAGTTATGGGTGGATTTTGTGAGCGTTTTTGGGCCAATGATGATTATTTCAGATTTATCACAGTTAAGCTTGAGGAAGTTGATTTGAAGCCAGGATTTTATTTCAGTGATGCAGTTTGTCAGGATAGAGTGGGTGTCGGTGGAGACGGACTTGGTGGAGATGAAAAGCTGGATGTCATCGGCGAAGCAGTGGAATTGGAGACCATGACGGCGGATTAAGTGACCGAGCGGGGACAGGTAAAGGATGAAGAGGAGGGGGCCAAGAACTGAACCTTGGGGGACACCTTGGGGGAGGGGAGCAGTGGGGGATTTGCAGTTATTGATGGAGATGAACTGGCATCTGTCAGAGAGGTATGATTTAATCCAAGAGAGGGCAGTGCCGGTGACGTTAAAGGTGGATTCAAGTCGGGTGAGGAGGATAGTGTGATCGATGGTGTCAAAGGCAGCGCTGAGGTCGAGGAGGACGAGAATGTTGAGGTTGCCAGCGTCAGAGGAGAGGAGAAGGTCGTTGGTGATTTTGAGGAGAGCAGTTTCAGTACTGTGGTTGGAGCGGAATCCGGATTGGAATGTTTCATACAAGTTATTGGCAGAGAGATGATGTTTGAGTTGAGTGGCTACAGCGCGTTCCAAAACTTTTGACAGAAAGGGTAGGTTGGAGATGGGTCTGAAGTTGTTTAGGGTGTCAGGGTTTAGACCAGGTTTTTTTAGAATGGGGGTAACAGCAGCAATTTTGAGGGAAGGTGGGACGATGCCTGTAGACAGGGAGGAGTTTATTGTTGCAATGATAAGTGGAGAGAGAGCAGGGAGGGAGGCTTTGACAAAGCTGGAGGGGATGGGGTCAAGAGTGCAGGTGGCAGTTTTCATTCCTATGAGGAGTTCAGAGAGGTCAGTAGGAGAGATTGGGGAGAACCGAGACAGGGGATGGCAGGACAAGGGGGGGCAGGTGGTTGGAGGGGGAGCGGGTGCGGCGGTGGTCAAGCTGTTGTAGATGTTGTCAATTTTGCGTTGGAAGAAAGAGAGGAAGGAGATGCAGTTGTCTACTGTGAATGACTGGGTGGTGGTGTTCAGGGGGCGGAGGAGTTTGTTTATTGTCGAGAAGAGTGCTTTTGGGTTTCCGGAGCCAGAGTGGATAATTTGAGAGTAGTAGGCAGAGCGGGCGCGGGAGAGGGCATCTTTGTAGTGTTGTATGTGGTCCTTGTAGGCTTGGGAGTGAACTGTGAGACCCGTTTTATTGCGGAGTCTTTCAAGTTGGCGAGCACGAGTTTTCATCAGGTGGAGTTCAGGGGTAAACCAGGGAGCAGAATGGGTGAAAGAAACTGTTTTGGTTTTTACAGGCGCAAGCTGGTCAAGGCAGGAGGAGAGAGTGTGGTTGTAGTAGTCAGTGAGGTCGGAAGGGGTGTGGAGGTCAATGAAGGGAGAAGTGGACATTTTTTCAGAGAGGGTGGATGAGAATGAGGTAGGTGAAAGAGCGTTTAGCTTACGGAAGTTGATTGTGCGATAATGCCTTGGTGTTGGGGCGGGGATGTTGATGGTCAGAGTGATGGCTAAGTGGTCAGAGAGGGTGAGGTCGGAGCCATAGAGATGGTGCAAATTTAATCCAATTTAACAAAAACAAAAGTTAAATTACGACTGGGATTACGAACAGTAAAATTACAGTTCAGTACTTCGTGTAACCCCCACGAGCATTCAGGAGAGCACATACACGTTGAGGCATGCTGTTCACGAGATTTGCCAAGGTTTGGACAGGAATCGCTTGCCATGCAGTGACAATAGCCTGCTGCAATTCAAGCACAGAGGTCGGCTGCTGGTCCAAGTGGTCGATTTGACGCGTTAATTCTGCCCACAAGTTCTCGATCGGATTCATATCCGGGGACATGGCAGGCCACTCCATATGCTCTACACTAAGGTCAGCAAGAAAGTGTTGGATCATGCGAGCACGATGAGGCCGTGCATTGTCATCTTGAAGACAAAGTTTCCTCGAAAGGCTGCATGAGCAAATGGAAGCAATATTTCTTCCAGAATGGCCCTGTACTTGAACTGGTTCAGGTTTCCATTCAGAACAACCAGGTCAGTTTTGCCCCTGCATGAAAAGCAGCCCAAACGGTCACCCCACCACCTCCAGCTTGGACTCTTGGCACTATACAATCTTTGTTGAAGGCTTCATGCACTTGTCTGCGCACTCGGACGCGGCCATCTTGATGATAGACCAGAAATCTAGACTCGTCACTGAAGATCATGTGATTCCAGTGTCCTGGCTGCCATTGACGGTGCTCTCTGGCCCACTGCAATCGGCGCTGGCGGTGTTGTCTGGTCAGGCGTGGCTTTCTCAGGGGACGCCTGGCACGATAGCCTGCTTGAACCAGTCGTTGGTTGACTAACCTTCTGGATACAGGCACATTTGTCAGTTGCTACCACTCAGCCCTAAACCGATTAGCAGACTTGGTACGGCCATTGCGGACTAACCGGTGCAGCTGGCGATCATCCCTCCTTGTGGTTCTGCGGGGACGTCCTGGCCTCGATATTGGAGTAGGGACACCCCTCTGAGCATTTCGTTTCAGGATCTTTGACACCTGACCTTGAGTGATGCCATACTGCCGAGCAATAGCACGCTGTTTCATGCCGTAATTTCGTAAAGCCACCACTCCATGACAAACAGCATTGTCGAGTTGACGGACCATCTCCAGAGGAAGCGGCAATAACTTTTGGAGATGTGCAGCAGTTGTTTTCCACTAATACAGAAGGCAACAACCCTTGTATACCCGACTGTGAAGCCAATCATCAAATGCACCTGCCCGTACATTTTGCCACGCCATCATCAACCTGTGATATAATCCTGTTGTTGCCTTCTTGCTGCGACAGACAATCAGTGACATGGTTCTTTTACCAAATAAATCACCAAAGTGTATAAGAAACTCACCAGAGTGATATACTGAGTTAAGAAAGTAAACCCAAGTCAAGAAAAAAAAATATTCCATATTAAATGCCAAGTCTGTATATATGTATATAACATCACATCACATTTTGTATGCCAATTTTGTACACTACTTAACATATGTACAAACTTTGCAATGTGAATTCCATGAACAATATTATTCTTTATGCACATCTTTCTCAGCATCCTGACTTTGGGAGCTTGCATTAACATGCTGTTACACTTTTCATTTACTCGCACAAAATGATGGCCATAAAAAGCTGCCTCCAGCTATATTTACAATGGGATCCCTTTGATTAGTTCAGAAAATTGCATTTCAGTTTCCTCTTTTCTCCCGCCTCTGGAACAAACTCCCACACTCACTTCAATCACACTCCTCCCTCCAGGTCTTCAAAACAGCTGTTCACCACCATCTCTTATCTTCCCCCATCCAAAACCTTGATCTTTTCTACCCCCACTAATTCACCCCAGATCCACCTTGTTTGAAATTCCAACTTCTTTCCTGGAAGTCTTGGCAGTGTCCATATGTTTTATACCTCTCCCACCCCCCCCCCCCCCTTCCCATGCCTCCCCCCCAAAGCCCTCTCCCTCCCACAGTTCTCTCGATGTCTCCATGTCTCTCGGTCCCTGCTCTCAAATGTTGTGTTTGTGTCCTTCCCCCTCTCTCCCCATCTTGTCTACCGCTCCCGATGTTATTTGTTTTGTGTGTCTGTTTGTCTTTCTGTGTGATTAATGTTCGCTCTTTCACGAGCCTCGATCTTGTATACAAAAAAAAAAAAAAAAAAAAAAATTCACAAATTTGCCCACAGGGCATTAAGAGACAATCAGAAAATGAAGATGCGAATTGACAAGAATCATATGAAGGTCAGACAATTACTTTATCCCCGGAGACAATTGGTAAGTTGTTATCAATGACCTGGAAATTACATGTATTCTGCTGGAATGGGGTCAATTTATCGAAGTTGAGAATGCAAGTAGGTAAGCAATTGTTGTGACAGACTTTTTCCAGAATCTTAGAATCAAATTAAAAACTAAAACGGCACTCGGTAGAGAGCATACCTCCACCAGGCTGTACAGTTTGCGTTTTGTATCCGACTGAGAAGGCCAGATCTGGATCTTAACCAAAATCGAATCATTTGGTCCTTGTCCCATGATCAACCTCTCCACCAAATTTCGTCCGAAACCGTCCACAACTTTTTGAGATATTCTGTTAACAGTTAAACAGACAGACAGGGGTGAAAACATAACCTCCAACCACCTCCGGTCGCGGAGGTAATAACTTATCATATGTGGCATTCGGACGAGTAAAAATATAGAGTGTCCCGTCAGTTTTAAATTAGAGATACGAGTACATACAACCTTCAGATTCCAAAAACTAACTTTCTACAACATTTAAGGGTTATATTTGTGAAATAAAGCAATGAACTCAGAGCAGCATAGTGAGAGACAAAAGAAAGGAAAGGCCTATTTATGAGATCCTGCACCAAAAGCCAAATGGTACAATACATTCCTGACTACAATTCCGGTATTCCATTGAGCTCGAGGACATTCGACACCATGAAGAAGATAGGTTAGTCCAAACTCTCAAACCTCCAGACAGTCAGCCAATCCAATGAAAAATCACTCATATACACTTGGCAAAAGAGAACAAAGTAGAATGGCACTCAGTAGAGCATCCTTTTGACCTCAAAATGAGTTGGTGGTTGAATCCAGTAACCTGATATGCAAATCGCCTTCAAATTTTAAGTTAATCCGATGAAAATTGACAATTTTAGAAATTTGGCCTATGTTGATATTTTTGCCCTACGTTGACCACAAATATAATTATTGGTTGAATTCATTTAGCTGATATATAAATCCGATTCAAATTTCAAGTCAATCAGATGAAAATTGAGGATTCTAGAAATTTGAAAAGGTTGTTGACCTTTGGCCATTTTGACCTTTTCCCTCTTTTCCTCCCCTCTTTTCCTCCCCTCTTTCCTCCTCCTTTCCTCCTCTTTTGTTTCACTTTTACCTGTTTCCCTTTTCATAGTTCTCATTGTTTTCTCTCATTGTTGATGAGATTCATTATTGTCATCATGATTGTCATATTGTTGATTATTATTGATGTTCATTCTCAAATTTTGTTAATGATAAACTGTTTCATTGCTGATTATACCACGTGGATGTAATGAAACAGTAAATGTTTGTCTACTGCAATGGATGATTATGGTATGACTCTGATTAGGGTAATGATTTACAATTTTTATTTACAATTTATTTACAATTACATTTACAATTTATAATTACAATGATTTACAATGGTCATGATTTTACAATCATGAAAATTGCTATGATTGTCAGGCATGTCATCATGTCATCATGTCAGGCATGTCATCATTGGGTTTTGATGTAAATCGATTGCATGGACTTTAAGGATAGCTTTATAGCCCTGCAGGATTAATGATGTATTACAAGTTACAAAGTTTGTTGGAGTGTTTAAATTTTAAATTTAATTAAATTTCAGTGGGATTGGATTGCATTGGTCAATATTATGGATTAATTGCCATTCATTGGTACGGCATTTCAGGACTCTTACAACATTTTAATTGTCAAGAACTTTGAGTGTCATTCAAAGTGAAATATGTTGTTTTTTTGTGCTCTTAAGCATACTCTTAAGAACACAAGAAATTGTAACCTTATGATGTAACCTTATGATGTTCCTTATGATGTAACCTTATGATGTAACCTTATGATGTTCTGACGGGGAATGATTTGATGAGGTGCACCATCAATTCATTTTTCCCATGTAAGACAGTAATGTATTTGAATTTGTGATATAATGACCAGACAAGATTGAAAAAATATATGTCAGATATGATCACGGGGCAGAACGGTGATTTGTCAACTGACGGCAGATATGGGTCAAACGGTGACGACCGATGATCATATTCCCCCGTCAGTAGATGGAACTGTTTTGGCAACATTGGGAAAAGGTTTATGTATAGAGTAATGTTGATCCCATATCATAGTTCAGTATCAGACATTGGTTTCAATTCAGTATCAGACTGATAAATGTGAATTTTGATATTATCATTTATATTATTTTATTATATATTATTATTAGAATTTTATTGATGAATATTGATAAATTGATTGAAATTGCATAATTGAATTGATTCTGATTCTGATCCGATTGATTCTGATCTGATTGATTTAATCTGATCTGATTTAATTTAAATTTAATTTAATCAAGTCAATTTTTTTTTTTTTTTTTTTTTTTTTTTTTTTTTTTTTTGTATACAAGATCGAGGCTCGTGAAAGAGCGAACATTAATTACACAGAAAGACAAACCGACACATAAAACATATAACATAGGGAGCGGTAGACAAGATGGGGAGAGAGGGGGAAGGACACAAACACAACATTTGAGAGCAGGGACCGAGAGACATGGAGACATCGAGAGATCTGAGAGAGGGCGAGGGCTTTGGGGGGGGGGGGGAAGGGGGCAGTGGGAGAGGTATAAAACATATGGACACTGCCAGGACTTCCAGGAAAGAAGTTGGAATTTCAAACAAGGTGGATCTGGGGTGAATTAGCGGGGGTAGAAAAGATCAAGGTTTTGGATGGGGGAAGATAAGAGATGGTGGTGAACAGCTGTTTTAAAGACCTGGAGGGAGGAGTGGGATTGAAGGGAGTGAGGGAGTTTGTTCCAGAGGCGGGAGAAAAGAGGAATGAAAGAGTGAAGGTGAGCGGAGAGCCGAGATTTCGGCAGTTTAACCATCAGAGGGTTGCTGGCAGATCTTGTGCGACCTGTAGGAATATTTGGGGGACAGAGCACAGAGAGAGCTGGGGGTGCAAGGCCGGAGAGGAGTCGGTAGAAGACAGAAAGACCACCTACCTGCCTGCGGTGAGTGAGTGAAAGGCCCTCAGAGATAGCTTCATCGCGGGAGATTCCAATAATTCTGAAAGCTTTGGTTTCAACAGCGTGAAGCCGAGCTAGGTGTGAGGCAGGAGCACCGGCCCATAGGGGAGAACAGTATTCCATTGAGCTGCGGATGAAAGCCTTGTATGTGGTGAGGAGCTCAGGTGTGCCGAGGATATCCTTACCCTGGAAATATATCATTGCACATCAGTTTCTCTTGGGTGGAATTCATAGGGATTGCGTTGCGAAAGCGCATATATATAATACTACTTGCTGGCGAAGGTCCTCTCACGGTCCGGGGGTCACCGAGACCAGGTAGTCACCGAGGGGACCACGTAACAGAATTGGGGGCTCGTCCAAATTACGATTTGCGGATTCGCAATTGGGTCTACGTCCGGGATCTAAAAGTGTATTTGTATAAAATAATAAAATAATATTTTTATTAATTAAAATTTATTAATTAAGTATTAATTGGAAAATTTTTGGGGAAATTGGGGTAAAGTCTTGGGTGAAGGTTAACAGGTGTTAACGATAGTCACCATGGCGTTTGTGGCACAGAACTTTGCGGTAACACCGAGTGAGGCACAGTTCCGAGCGTTACTAAAGTCGGACCTCTTGAAATTGGCCAAACATTTTAACTTGGAGGTCCGAACTAATTTGAGGAAGGCAGAGTTGCAGGCCACGGTGATACAATCTATGGTGGGATTAGGAACATGGGACGAGTTAGCCTGGGAGTGGCTACCCGAAGAACCAGAAGACGTTGAGCTCCGGAAACTGGAGTTGCAATTACGGAGCCAGGAACGGATTAAAGAAGAAGAAAGGAAAGCAGAAAAGGAAAGAGCAGAAGAAGAAAGGAAAGCAGAAGAGAGGAGAGAAGAGAAACAAGCAGAGGAAAGGAGAGTGGAACCAGAACTCCAGGAAAGGTTAGCAGAAGAAGAAAGGAAAGCAGAAAAGGAAAGAGCAGAAGAAGAAAGGAAAGCAGAAAAAGAAAGAGCAGAAGCAGAAAGGAAAGCAGAAGTGAGGAGAGAAGAGAAACAAGCAGAGGAAAGGAGAGTGGAACGAGAACTCCAGGAAAGGTTAGAAGGGAGAAAAGCAGAGGAGAGGAGAGCTGCAAGGGACCTCGAAGCAGAGAAGAGAAAAGCAGAAAGGGAATTAAAGGAACGTGACATGGAGCTTCAGCAAGAAATTAAATTCAAGGAGCTGGAGTTAATGAGAGAACGGGGAGAGGCACCACCCTTGCTGACGAGGTCGACACCTAACCAGAAAACCTGGGATGTGGGCAGACATGTGAGGCTGGTTCCACCGTTCAGTGAAAAGGAAGTCGCGAAATTTTTTCCACACTTTGAGAAAGTGGCTCGACAATTAAACTGGCCGGAGGAGGCCTGGACCATACTAGTGCAAAGAGTGCTGGTGGGGAAAGCTCAAGAGATTTATTCGGCGCTACCAATGGACCAATGTGCAGATTATGAGGTACTGAAGAAGCACATCCTCAAGGCCTATGAGTTGGTTCCGGAAGCTTACAGGCAAAAATTCAGGAATGCCAGGAAGAGGGAGAGTGAGACCCATGTGGAGTTTGCCAGAGTGAAAGAAAACATGTTTGATCGGTGGTGTGAGTCAAAAGGAGTCGGGAAAGACTTCGAAACATTGCGTGACTTGATCCCGGTGGAGGAATTCCAGCAGTGTGTCCACGAGGACATCAAAGTGTACCTGCAGGAAAAGAAAGTACCAAAGTTGTGGGACGCAGCCACCATGGCAGATGATTATGCCTTAACCCACCGAATAGGGGTCCACAAACCTAACTCCTCGCCTAGACTTCAGCAGGGGAGTTATGGAACACCCGGTGCGGAGAACGACCTTACATGGCGGCGGCCTCGAGATGATTATGGGGACAACTATGATACCCCACCTGTTCGAAATCAGAGGGATGCGGGCCCAAGACAAACTTATAGTTCGGGGGGCCCGAGGCAGACCACGAGTTTTTCCTCCGGGCCTACTTGCGCTTTTTGCAAGAAACCTGGACACTTGATGTCCAGTTGTTACCGCATGAACAGGGAAGACCCAGAGCGGAGTCCGACTATTACGACTCCAAATGCAATGGCCATTGTGAGAAATCGCCATCAAAAGGGTTACCAACCATTTATTTCAGAGGGGTTTGTGTCACGGGATGGAGCCTCGATTAACCGGAGACCGGTTAGGATATTGAGGGACACAGGGGCACATCAATCTTTAATGCTTGAAGGCATTTTGCCATGGTCCGAGGAGACTGCAACGGGGAATAGTGTTCGTTTACAGGGGATCGGGGGCGGTGTTAGTGCTCCACTTCATGTCATCCATTTGGAGTCCGATTTGGTGTCAGGACCGGTCACCGTCGGTTTACAAGCCACGCTTCCTGTAGAGGGTGTCTCTGTGGTTATCGGGAATGATTTGGCCGGGGGTCAAGTTTATGGTAACCTGAGGGTTGGTAAAGAGCCCAGCAGGGAAAATAACACCACACCAGCTCGGGATGGCGACAAAAGTGCCAAGTTATTTGTAGGGGGACTGAACTTCAAAACAGAGGAAGAAGTTCTGACCTCTGTCTTCAACAGATATGGGTCGCTGGTGGAGGTGCGGTTGGTAAGAGACAGGGAAACGCAACAGTCAAGAGGGTTCGGCTTTGTCACGTTTGCCAGCACAAAAGACGCCAGAGAGGCAGAGAAGAATTGGAATGGCAAGGATTTGGAAGGTCGGACCATAACAGTAGGGAAGGCATTTCGTAGGCGTCGAGAGGTCTACAGGAGAGGACAACTGGGCGGTAGTGTTGGTGGTGGCCGCAATCAATATTATTATGGAGGCTCCCTGAGTTACAGCAGCTCCCGAAGGAAGGATTGTCAAAGTAGTGGCCGAGAAGGAGACCGCTATTCATGGGACTACAGGGACAAGTGGTCCCACCATAATTATTAGGGAAGTTCTGAGAAGTTGAAGCACTGAATGCGGCGGAGCCGCCGAGCCAAGATTCCTACACGGATTAACCGTGAACGCCGTTCCTAAAGGCGTCCATGTAGTGAACTTTCATGCACGGACTAACCGTGAACTCCACGTTCCTCAAGGCGCCCATGTAGAGAACTTTCCTGCACGGACTAACCGTGAACTCCACGTTCCTAAAGGCATCCATGTAGTGAATACTCGGCTTGGCCTCCCGGAAAAAGTGCTATCGAGTGGCTTAACTTTGGATCTTTGATCAACCCCTTAACCTTCATTCACAAGAAACTGACGGTCAAAGTCAGAGGGTCATGAGATGGAGTTTGATTTGGCAGGGACAATG
Organism: Myxine glutinosa; assembly: GCF_964187855.1. Taxonomy (NCBI): domain Eukaryota; kingdom Metazoa; phylum Chordata; class Myxini; order Myxiniformes; family Myxinidae; genus Myxine; species Myxine glutinosa. Next base: position 21,063,793 of record NC_136266.1, read on the forward strand.
TCGTTGCTGGTGCTTAGTCCAGAGTGAGTAATCTGGAGGGGTGGTGGTGAAATTTTGGTTGCTTTATTTTTAAGTGATAACTGTGCCCGGGGGGAACTGATAATGTGGGGGGGTTGAGTTATCTGGTTTGTTTCTCCAAATTGGCCGGCAAAGAAAGTTTTCGCTGGGTTCAAACTTTCTTTCTTGAAGGGGGGGAGTGTTACATATTTATGTGAATGTATGTGAATTACCATTCAGGTCTTTGCTTATCCCTGTGTAGTAGATTAAGGGTTGTTGTGGTTGGAGGGTCAGGAGCCCTTCTGAAAAAGTGTCCGGAAACGGAAGTGACCGGAAACGGAAGAGGAAAAGACACGAGGAAGAAAAGCGACGATTATTCTTCTTCCTCGCCCCGCTCCGACGAAAGGTGGGATCGACCTTGCGCTGCGTGGAAAAGCGGCGTTCCGAAGCCCGTCTGGCGAGAGGAGTTACCGGGACGTGTACCTACCCGGTGGAGACGTCAAGTTGACGTGGGGCCGTGCATCGACCCCGCGTCTGGCACCGTTCGCGGCACCGTCTAAACAGACGCGTACGGGTCGCACGTTGGGGCCTAACACGCCTTGCAAGCGGCGTGGGGCTTTTGGCTTGCTTTGCCGTGCCCGCTTCGCGTGGCCACGAGGGGCTGCAGCCGCGGTGCCTGGTACGATACCTGCCCGGTGGAAACACGTCCACCCGGGGTTCGTTCAACCGCCCGAGTGCGGCGACGCCGACCAGCATCTCGGTCGGGAGGGGCCCAGAGACATTGTGAGGGGCAGAGACCAAAAGGGGGTCGTGAGTACAGAAGTGGACACACATATATAAGATGGCCATCTTAATCATATAGGGAATTGATTGTGGATTGGGAATTGTTGATGGTTGTTTGTTGTTGATTGCTCGGGGAATATCCGTGATTGTATCATTGAAATCGTATGATATCCTTACCCTGGAAATATATCATTGCACATCAGTTTCTCTTGGGTGGAATTCATAGGGATTGCGTTGCGAAAGCGCATATATATAATACTACTTGCTGGCGAAGGTCCTCTCACGGTCCGGGGGTCACCGAGACCAGGTAGTCACCGAGGGGACCACGTAACAATTGATAGAGGCCATACAAAATTGCCACCAGTGACGGATTGGAACAAAGTGGTTACATGCAAGCAGAAAACAGGCGAAGATGCTCGCGATTATTTGGACAGATTGCGAGATGTTTTCCGACTATATTCAGGAATAGACCGGGCACAAATTGAAAATGCCTTAAAACCCCTTTTTATTAATGGTCTGTTGCCCAAAATTGAAGAGTGAAGTGGAAAGACAGTGTATTGCTTGGGAAGGCAAGCCAATGCAAGAAATATTGAATTACGCTTTGCATCATCAGCGGATTCAAGCCAGAAATAGTGCTGTAAATGCCGAGAAATTGATGCAACTACAGACTCAAGCCCTGATGACTACGAATCAACGCAATAGGTTTTCTGGGCAACAACGCAACAATGCAGTAGGAGATAACCAGAGAGTGGAGTGGCAACCCAGAAACCAAGAGATGCAGCCTAGAGATACAAGTGAACAGGTGGACAGACCAGCCAATGACAGAAATCGATGTTTTAATTGTGGAAATATTGGACACTGGAAACGACGTTGTCCATATTCAAATAGGAAGACTAGTTCATAGGACGAACCAAGATCAAGGGTACCAGTGCTCACCGGTACCTCAGATAACGATTAGGCCTTCATTGCTGCAGATCTCAAATGACGACAGGCCTCAACAGATTAAATCATCAGACCAACATGAATAACTGTTGATGCTTCTTGTCTCAAAAATTTTTGGAGCAAGAATTAATTTTACTTTTGCTTATTAGCGAATGAATAATTAATTGATTAAATGCCAAAATTGGATTTTTTTTGGAACATGAATTAAAAGATCCAGAATTAGAGTTCATTCTGAAAGCCTCATATTTGCCAATTATAAATGTGGTTTTAGGGAGTATTTTGGGCAAAACAATTTTTTACAACAAAACAATTACCAAAGTGTGGAACATTGCTTTGCAAAATTTTTTGGAAACCAGTGACAAGCGTCACATGATCATCAGGTGGGCATTTTGGACTATTTTTTTGCATGCTGATAGGTCAGTGGTCGACTGACATGTAAATAGATGTATTGTCAAATTTGGATAAATTATTGTGGGACCAAAAAGGGTAATTTCAATGTGACATTATAGGGGTTTTCTAAAAAATAAACTTTTTGTCTATTTGTGTATTAGCGTTTCTAAAATTAAAGGATAAATTTTACGAAATTGAAATGAAATTGACACCCATCTTGATCTTTTAATGATGGTTCAAATGCAAACAAATATACATAATGCTTGGGTTTGTGTATGTTTGTGTGTCAATGTTTTTTTTGTTTTGTGTGTCAATCTTATAAGAATATTCAGAAAATTCGTAAAATAAAATAGGAATATAATTTGATTATGAACATTATCTCTTTTGTCAAGGGCGATGGAATATACGGATTTGATGTGCTAGGTTATGAGCAGCCATTAATTAATAGTAAAATTGTGAGTAATTTTGGGATTCCATTTTTGATAGAATTTATATGAGAATAACAGCTATTTATGGATAGGAGCTTCATAAACAAAATGAGTACAAAATTAGCCAAATTTGGAAGTGGTCTTACACTGACTTTCCAGAGTACTCTGCTCATGGATTTTTACATATATAAACTTGACCTTTATCAGCATATCAATTGTGCTGTATGTATGGATGTGTCTTAGGCATAGATGATATGGGCAGATAGTAAAGACAATTTTGTTGAATTGAACTATTGTGAGTTTTAAAACGGAATGCATTGTGAATCTTAAAACCGAGGGGCAGACGTGAACGCGCTGTTATATATATTTTTTACACTCAGAACACGATGTTACGTGTACCTGCAACATATTTTGTTAATCTGCCACACCTATATTGGCATACTGGTGTCAGTAGTATTCACTAAGTTGCATATAAATGGAGGAGCAACTTTTCAGGGAGCATACAACCACTTATTTGGATATTTTCTACAACAGTAGGGGTTTCAATAAGTGGTAGCTGTACACACGGGATTTATCAAATTAAGTTATGGAGTTTAAACAAAGTTACTGGTAAACAGAAGGGAAATGGATAGTAAATAAATTCTTCAATGCTGGGTAAATTTAATGAGATATTACAAAGACTTATAAGAGCTACTGTTCTTCCTTATAGCAGTGGGAAAAAAGAGAATTAGATCCAACATAATGAATCTATAAATGAATGTGATAGGGATAATATCCTCAATTTGTGTTACTTATTTGATTGTGGGTAAAGAAATTATTTTATCGTAATGGATCGGTAACAGCAGCCTGCAATGTCCTGAGAGTGTGCATCCATGTAATTAGAAATCCCAGATTTGTTTTTACAAACAACATTTTGGTAGAGGTCTTATGTGGACGAGCACTTCCTTGGTAGAAAAAAGGTACTGCATGTTGGCAGCCACTTTTGCGGCCATTTAGGCCAAATAAATTGAGAGGAAATTGTAGTTCAATAAGTAATTTACACATGGCTATTTGTAAAAGGGAAGTTGTTGCGATAGGAAACATTTCTGAAGGTTTATTAAAGTGTTATAATATGACATGTGTCAAGGCAAACTATTGGATGGGAAAATTAGATCTGGTTATAGAATGAATTTGCTGACCCTTTGAAGTTAATTCTTTGAATTGATTGTTTTACTAGTATTTTGAGTTCAACTTGGAAATAGTTTGGTAGAGCTTTGTTAACACCCTTGGTTGTGGTATTTTGGAACAATTCACAGACCATGGGGAGTTCCTAAGAATGGAAACAAATATGGACCCCGGGAGATAGGGGCATCAGGATAAGGCAAATAATCAGATTTATGTTACATATTAAGGGATTAAGGGATGTTACATATTAAGGGATTTTTCTTTAGTCACATTTTAAGAAGTTGTTAGTTTGGTATATAATGTTGAATGTCATTGACATATAATTATGTTATAGGTATGAACATATACGAGGAGTAGCAGCTGAGATACTCCAATATTTGTTTATTGGATTAGTGGTTATATTGGCAATAGTTTTAGTGGTGGCTTGCTTGAAAACCTTAGTGATGGTGGGTTTGAATAAGATAACAAACAACACTATGATAGTGCAAGCAGCCACAAAAGAGGAAATAAACAAAGCAACAAATGTTGCAAATGAATACAGTAGAGTTAAAATAAGGGCATAACAACTTGTTGTGAACTATGTCCGTTTTACAAGATCGATGAACTCATATCACCACAAGTTACACTGTTAAAGAAAAACAAAAAGCGGGGAGGACTATGCTAATAATACATTATGCATAGTTTGCTTGTTTGCAAGATTTGTTGGGAATTAGATATTCCTGTTTGTGATTTCAATCATATATACTCATTATTAATGCATTTATTTTCTTTGAAGTTGGGTTACAATACCTGCATGAGTTTAATTTTTGAATTATATGAACCTGAAAGCAATTGTGGATGCTATTCTTAGTTTAATAGTGAAAAACACATGTCTGATTTGAATATTATTTGTGTGAAGTTGTTATAAAATATAGTGATTTCATGTTACAATGTACCCCATCTGATTCAATCTGTGTGGAGAGCAGATATAAATGTGGCTGAGTAAAGGGAAGACCAGATCACATCCCAAATGGAGTGCTAACGACATCTGGGAAGAAGTTTGAAAGGACAATTTGTGAAAAATGAAGTTAATTCTGGCATACACCCTCTTTCTCAAAGAATGATGAAGAAATACTCCGTTGTAAGATGGATGTTTACCTTCACCAAGGGAAAATTATGTGACCATTTGTCTGGATCACACTGCAACATACTAAAAAGGGCGATCACTTACTTTTGTTCAAATACCTCGAACATTTATCACATCAGCAATTGCAGGACGATGACATTGTACCTGCAACGTCTACGGGATACGGTGACGTGTGTCATTACTTCACCAACTTCCGGGGAGCCAGCATGGAGCTGCAAGCGAAAGTCTGCGCCTTTTCCTTCACAACAGCTGTGCACGATTCTGCTGTGTGCTCCTGGTATGGACCATGGACAACTGAGTACCATGGTCCCAACATCATCATTGCGGATGCATCCGGCATCCCTGCTCCACATCTTGTTGACAAATCAACATCACATCAACACTTGCTCCATGCTCACAATGAGTGAGGAGGCAAGTCGACTACAACTGGATGGAGGCCTTGTTCAAATCTACTATGGCTCACAGCAAGAGTGGCAAGGATGCTGCATGGAGAGCAGGGTCAGTCTATGACTCTGCCCAGCTATCACAACAGCAGAAAATCCTACGCAAATAGTGTAGGTGTTATGAAGACATTTGAAGAAAAATGTTTCATGCTGTAATTTCAAACACAAGTGATCCACCCCCTTTTTTTCAAACAAAGAAAGTCAATATTTGATTAAAGGCAAACATTTTGCCAAATGTTGCAGATGCTTTATTATTTTAATGATGAACTGAAATTATTGCGTTTTGGTGAAGGTGAAATGTTTTGTGATCTTTATGCAAATGAGTTGAATTGAATTATCAACAGAGAAAGAGTCAATGAACAAGGAAATGTATTGTGATCAAAATTCTTCCAGAATGACGGTGTATGCCTTGGGAAATTGAATTACCAGATTAGTGGTTTGAATATTTAATGTGGTAATGTTTAGATTAATGGTTGATATAAACATAAATGAAAAAACCGGGGACTGTCAGGGAATAAATATTCTTATTGACAATATTGCTAGAATATATCTCAATGTGATCTTGTATAAAGTGGAATATGTTTTACTTTACAAATGAGACAAGAGCAATATAATTCAAGACAGAATGTGTACCGCTCTTGGACTGCCATCTGTGTCTATCAATAGTTAGCCTGTGTTCCATAGATGGAGCACAGGCTGCAAATTCTCCCTCAGCAGGTCAGAGCATTTGACCTCTTGAACAGAAATAAGGTAGTGCTCTCAGTCTCCCAAAATAGAGGGCTGGCCAAAAGAGCCAAATAAAGGCTTTTGGATGAAGGAGTCTGGGCCTTTAAAACCAAGAGAAAGTTGCGATTGGAGAGAGAGAACTGGGAGAGTGACGGAGAAGCAGTGGACTGGGAGAGTGACTGAACAACTGAAGACCAGTTGACCTGATCAACCAACTGGAGACTGGTCAACAACTGAACGAGGTTCAACAAAAGACCTACAGAAGGAGCTACAGCCATGACCGACAGAACAACGTCATTAATATCTAATTAGTACATTTAGTAGAATACAGCAAAACTCTCAAAAGTGAATAAAACATTGATTTTGCTAAAACGAGTTTCTGGAAGTTTTAATAGTAGAACAGGAGTAGAAATAATTCTACCACACGGCCTATGTTGATCTCAAAAATAGTTGGTGGTTGAATTCAGTAAGCTGTCTAGGTAGAAGGTTGTAGACAGCAACGCCCAGGGTGGTACTACTGTTCTGACTTAGGAGCGTTAAAGTGGTGCCCGGAACCATCGTACACTCTCCGTATCAGGATTGCTGGTCGTACTTTCTGTCTTATTCAAACAAATAGCTACCGGCCTAACTTCAATCTCTCTTTCTCGCAAACAAACACCATACACTTTTCATCATACACTTTTCTTCTCTTTTACTTAAGGCCTGGCCTGAATGAGGACCATATAGTCCGTGCCTGGAGCCCCCACCATTAAAAAAAAGCTGATATGAAAACCCGAGTCAAATTTCAAGTCAATCAGATGAAAATTGAGGATTTTAGGAATTTGAAAAGGTTGTTGACCTTTTGGCCATGTTGACATTTTGGCCTATGTTGATCTGCAAAATACTTGGTAGTTGAATTCAGTTAGCTGACATGAAAATCATATTCAAATTTCAAGTAAATCGGATGCAAATTGAGGATTTTGGATATTTGAAAAGGTTGTTTACCTTTTGGCCTATGTTGACCTTTTGGCCTATGTTGATCTGCAAAATACTTGGTAGTTGAATTCAGTTAGCTGATATGAAAATCATATTCAAATTTCAAGTCAATCGGATGAAAATTGAGGATTTTAGGAATTTGAAAAGGTTGTTGACCTTTTGGCCATGTTGACCTTTTGGCCTCTGTTGATCTGCAAAATACTTGGTAATTGAATTCAGTTAGCTGATATGAAAATCATATTCAAATTTCAAGTCAATCGGATGAAAATTGAGGATTTTGGATATTTGAAAAGGTTGTTTACCTTTTGGCCTATGTTGACTTTTTGGCCTATCATCTCAAGAGTAGATGGTGGTGAATTCAGTTAGCTGATATGAAAATCCTATTCAAATTTCAAGTCAATCAGATGAAAATTGAAGATTTTAGAAATTTGTAAAAACGTGGTTGATCTTTGGCCTATGTTGACCTTTTGACCTTTTGACCTCAAAAATATGTAGGATTTTGTCGGACCACGAACTATAACATTTGGTGAAGTTTCGTGAAGCTCAGTTTAAAATTGTCACCTGTAGGCAAGTATAAGTGAGCGGACAGACAAACACAAACACAAACCAGAGTGATCAACATACTTAATAAAAAAATTTTGCCAAGTAAAAATTCCTGTTCCAGTTTCATCACGTGTGGATGTACGGACTTTACTCCAAGAGACATATTTTTGAAGCTACATGAGCAATCAAAAAATTATACAAACAGGACACATGAATCCATCGCACACCAAAGTAGTACGAGTGTGTGTGGAAAAATAATGCCTTCTAATATTTTCCTCCAAAACAGGTAAAGATATTTGAATGAAACAAAGACAGATACCAACATCAATCTTGATTCTACCATAGTGAATATTTATTTCCCAGCAGAATCTCCAATGCGGTCCACACATTTCTACCAACGTTTTGCGATGACGTCACGACAGAACTGTGCATCCTGTTGACTGAACCAGCGCTTCACAGGGCCCGTGACATCATTGGCGGAATAAAAAGGTTCTCCACGAAGGTGTTTCTTAAGTTTGAGGAAGAAATGAAAATCTGACGGAGCCAAGTCGGGGCTGGTGATCCTATGTGGCGGGAATCCATTGACCGTTTCTTACCCTCAACCTTGGTGCACTCGTAATGGTGCACTCTCAACTCTCATCTCCAGTCATCCAAACTCCCACCTCCAGTCATCCCAACACCCACCTCCAGTCATCCCAACACCCACCTCCAGTCATCCCAACTCCCACCCACAGTCATCCCAACTCCCACCGCCAGTCATCCCAACTCCCACCCACAGTCATCCCAACTCCCACCTCCAGTCATCCCAACTCCCACCTCCAGTCATCCCAACTCCCACCTCCAGTCATCCCAACTTCCACCTCCAGTCATCCCAACTCCCACCTCCAGTCATCCCAACTCCCACCTCCAGTCATCCCATCTCCCACCTCCAGTCATCCCAACTCCCACCTACAGTCATCCCATCTCCCACCTCCAGTCATCCCAACTCCCACCTCCAGTCATCCCAACTCCCACCTCCAGTCATCCCAACCCCCACCTCCAGTCATCCCAACTCGCACCTCCAGTCATCCCAACTCGCACCTCCAGTCATCCCAACTCGCACCTCCAGTCATCCCAACTCGCACCTCCAGTCATCCCAAATCGCACCTCCAGTCATCCCAACTCCCACCTCCAGTCATCCCAACTCCCACCTCCAGTCATCCCAACTCCCACCTCCAGTCATCCCAACTCCCACCTCCAGTCATCCCAACTCCCACCTCCAGTCATCCCAACTCCCACCTCCAGTCATCCCAAATCCCACCTCCAGTCATCCCAACTCCCACCTCCAGTCATCCCAACTCCCACCTCCAGTCATCCCAACTCCCACCTCCAGTCATCCCCACTCCCACCTCCAGTCATCCCAACTCCCACCTCCAGTCATCCCAACTCCCACCTCCAGTCATCCCAACTCCCACCTCCAGTCATCCCAACTCCCACCTCCAGTCATCCCAACTCGCACCTCCAGTCATCCCAGCTCCCACCTCCAGTCATCCCAACTCCCACCTCCAGTCATCCCAACTCCCACCTCCAGTCATCCCAACTCCCACCTCCAGTCATCCCAACTCCCACCTCCAGTCATCCCAACTTCCACCTCCAGTCATCTCCAGTCACCTCTTCTACAGTCAGACATCCCAACTCCCACCTCCAGTCATCCCAACTCCCACCTCCAGTCACCCCAACTCCCACCTCCAGTCATCCCAACTCCCACCTCCAGTCATCCCAACTCCCACCTCCAGTCATCCCAACTTCCACCTCCAGTCATCTCCAGTCACCTCTTCTACAGTCAGACATCCCAGCTCCCACCTCCAGTCATCCCAACGCCCACCTCCAGTCATCCCAACTGTCATCTCCAGTCATCCCAACTCTCATCTCCAGTCATCCCAACTCTCATCTCCAGTCATCCCAACTCTCATCTCCAGTCATCCCAAATCTCATCTCCAGTCATCCCAACTCTCATCTCCAGTCATCCCATCTCCCACCTCCAGTCATCCCAACTCCCACCTCCAGTCATCCCAACTCCCACCTCCAGTCATCCCAACTCGCACCTCCAGTCATCCCAACTCGCACCTCCAGTCATCCCAACTCGCACCTCCAGTCATTCCAACTCGCACCTCCAGTCATCCCAACTCGCACCTCCAGTCATCTCAACTCGCACCTCCAGTTATCCCAACTCCCACCTCCAGTCATCCCAACTCCCACCTCCAATCATCCCAACTCCCACCTCCAGTCATCCCAACTCCCACCTCCAGTCATCCCAACTCCCACCTCCAGTCATCCCAACTCCCACCTCCAGTCATCCCAACTCCCACCTCCAGTCATCCCAACTCCCACCTCCAGTCATCCCAACTCCCACCTCCCACCTCCAGTCATCCCAACTCCCACCTCCAGTCATCCCAACTCCCACCTCCAGTCATCCCAACTTCCACCTCCAGTCATCTCCAGTCACCTCTTCTACAGTCAGAGGATGTCCAGTCACCTCTTCTACAGTCAGACATCCCAACTCCCACCTCCAGTCATCCCAACTCCCACCTCCAGTCATCCCAACTCCCACCTCCAGTCATCCCAACTCCCACCTCCCACCTCCAGTCATCCCAACTCCCACCTCCAGTCATCCCAACTCCCACCTCCAGTCATCCCAACTCCCACCTCCAGTCATCCCAACTCCCACCTCCAGTCATCCCAACTTCCACCTCCAGTCATCTCCAGTCACCTCTTCTACAGTCACCTCCAGTCATCCAAACTCCCACCTCCAGTCATCCCAACTCCCACCTCCAGTCATCCAAACTCCCACCTCCAGTCATCCCAACTCCCACCTCCAGTCATCCCAACTTCCACCTCCAGTCATCTCCAGTCACCTCTTCTACAGTCAGTCATCCCAACTCCCACCTCCAGTCATCCCAACTCCCACCTCCAGTCATCCCAACTCCCACCTCCAGTCATCCCAACTCCCACCTCCAGTCATCCCAACTCCTACCTCCAGTCATCCCAACTCTCATCTCCAGTCATCTCCAGTCACCTCTTCTGCAGTCAGTCATCCCAACTCTCATCTCCAGTCATCCCAACTCTCATCTCCAGTCATCCCAACTCTCATCTCCAGTCATCTCCAGTCACCTCATCTGCAGTCAGTCATCCCTACTCTCATCTCCAATCATATCCAGTCATCCAATCTCCAGTTACACATCCCAACTCTCATCTCCAGTCATCCCAACTCTCATCTCCAGTCATCCCATCTCCCACCTCCAGTCATCCCAACTCCCACCTCCAGTCATCCCAACTCCCACCTCCAGTCATCCCAACTCGCACCTCCAGTCATCCCAACTCGCACCTCCAGTCATCCCAACTCGCACCTCCAGTCATTCCAACTCGCACCTCCAGTCATCCCAACTCGCACCTCCAGTCATCCCAACTCGCACCTCCAGTCATCCCAACTCCCACCTCCAGTCATCCCAACTCCCACCTCCAGTCATCCCAACTCCCACCTCCAGTCACCCCAACTCCCACCTCCAGTCATCCCAACTCCCACCTCCAGTCATCCCAACTCCCACCTCCAGTCATCCCAACTCCTACCTCCAGTCATCCCAATTCCCACCCACAGTCATCCCAACTCCTACCTCCAGTCATCCCAACTCCCACCTCCAGTCATCCAAACTCGCACCCCCAGTCATCCCAACTCGCACCTCCAGTCATCCCAACTCGCACCTCCAGTCATCCCAACTCGCACCTCCAGATCCCAACTCGCACCTCCAGTCATCCCAACTCCCACCTCCAGTCATCCCAATTCCCACATCCAGTCATCCCAACTCCCACCTCCAGTCATCCCAACTCCCACCTCCAGTCATCCCATCTCCCACCTCCAGTCATCCCAACTCCCACCTCCAGTCATCCCAACTTCCACCTCCAGTCATCTCCCGTCACCTCTTCTACAGTCAGTCATCCCAACTCTCGCCTCCAGTCATCCCAACTCCCACCTCCAGTCATCCCAACTCCCACCTCCAGTCATCCCAACTCCCACCTCCAGTCATCCCAACTCCCACCTCCAGTCATCCCAACTCTCATCTCCAGTCATCCCAACTCTCATCTCCAGTCATCTCCAGTCACCTCTTCTACAGTCAGTCATCCCAACTCTCATCTCCAGTCATCCCAACTCTCATCTCCAGTCATCCCAACTCATCTCCAGTCATCCCAACTCTCATCTCCAGTCATCCCAACTCTCATCTCCAGTCATCCCAACTCCCACCTCCAGTCATCCCAACTCCCACCTCCAGTCATCCCAACTCACACCTCCACTCATCCCAACTCCCACCTCCAGTCATCCCAACTCGCACCTCCAGTCATCCCAACTCCCACCTCCAGTCATCCCAATTTCCACATCGATTCATCCCAACTCTCACCTCCAGTCATCCCATCTCCCACCTCCAGTCATCCCAACTCCCACCTCCAGTCATCCCAACTCCCACCTCCAGTCATCCCAACTCCCACCTCCAGTCATCCCAACTCGCACCTCCAGTCATCCCAACTCGCACCTCCAGTCATCCCAACTCGCACCTCCAGTCATCCCAACTCGCACCTCCAGATCCCAACTCGCACCTCCAGTCATCCCAACTCCCACCTCCAGTGATCCCAATTCCCACATCCAGTCATCCCAACTCCTACCTCCAGTCATCCCAACTCCCACCTCCAGTCATCCCAACTCCCACCTCCAGTCATCCCAACTTCCATCTCCAGTCATCCCAACTCCCACCTCCAGTCATCCCAACTCCCACCTCCAGTCATCCCAACTCCCACCTCCAGTCATCCCAACTTCCACATCCATTCATCCCAACTCGCACCTCCAGTCATCCCAACTCCCACCTCCAGATCCCAACTCGCACCTCCAGTCATCCCAACTCCCACCTCCAGTCATCCCAATTCCCACATCCAGTCATCCCAACTCCTACCTCCAGTCATCCCAACTCCCACCTCCAGTAATCCCAACTCCCACCTCCAGTCATTCCAACTCCCATCTCCAGTCATCCCAACTCCCACCTCCATTCATCCCAACTCCCACCTCCAGTCATCCCAACTCCCACCTCCAGTCATCCCAACTCCCACCTCCAGTCATCCCAACTTCCACATCCATTCATCCCAACTCGCACCTCCAGTCATCCCAACTCGCACCTCCAGATCCCAACTTGCACCTCCAGTCATCCCAACTCCCACCTCCAGTCATCCCAATTCCCACATCCAGTCATCCCAACTCCCACCTCCAGTCATCCCAACTCCAACCTCCAGTCATCCCAACTCCCATCTCCAGTCATCCCAACTCCCACCTCCATTCATCCCAACTCCCACCTCCAGTCATCCCAACTCCCACCTCCAGTCATCCCAACTTCCACATCCATTCATCCCAACTCCCACCTCCAGTCATCCCAACTCCCACCTCCAGTCATCCCAACTCCCACCTCCAGTCATCCCAACTTGCACCTCCAGTCATCCCAACTCGCACCTCCAGTCATCCCAACTCGCACCTCCAGTCATCCCAACTCACACCTCCAGTCATCCCAACTCGCACCTCCAGTCATCCCAACTCGCACCTCCAGTCATCCCAACTCGCACCTCCAGTCATCCCAACTCCCACCTCCAGTCATCCCAACTCCCACCTCCAGTCATCCCAACTCCCAACTCCCAACTCCCAACTCCCACCTCCAGTCATCCCAACTCCCACCTCCAGTCATCCCAACTCCCACCTCCAGTCATCCCAACTCCCACCTCCAGTCATCCCAACTCCCACCTCCAGTCATCCCAACTCCCACCTCCAGTCATCCCAACTCCCACCTCCAGTCATCCCAACTCCCACCTCCAGTCATCCCAACACCCACCTCCAGTCACCTCTTCTACAGTCAGTCATCCCAACTCCCACCTCCAGTCATCCCAACTCTCACCTCCAGTCATCCCAACTCCCACCTCCAGTCATCCCAACTCCCACCTCCAGTCATCCCAACTCCCACCTTCAGTCATCCCAACTCTCATCTCCAGTCACCTCTTCTACAGTCAGTCATCCCAACTCTCATCTCCAGTCATCCCAACTCTCATCTCCAGTCATCCCAACTCTCATCTCCAGTCATCTCCAGTCACCTCATCTACAGTCAGTCATCCCAACTCTCATCTCCAGTCATCCCAACTCTCATCTCCAGTCATCCCAACTCCCACCTCCAGTCATCCGAACACCCACCTCTAGTCACCTCTTCTACAGTCAGTCATCCCAACTCCCACCTCCAGTCATCTCAACTCCCACCTCCAGTCATCCCAACTCCCACCTCCAGTCATCCCAACTCCCACCTCCAGTCATCCCAACTCTCATCTCCAGTCATCCCAACTCTCATCTCCAGTCATCTCCAGTCACCTCTTCTACAGTCAGTCATCCCAACTCTCATCTCCAGTCATCCCAACTCTCGTCTCCAGTCATCCCAACTCTCATCTCCAGTCATCTCCAGTCACCTCATCTTCAGTCAGTCATCCCAACTCTCATCTCCAGTCATCCCAACTCTCATCTCCAGTCATCCCAACTCTCACCTCCAGTCATCCCAACTCTCATCTCCAGTCAACCCAACTCTCATCTCCAGTCATCCGAACTCTCATCTCCAGTCATCCCAACTCTCATCTCCAGTCATCCCAACTCTCATCTCCAGTCATCCCAACTCCCATCTCCAGTCATCTCCAGTCACCTCATCTACAGTCAGTCATCCCAACTCTCATGTCCAGTCATCCCATCTCCCACCTCCAGTCATCCCAACTCCCACCTCCAGTCATGCCAACTCGCACCTCCAATCATCCCAACTCTCATCTCCAGTCATCCCAACTCTCATCTCCATTCATCTCTAGTCACGTTTCTACAGTCAGTCATCCCAACTCTCATCTCCAGTCATCCCAACTCTCATCTCTAGTCATCTCAACTCTCATCTCCATTCATCTCCAGTCACCTCATCTACAGTCAGTCATCCCAACTCCCATCTCCAATCATATCCAGTCATCCAATCTCCAGTTACACATCCCAACTCTCATCTCCAGTCATCTCCAGTCACCTCTTCTACAGTCAGTCATCCCAACTCTCATCTCCAGTCATCCCAACTCTCATCTCCAGTCATCCCAACTCTCATCTCCAGTCATCCCAACTCTCATCTCCAGTCATCCCAACTCCCATCTCCAGTCATCACGAGTCACCTCATCTACAGTCTGTCATCCCAACTCTCATCTCCAATCATATCCAGTCATCCAATCTCCAGTTACACATCCCAACTCTCATCTCCAGTCACCTCATCTACAGTTAGTCATCCCAACTCTCATCTCCAGTGCTTCACACTTCACAGCACTGAAAACATCATACTGCCTTCTGCCATCTTGAATAATATTTGCCCTGAGACATCGTGTCCAAATCACAAAAATTCGCACACAGTGGCAGGAAGAACTAATGTGCGGACTGCTCTTTGTTCAATTTGAATATTTTTACCTATTTAGGAGAAAAAGAATAGGAGGCATTACTTTTCAACACACGCTCGCATAATGAAGCTTACGTCGACCGAGTCTCGTTCCTCGTCTAAATAAGCAATTTCTCCATTGCTCTGGTGAAAGCTTTTTCCCTTTTTATAAATGATTCCACATTCTGCAGTACAGTATCCCATCCAATACAGACAGGCCGAGAGCAGTTGCCGATCTGGAATTGATTAGGTGCTTGTCTCACAAATGGAACTTGTCATTAAATCCTGGCAAATATCCCATTCTCACCCGGTCGCTTTGGAAGGATTGTCAAATGAACCCATCTATCTATTTACACAGTCAGCTCCTGGAAGAAATTCAATCGCTTAAGCTCCCAGTCCTCACTGTTAGCCACAGCCTCTCCTGAGTTGAATATCTAGCAAAGATGGAATCCAAAGTCAGCTGCAGACTGGGCATCCTCAATCATTCCAAGTCATTACTTGGAAAAATCAGAACAAATCTATGCACAGCTTACAATGTCTCTGTCTCCATCATATTTACAGTGCTCTATCCTATGGGACACACAGCTCCACTTCACCTTTGCACCTCTTGGATTCTGAAATGCATATCTATCAAAGGTATTGGCATCAAAAATGGCAAATCTTACAAAATCATCCATATAGTCATCATTCACCTTCTTGTTAACATTTCCTCTTTAATATAATATCTTGACAGGTTTGGAAATGGAGTTTTTTTTTACGAGACTATCTTTGCCTTCAATCAGAATCTGAAGATGCCTAGTAATATTATTTGAATGAATCGCTGCTCACACAGGATATTTTTTAATTAAATATTTTTTTGGTCCAAGGATGGAATGCCACTTGAGTATCCTGCAATTTTCCATAACCCTTTTATGAATAAATGAGCGTTGTAGTTTGTCGGATTGTGAAATAAAAACTCAAACTTCGAATTTAGGATTTCTTTTCAAGTTTGGACTACGGTACAAGCATTATGCGCCGCTCCGCGTCATTTCCCATTTATATGACAATGATCGCCAACTTCTTTATCCACTTCAAAAGCCTCTTCACAAATATGACAGATTTCAGCTTTATTGTCCCCCGTCGCACCGCGGAGCGAAAGGGGAACTATGGTTTTCCCCTCCGTCCTTTTGTGCGTGCATGCGTCCGTGCGTGCGGACGTGCGTGCGTAAGTGAAGGACCGAATTCTAATTTGGTGTGTGGGTGCAACTAGGCATATGGAAGAACCCTATTCAAAATTAGGTCGCCACGTCAAAATCCAAGATGTCCGCCGCCATGTATGTCTGAACATTGTGAGCGGAATATCTTGAAAAATAAACGAAGTACCAACTTCTAATCTGGTGTGTGGGTGTATCTAGGCATAAGGAAGAACCCTATTCAAAATTAGGTCGCCACGTCAAAATCCAAGATGGCCGCCACCATTTATGTCTGAACATTGTGAGCGAAATATCTTGAAAAATAAACGAAGTACCAACTTCTAATCTGGTGTGTGGGTGTGTCTACGCATAAGGAAGAACTCAATTCAAAATTGGGTCGCCACGTCAAAATCCAAGATGGCCGCCGCCAAGTATGTCTGAACCTTGTGAGCGAAATATCTTGAAAAATAAACGAAGTACCAACTTCTAATCTGGTGTGTGGGTGTGTCTACGCATAAGGAAGAACTCAATTCAAAATTAGGTCGCCACGTCAAAATCCAAGATGGCCGCCACCATTTATGTCTGAACATTGTGAGCGAAATATCTTGAAAAATAAACGAAGTACCAACTTCTAATCTGGTGTGTGGGTGTATCTACGCATAAGGAAGAACTCAATTGAAAATTGGGTCGCCACGTCAAAATCCAAGATGGCCGCCACCATTTATGTCTGAACATTGTGAGCGAAATATCTTGAAAAATAAACGAAGTACCAACTTCTAATCTGGTGTGTGGGTGTGTCTACGCATAAGGAAGAACTCAATTCAAAATTGGGTCGCCACGTCAAAATCCAAGATGGCCGCCTTGCGTCTTCCACTTTGTCAACTCACATCACTTCAACGACGGGGGACCTAGGTGTAACGCTTGTTAAAATTATCTTTAACTTTTTCTGTGAATGCCATTTTTTCTTTCTTATCAAGAATTTTTTTTTTTGACATCATTAGTTATTTTACATCATTCAGATATCACTCGATAAATGCAGGGCTGGGGACAAATTTACAGAAGCTCATCATCGGTGTATTGGATGTTTATGTGGCCGATGTTCAGGCTGGTGGAAACTGTGGGGGTCTTTCATGCAACAAATGGTTGAAGGTAAGACTCGCTTAAGAAAATTGGTGGACAAAATGAGGAAAGGGTTCACATTTCTGGATTTGTCATCGAGGTGAGGATGGGATGAAGAAGGTAGATTGAGTTTGCTTGGTGGGTGTATGACAGGTGCGTGCGTTGGTGGGTGTGGGAGTGCCATGGGGAGTGTGACATGTGTCGATGGAATGACCGGTGTGCTTGATGATCGGAGCGTGCTGCTGGCTTTGGGGGTGCAGAGGAGGTTGACAGTGTTTGTGATTGATGGATGAGTGTGTGTGAAGGTTGGGTGGTGGGCTGTGTGCGTGGGAGTGCTGTGGTTGGTGCGTTTGCCACTGCGATTGCTGCAG
Source organism: Myxine glutinosa (assembly GCF_964187855.1). Taxonomy (NCBI): domain Eukaryota; kingdom Metazoa; phylum Chordata; class Myxini; order Myxiniformes; family Myxinidae; genus Myxine; species Myxine glutinosa. Next base: position 21,081,465 of record NC_136266.1, read on the forward strand.
CTTCAAGAAGTGATGGGAGTGCTGTGAGTATCCATGAGGATGGTAGTAGTCCTGATGATGAGGAAGGTGGTGATTTTGAGGTTGGATGGGGAGTCTGGATGGTCTGGGGGTGACCAAGGAGATGAGGGTATTGAATATGTGGTCTCCATTTTGTCACAAGGATATGAAAAATAGAGTTTTGTGTTACTTCAGAGGGGAGGAGTTGGGGGACTTTGATGGACTGTTCAATGACGTTTTATCAGGTTGTGGGTCGGGAACATTGGTGGTGGTGCATTTGGGGGATATCGACGTGAAGTTCTGGAGACATGAGTTTTTGGGAAAACATTTGAAGAATCTGGGATGTGAAGTGATTTTTCTTTTTCAGGGATTGTACTAATGGTGGGAGTCGGTGTATATTTCTGTGGTGGAGCAACAGATGTGAACCAGTGGTTGGAGGGTTGGGTAGCAGGCTGTGGTTAATGAAACGGAAAGGTTGAAAGTGTTGTACACAAATGGCTGGAGCTCGAACGGAAAAATGGAAGAGCGGAAAGCGAGGATGGATGACGAATGGCATAGTTGCTGTAAGTGAGACGTGGTTTAGTGAGCAATCTGACTGGAGGACAGGAATTCAATGTTGCAGGGTTTATAGGTGTGATCGGAAAGAGAAAAGTGCACCAGGATGGCAGTTTGCAGCTGGGTCGAGATTCAAACCCAAGCTGGACAATTTAGAGGTGAGCATGCATATCTCTAGGCCATCATGTCAGCTTGGACAATATTGGTGAAAGACAATGTTCTATCTAGAGAAAGGCATGACATATTGATTTTAATTGATGGAGAGGATTCTATGTGGGTAAAGATTTGAGATTGCAAGTAAAGTGAGAAACTTTTAGGATGCTTTTTTGGGGATCCTGATGTGAAGGAAGAGCACGAAAGGGGGATATGTAAAGAATTTAAAAGCGTATGTGATAATGGAAGATTATTGTTTGTGGGGGACTTTAACTTTCCTGGGTAGATGGGTTCAGGAACAGGGAAAGAGCAGAAAAGATGAGGATCTTTACGACCTAGTCAAGGATTTATTTTAACCCAGTTTGTACAAAAGTCCACGAGTGGTGTTGGACCTATTTTTGAGTAACCATGCCGATATAGTGGAGGAGGTGGAGGTGAGAGAGCATCTGGGGCCAAGCCACCACAATTTACTAAGTGCAACCCTATTGTTGAGATGTGAAATTCGGGATAGTGGTGAAAGGTTGGTGGATTTTAGGAGGGCAAACTTTGAGGGTATGAGAAATGATTTGGGAGATTTAGATTTGGTAAAGTTATGGAGGGGTCTGCATCAGAGAAATAGGCAACCTTGGAGGAGCAAATGTGTACGGCACAGAGTAGGTATATTCCACTATTCCAGTGAGGTGTAACGGGAGAGGCAGAAGAGAAGAGGGTAGTTGAGCAGGGAGATATGTTGTATCATTAAGGATAAGCAGAAGGCATTTACGAAGGACAAAATAAGAGGACTGGAGTCCAACTCACATCAATATAGGAGGAAACAGAGGCGAGTTAAGAAAATAACTCAGCAGGAAAAAAAAGGGAATACGAAAAGGACCTAGACAAGAACAAGGTGAAAAGTAAAATCTTTCCTCTTCTCCAATGGCTTGATCTCTGATCATCAATTTGGTTTCAGACCAGGTCACTCTACTCTGGACATGCTGCTTCTGCTGTCTCAACAATGGATGGAGGTCCTCAATGCCAAACAGGAAATCAGAGCTGTCTCCCTTGACATATCACGTGCCTTTGATACGGTCTGGCACCCAGCTCTGCTCACCAAACTCTCCTCCTATGGTATCCATGGAAATCTCCATGCATGGCTTGCGGACTTCCTCTTTGGTCGTAGTCAACGTGTGGCCCTGAATGGATTTCTCTCATCTCCCCTTCCCGTTCAGGCTGGAGTTCCCCAAGGCAGTGTGCTGGGCCCTGTGCTTTTTCTGGTCTTTATCAATGATCTCTCCGACTCTCTGGAAAATCCTCTGTATCTCTTTGCTGATGACTCCACTCTCTGCCGCTCCATTCCTCTTCCCTCAGATCGGCAGTCTGCAGCCTCCTCACTCTCTGAAGACCTGGACAAAATCACAGACTGGTCAAACATGTGGAACATGTCTTTCAATCCTGACAAATCTCACACTCTTACTATGTCTCTCCGAAAAGATCGACTGGACAACCCTCCCATCTACTTTCTCAACAATCCTCTCCAAGAAGTTCTGTCGCTCAAGCTTTTGGGTCTCACCATCTGCCATGATCTTTCTTGGGAAAACCACATTTCCAAGCTGGCCTCCAAAGCCAGTCGCCGACTGGGCATCCTCCGTCGTGCGAAGTCCTTCCTAGGCACACCTGAGCTCCTCACCACATACAAGGCTTTCATCCGCAGCTCAATGGAATACTGTTCTCCCCTATGGGCTGGTGCTCCTGCCTCACACCTGGCTCGGCTTCACGCTGTTGAATCCAAAGCTTTCAGAATCATTGGAATCTCCCGCGATGAAGCTATCTCTGAGGGCCTTTCACTCACTCACCGCAGGCAGGTAGGTGGTCTTTCTGTCTTCTACCGACTCCTCTCCGGCCTTGCTCCCCCAGCTCTCTCTGTGCTCTGTCCCCCAAATATTCCTACAGGTCGCACAAGATCTGCCAGCCACCCTCTGATGGTTAAACTGCCGAAATCTCGGCTCTCTGCTCACCTTCACTCTTTCATTCCTCTTTTCTCCCGCCTCTGGAACAAACTCCCACACTCACTTCAATCACACTCCTCCCTCCAGGTCTTCAAAACAGCTGTTCACCACCATCTCTTATCTTCCCCCATCCAAAACCTTGATCTTTTCTACCCCCACTAATTCACCCCAGATCCACCTTGTTTGAAATTCCAACTTCTTTCCTGGAAGTCTTGGCAGTGTCCATATGTTTTATACCTCTCCCACCCCCCCCCCCCCCTTCCCATGCCTCCCCCCAAAGCCCTCTCCCTCCCACAGTTCTCTCGATGTCTCCATGTCTCTCGGTCCCTGCTCTCAAATGTTGTGTTTGTGTCCTTCCCCCTCTCTCCCCATCTTGTCTACCGCTCCCGATGTTATTTGTTTTGTGTGTCTGTTTGTCTTTCTGTGTGATTAATGTTCGCTCTTTCACGAGCCTCGATCTTGTATACAAAAAAAAAAAAAAAAAAAAAAAAAAAAAACTACTGTCGCGTTCCTGGCGATTAAAATCTTTCCAAGGAACGGATAGCCGAACAAGCTGTTACTCCAAGGCGTTGATAAAATGTGACGGAGTTAAAACATGCGGGAGGGAAAGGGGAGGAGGATGAGGAGGATGCTGAAGAGTGCTTACCTGCACGGATCCCACTGGCAGTCCTCAAACCTGCAATAAATAAACTCAAACAAAAACGGCTTTAAAATGTACAAAAAATAACAAAATAATTTATTAAAAGAAAATACCGATAACAAGAAAAGCGCGATGGGTCAACTAAATTCCTATGGGATCCACCACACCAGACTGAAACATGGACAAAGGTGAATGTAAAAAAAACTGGAAAATAATGGTGTAATTTAATTGTGAGGACTTAACTCGGATCGGTGTCTCGTCAGTAATGTTAGGCCCCGAGCGCGCAGGCCCGACGCCGCTTCTGCCTTGGCGGGAAGAAGGCCTCGATGTGCCCTTGTTCACTTGGCCTCGATAAAGGCCTCCCTCGCGAGGCGAACGAGCAGGCGTGCAGCCCGCTAACCCAGCTGTGCCCGTCCTCACAAATTCGGCATGGAAACCGCGGCTCTTCATTCTTGGAGTTCTGTCTCTTTACGACCACCAGCAAGGTCCCGGAACACAGCCGCTGCGATGAAGCCCAACGAAGAGAGAAATGTCAGCGCATAGCCGTCTCCCACCAAAGTCTGGAACCAAGCAGGCCAAAAGTCCGTCAGCTCGTTCTTTTCTCGGCCAACCTCTCATGTCATTGGTGCTTCTCCTCCAATCCCCGCAGGCCAACACCACAGGCTCAGCTCTCCACCACTCAACACGCAGTCCGCCTTCGTGGCGCAGTCTGCCTGTCAATCAAAACCCTGACCAATGGTGTCTCCTCGAGGTGTGGCTTTCGGCCTGCCTGACCCTGTGGTGATGTAGCTGGTTGCCATGCCACCGGCAGTGCTCAGAACTGGATTCCGGTTGGTTTTTATTGTTATTTAAAGCAATTAATGGGCAATTCCTGCTCAACGTGTCTAATGCGGTGCCATACGGGACAATATGTAAATTAGAGGTTTGACAAACAAGGTAGTAGTTAACATAATCCCTACAACTAGTCAACACTAGGGCCATCCTCATATGGCCACAATTGTTCATTCTTACGCGACAAACGGCTAACCAAAATCCCTACTTATTACATGGTGGTGGTTCTACTTCTTCTTCTTCACGACATTCGGAGAATGCTAATTTATACATTCTACCTGTACTACAGTAATCACTACCCCACAAACATAACACATACAATGTCACAGCCCCCCGTGATTTTAGTTCACTGAACGGAGTTAAAGGCCGCCAGTCCGCCATCTTTGATCGAATTACAAAACAAAATCTTCTGCATATGTATACTCTCGTGTATTGTCTTTGTGCCAACTTTGAACAAAATCGGGCCATGCATGGCCGATAAATGGTTGTGGAGACGTTTAAGTAACAAAATGGCCGCCAGTCGGCCATCTTCGATCTGATCTCGAACAATAATGATGTGCATATATAAGCCAACATTCTTTATCCGCTTGCCAAGTTTTAACAAGATCTGTAAATGCATTTTCGAGAAATGGTTGGGGATGTGTTCAACATCGGGTTTTTTTACAACTAAAATGGTTGCCAGTCGGCCATTTTTTATTGCATTGTGAAACAAATTGATTTGCACATGTTTTCCATCATGTATTGACTTTATGCCAAATATGAACAAAATCGGTACACACGTCCGAGATATGGTTGCAGACGCACAGACAGACGGACAGATGGATGAGACCCAATCCATAAGCCCCCATTTCGGACCAAGTCCAATGGGGCCTAATAGAAAAACACTAGCACGTTACCTTTAGGGTGATTGTGTCACCCTTACCCTCTTCCCCCTCCCAACAATGACACACATACACAATTACATTTTTTTACTGAGTTAACTCACACATGCAATTATGATAACTCAATCAAAAAGCCTCAGCATCCCCCTCCCAATTCTGTCCCATCTTTGCTCTCCCCGATAACCCCAAATCTTCACCCTTCCCCTCCAAACCCCAAAGCATCGATCCCCTCCCCACACTCAAGCCTTCAAACACCCATTACCCCCCCCCCCTCTCCTTCCAACGAAAGTCCTCAACCCTCTCTCCCCCTTCAAAGTTGTCTCATCTTTACTCTCACAGTCTCACCCTCCTCCCGCTCATAAAAGCAAACGGGCATTCCCACCTCGAAACACCGGAATATGTAACGGTAATGTTCTGTAACGGAATATGTTCTGTAACGGAATATGTTCTCTCCTTTCATGCTATCACAGACTTCACAAAAACCCGTCACAATTTCAGAAAATAGTCGGAAATAATTGAAATCCTGTGTAACCTCCACAGCAAAAGTGTTGCTTGAGAGAAAAGGTAATTCTAAGGTGTTCTTTGGACAACTTTGGAATAAAGGGTAATTATAAAGGTTTTCTAAATTGGCAGCCATTGTATAAAAATTGTGGGTGGAGTCAGGCAAACTGTCCAACCAATGGGTGGAACTCACACGGACAGCTCCTTCTATAGTACAGATAAGAGTAAGGCATTTAAGTATAGAAGAGGTAATGAATGGTTAAGAGGAGTGTGGGCCCATTGAGGAACAGCACAGGAGAAGTGGTGGATGATGAGGGTGAGATGACAGCCTTGAGATGGCAGAGTAAAATATTATCTCACTCTTTTTTGCGCATGCGCAGATATAGAGCAAAAGTACATTAAAGCATCAAACTTGTCTTCCTGTACATGCTCCGATTCATGTTAAAACTGCGTCGCCAATATGCTTCCGCGTAGTTCCTGCCCATGATATCGGGTAGATGCCCTCGTTGACTGTCCTAAAAATAAACAAGTTTGATTTAAATCCCTTCATCTGTTCTCAAGTATCACATTTTTACCAGACATGACAGGTTTCACATTCATCGGTGAAGTGGTTTCGGAGAAGGTTTTTTAAAAAAATATCGGCTTTCAAGTTAATATGGTTGCCAAATCATGTGACATACAGTGCATTCAGAAAGTATTCAGACCCCTTCACTTTTTTCACATTTTGTTATGTTGCAACCTTATGCTGAAATCGTTTAAATTCATTTTTTCCCTCATCAATCTACACTCAATACCCCATAATGACAAAGAGAAAACAGGATTTTAGAAAGTTTTGCAAATTTATTAAAAAGAAAAAACTGAAATATCACATTGACATAAGTATTCAGACCCTTTGCTATAAAAAATAAAACCACCTTTAGAGGCCATTTTTCCCCGCAAGCGGGGGTTGGCCTTTTTCGGGAACCGTGGTTGTTGTTGTTTTTCGGTCCCCTTTTTGAAGCAATGTTTTACGGCCGGATGCCCTTCCTGACGCCAACCCTTTTTGCCGCCTTTAACAACAAACAGGGAATTACCAGTGAACTGGTCCTCAATTAGCCGACCTCTGAAGGATGACAGGCTGAGTCAACCCCCCTGGCGTTAATTCAGCGATCGACCGGGATTCGAACCCAGGATCCTAGGATCCTAAGCTGACACCCTAGCCGCTAGCCCAACACCAGGGTTCAGCGAACTTTGCTATGACACTTGAAATTTAGCTGCAACACTGCAACACTCCACCAATCTGGGCTTTATGGCAGAGTGGCCAGACGGAAGCGTCTCCTCAGTGAAAGACACATGAAAGCCCACAGAATCTTGTTTCTCACAGTCTGAGAGTCCTTTAGGTGCTTTTTTGCAAATTCCAAGGGGAGTGTTGCAGTGATGGTTGTCCTTCTGGAAGTTTCTCCCATCTCCACACAGGATCTCTGGAGCTCAGCCAGAGTGACCATCGGGTTCTTGGTCACCTCTATTACCAAGGCCCTTCTCCCCCAATTGCTCAGTTTGGCCGGGCGGCCAGCTCTAGGAAGAGTCCTGGTTGTTCCAAACTTCTTCCATTTAAGAATTTTTGAGGCCACTGTGCTCTTGGGAACCTTCAATGCAGCAGAATTTTTTTTGTAGGCTTCCCCAGATCTGTGCCTCGACACAATCCTGTCTCCGAGCTCTTCAGACAGTTCCTTCGACCTCATGGCTTGGTTTTTGCTCTGATATGCATTGTCAGCTGTGAGACCTTATATAGACAGGTATGTGCCTGTCCAAATCATGTCCAATCAATAATTGAATTTACCACAGGTGGGCTCCAATCAAGGTGTAGAAACATCTCAAAGATGATAAAGAGAAATGGGAGGCACCTGAGCTAAATTTCAAGTGTCATAACAAAGGGTCTGAATACTTATGTCAATGTGATATTTCAGTTTTTTCTTTTTAATAAATTTGCAAAACTTTCTAAAATCCTGTTTTCTCTTTGTCATTATGGGGTATTGTGTAGATTGATGAGGGGAAAAATGAATTTGAACGATTCCAGCATAAGGCTGCAACATAATAAAATGTGAAAAAGTGAAGGGATCTGAATACTTTCTGAATGCACTGTATGACATCAAAAATGTACACTCTGCATACATATGGGTCAGAGATTACGTTTGTGAGGTTTCGTGTTGATTGGATAGGGTTCGTTTTTCTATCCAAGATGGCTGCCAAACCATGTGATCTATGACATCATCATTTTCAAATGTTATAATTTTCAAACTTTATGGAGCAATGGTGTTAGATGACATTTGTAAAGATTTGCATCGATAGGGTAAGTGGTTTCTGAGATATAATTATTTAATATTTTCCTTCAATCCAATATAGCTGCTACAACATGTGACCGATGACGTTTTTGTGATCAACTTTTAATCGCAATGCCAAGTCAATGACACATGTAAAATTTTGAGTCAATCGCTTTGGGGGTTTGGGAGAAGATATTTTTAAGGTTTTGGGTTAAATTCAATATGGCTGCCAAACCATGTGACCTATGATCTCATAAATTTAATATTTCAATACAAATGGGTCATAGATCTCATGCATGCAATTTCAGATTTTTAGGGTAAGGCATTCGATTAAAACATTTATGACTGGTATACCACTTCACCAATGATATCATCATCATGGTTTTGTTCCCCCTTTGGGAATACTTGACAATGTGCTAAGTTTCAAATTTTTCCAATTAGCGGATTCTGACAAATATTATTTTAATTATTTGCGTTTAATCCAAGATGGCTGCCATACTCCTGACTTATGACATCACAATTATCATAAAAACATTCCCCATGGGTGTCACTCCTACCCTGTAAGTTTCGTCTCAATCGGAGATGTGGTTGCTGATAAAAACGAGGTTGATCCTATGCGGACATTGGACGGACAACCAGAAAACATAATGACTCCGGCCACCTTCGGGGGCGGAGGCATTAAAAAAAACTCTCCATCTGTGACTATAATTCATAAAAATTATATCAGCATATTAATTAAGCTAATGTTTGCGGAAGGTGTTTTCCAGCATATTTATTTAATTATTGGGTTCAGTCGTATTTCAAATCGTGCTCTTAATAATAAATAGCCAGGTTTCACTTATGTATGCTATGCAAGGCCCTTTTCTAGCACATGGTGAATCGCTATGCAAATGGCACCTATTGTTGTTGGATCCACCTTGTCATGACCTGCAACCTCGATGAGTCTTTAATCCACACCTCTTGCATCCTTTTTTGATGTTTGCTGTTACATCACACCAAAGTCTCACCATGATACAGCCGAAAACAGCTCACAGCGGGTGGAGAGCACAGTCGAAGTAAGAATGCGCACACTCATCCATGTTGGTGATCAATGGAGGCTGATGATGATTCAGCAGCAAGATGGTAGGAGGGGCGAGTTCTTCTTGGGGTGGTTCTTCTGTTTATTTGCCCAAATTGTCCAAATTTGATCATGTATTGTCTGCTTTGACAATGACTTGGGGAGTGAGTACCAATGCCTTGCCAGCTTTGCCAAAAGGAGTGAAATGAATGGATAGGATACACTAGAGCTAGCATACTCACCATTGAGTCTGGGATAGATTAATCACTAAAGTGGATGGAAAGATTGAAGAGCAGCTTCCAGTGGTGTACCCGACTTGCAGCAAGCATCCAGATGCTTTTCATCATTGAGTACTGTTACGACCTAGCCCTTGGGTAGAGGGCTCGGGGTGCAGCCTAATACTCCGGAGATCCGAATTGACGTACTCGGGAGGTCAATACGTTCCCCGTTTGTGGGTCGTGCCGTTTAAGCAGCCAGATATGATCGAGCGAGATTATCCGAGTGCTTATGCAACCTTACACCGCCCACTCACCGATACACAGTATGCAAATGTAGGCCAATCCAGCAATGCAATGCAAGTTCAAAAATTAGTACAAATCCTTCACTCAGGATAAACCAAACCGTAGGATAATGGCCAAGCCATACAAGAAAAAAACAATAGGAAAATTCCACTGACATGTGGAATTAAAAAATTAGTTAAATAATGACAGACAGGCGCCGGGACGAGACAGACACCACAATCAAACACCCTAACAGATAACCCTATCTAATCCCAAAGGGGGGGCGGGGGGGGGGTAATCAAAATAACAAAATAATATTTTCCAGGTATAGAATAAAAGGGGGGGGGGGGGAAATAGTAATGGAAAGAGAATGAAGGGGAAAGGATTCAAGCCTGTTTTAGATGACTTCCCCTGGTCCCGTATCAGCTGCAGGCTCCAAAGATGGCGCCTCCCTCACCTACCTTTCTCTCTTCCTTCCTTTCTTTCTCTCTCTCTCTCTCTCTCTCTCTCTCTCTCTCTCTCTCTCTCTCTCTCTCTTCATGAGCCAATCGATCAGCGCAACTATTCTAATTCTTCCAACACCAGGAAACTGCACCTTTCCTCTGATTGGCAAAGATGATACTTACCGAGCACTACACTCTTCTGCACTCTCCCGTTTTGTTATCCAGCACCTCATGTACCAGGTCCCCATAGGCCTTCTTCCTCACTAGTTCCGCACCGGTCCCTCATACGCGAACCGTGCCTTCAACTGACAGCCATCCGGAGGGATCACCGGACTTCTCCACAGATAATCGAGTTCCTCGCCGCAAACGCGGGTGCTCGCCTCTCTCTTTGTTGCCGCCTTTCACTTTTCCCGCCAACACAGCCACATGGTTTTTCCTCCTCCCTCTCATTCATTCATTAATTTCCTTCTCAAGCCACGCACAAAGTTATGTCGCATGAAACTATGCAGAGGCCTTGAAGGGGGGGGGGGGGGGGGGGGAAAGAAGGTAGATAAGTGTAAGGTATCTCGACAAACTACGATCGATTGTAGTACACGTTTATTCACTCTGCCGATACAGGCCCGATTAACTGCAGCGCCATCCGAGCTGGGCGTAGGGATACCATGCGGTCCCGGTGTCGGGATACAACGGTGAATATTTGCAGCTTCATACATGACATCCTCCCCTTTAAGTCCAAAATTACCAAGAGCAATACGTGCTAGATTTCCAGAATTGACATTTCAAAAGCAACATTTCCAAAACATGTGAAAATATGTGTGCAAACGATTATGAGAATAATGAAAATACGTGAAAATAGAACATGTGTCAACGTGAAAATAGAACATGTGTCAACATGAAAATAGAACATGTGTCAATGTGAAAAAAAAACATCTTCAAAGATTCAACCGGTTGGGTGCTTTTCTCTCACGCATTGAGCGTCACGGTGTACCAGTGGATACAGAGTCCGAGGTGATTCCTTTGGTCTCCACGAAGGGTGTAGCGTTCGCAGAGGTTTTCGGGGCATCCGAGCCGGCTGAAGCGGCCACGACGATCTCCGGCAGTGGCGGGTCGAACTGTTGTCCTGACTGTGACGATGCTGCAGGCTCTATCGACTCACAGTGACGGTAGGTTATGTGGTCCTGATGTTGACGAATTTCGCAGCCATCCTGCAGGCAAATCATGCAGGACAGTGGACCTGGCTTCTCGATGATGTCCCCCGGTAGCCACGTCGCACCTGCACCAAAATTTCGGGCAAACACTGGATCTCCATACATCGATACATCGACTGTTGGACGTCTTATCGTGCACCAACTTTTGATTAAGCTGGCTCTGATAATCATTTGATGATATGTCTGGTTTGAGATTGTCAAGTGTCGATCTCAAGTGTCGTTTCATCAATAACTCAGACGGAGCTGCACCGGTTGTTGATTGTGGCGTGATGCGGTATTTGAACAGGAGACGAGAAAGCTTTGTTTCCAGGGTTCCCTCCTGAAGTTTCTGCAATCCGGATTTGATGATTCCCACGGATCGTTCGGCCAAGCCATTTGAAGCCTGGTGATGTGGGCTGACAAACCTATGTTTGATGCCGTTCCGACGTGTGAACTCGGCAAACTCGGAAATGGAAAAACACGAACTGTTATCACTCACGATCATCCTGGGCAGACCATGAGTGGCGAAACAGCGTCTGAGTCTTTCGATGACAATGGCTGACGTAGTACCACACGTCACATAGGCATCAATCCATTTTGTGTGCGCGTCCGTAATTATTAGAATCATGCTGCCGTTAATAGGCCCGGCATAATCGAGATGTAGGCGATGCCACGGTTCGCTGGGCCATTCCCAGGGATGCAGTGGCGCTTTCGCAGGTGTATTCCGGGTGCTCTGGCAGGGGTAACAATGTCGGACATGATGTTCAATATCAGCATCAAGATTCGGCCACCACACATAGTTTCTAGCGAGTGACTTCATCTTCACAATCCCGGAGTGACAGTCATGGATTTCATCCATGACCCTGGAACGCAGATTTTTCGGGATCACGACACGACATCCCCAGAGTAGGCAACCATTTTCCACGCTGAGTTCGTTTTTACGTGCTTTAAAAGACGCAAAATCTGGGTCACCCTCAGGTAGCAAATGCCATCCAAGCTGTACAGCCTGGACAGTTCTGGACAGAACGGGGTCTCGTCGAGTATGAGTGCGGATCTGGCCGGAATCGACAGCACAATCTTCCAGATGATCCATCAGTGCGATAATGGATCCTGTTGTAGGTGAATCATCAACTGATTCTGGAAGGGGTAACCGACTCATGGCATCTGCATTTCTGATAGACGAACCGGGCTTATAACATATGGTATAGTCATAAGCAGTGAGAAACAGGGACCAGCGGATGATCCTGGGCGGTAGTGTGTCAGATGTCGCCTTAGTTGGACCAAACAGACTGATCAGCGCCTTGTGATCAGTGCGAATCGTGAAATGATGTCCAAGAAGGTACTGGCGAAATTTGCTGACGCCGAAAACGATTCCCAATCCTTCCTTGTCAAGTTGGGAATAGTTCTTCTCTGCCGGGGACAACGTTCTGGATGCAAATGCAACAGGTCTTTCCGTACCATCAGGCATCACGTGTGATAATACACTCCCCACTCCATAACGACAGGCATCGCATGTCAGCACAAGATCCTTCTCTGGATCAAATTGAACGAGAACATTGGACGATTTGAGCAGATCCTTAGAGGTCTGGAATGCTGATTGTTCAGTAGACCCCCAGCTCCAGGAGACTCCTTTCCTCAAAAGCCGATAAAGGGGGCCCAAAACGTCGGTCACATTCGGGACGTAACGACCATAGAACTGAAGCAAACCGAGGTATGACTTCAATTCGGTCACGTCTCGTGGAGCAGGAGCATCCTTGATAGCTCGGACTTTCTCATCTGTCGGGTGTAGACCCTCGGCATCAATCGTATGACCCAGGTGCGTGACCGATGGCGACATAAACTTGCACTTGTCTCGACGCAAACGTAGGCCGGAGTCTGAAATCTTCTTCAGAACTCTATCCAGGTTTTGTAGATGTTCCGCGTCCGTACGACCAGTAACCAGAATATCATCCTGGTAACAAACGACGCGTTCGGCGGCAAACAAACTGTCCATGATACGCTGATAAATTCCAGGTGCAGATTTCACTCCAAAACTGAGTCGGTGGTACCTGTACAACCCACGGTGCATGTTGATGGTAAGATACCATTTCGAATTCTCGTCCAAGCGGAGCTGTAGATAGGCAGATTTGAGATCGAGTTTCGTAAAAGTCTTGCCTCCCGTGAGACGAGCATAGAGGTCTTCGATCCTCGGGATTGGATATTTATCCAATGAAAAACACTTGTTCACGGTCATTTTATAATCTCCACATATGCGGATGGACTGGTCCGATGTTATGACCGGAACGATGGGCGCTGCCCATTCGGCATACTGGATTTGCTCGATGATCCCCAGATTTTCAAGATGATCCAGTTCCTTGTCAATCCGCTCCCGCAGGGCGAAAGGGACTGGGCGAGCTCTGCAAAATATAGGATTGGCATCCCGGTCACACTGAGTTTAGCCGTATGTCCTTTCAAGGTTCCAAGGTCATCCTTGAAGACATCCGGGTACGTATCCAGCACATTTTTGAGTGTGTATGCTGCGGTAGGAGAAACGTTGGCTGCCCGGAGTTGATGAATGCTTTTCCACTTCAGTCGAATTATGCTTAACCAGTTCCTGCCGAGTAAGGAAGGGCCCTTTCCAGGAATTTCACTCACGGTTATCGTAGCCAACCGTGACGTCACATGTACCCGCAGGGAACAATCTTCTCACCTGTATAGGTGGAGAGTCCATAGGTAGTATGTTTCAGATGGGGTCGGTCAGCATCACTCCACAGGTTTGTGAAAACAGCATGGCTGATGAGCGAGACGGCCGCACCAGTGTCGACCTCCATTTGCAATGGTCGATTGTTGACAACAGTGGCAAGAAGAGGGTCCCGCTTATGGTGAGAATCAATGTGAAACAGGTCACATGATTCTGAGTTGTCGGAAACAGAGCTCACCTGGTCAAACTCAGGTTCCTCCGAACCGATAAACTGATGAATCTTCTGGTCAGCAGCTTTCTCTTTTCCCGATTAGCGAGTGATGCAAGCTGGAGCAATATGGCCAGTTTTCGAAAAGAAATGGCAGGTGGTATCTTTGAACAGACACATCTCCGAAGGGTGCTTTCCGTTGCACCGAAAACATTTGTTGTGTGTTTGAGACTGCACTGGCTTCTGACGAGGAGCCTTGTTCCAACGTTTTGGCTGAACATGATCCAACCGATACACAGCAGGGCTGGTACCAGCCGAGCGAGTGGCACCGATGCTTGTAGCGTTGCGTTCAGCACTTTCCATGGAAATGGCGGTGTCTCTGGCATTTTGGAACGTCAGTCTTCTCTCAGCAAGCAGGCGTCTACGAGTGCGGTCATCGGACATGCCAACCACCAGCAAATAACGGAGCATGTCATCAATCGTGTCCCCAAACTCACACAGATGTGACAGTTTTTTGAGGTGTGCAATGAAGTCTGCGATCGACTGACCTTGCTGCTGTCTGCACATGTAAAAATTAAACTGACACAGGATGACTGAAGGAGATGGATTAGAATGTTCCTTCAAAGCGGCCTTGAGCTCTGCATATGTGAGCTCCTGGATTGTCCGAGGACGAATCAGGTTTTTAACGAGTGTGAACGTCTCACCTCCGCAAACGGACAGGAAGACGGCCTTCATCTGGGCTTCGGTCGCGATGCCGTTCGCCTCGAAATCGAAAAACAACCGCTCAGAATACGTGTCAAAATCTCCCTCATGAGGGTCGAATTCATCGATATGGCCAAAAGAGGTCATGGTCTTGATGTTTATCCTCGTCGCCATGTAAGGTATCTCGACAAACTACGATCAATTCTAGTACACGTTTATTCGCTCTGCCGATACAGGCCCGATTAACTGCAGCGCCATCCCGCCATCCGAGCTGGGCGTAGGGATACCATGCGGTCCCGGTGTAGGGATACAACGGTGAATATTTGCAGCTTCATACATGACAATAAGGAAGGTCTTTTAACAGAAGAATGAAAATTAAACTGTAAAAAAAAAAAAGGAGCTCTTGTGGTCCCACATCCAAACTGGCAAACCATTGCAATGCACCCCAACGGCCACAGCTGCCCCTCGTTACCAAGCAAACATTCCCACGCATATAGCTTCACACAATAAAACCCCGTGAACATAACAGTATGCTATCCTTTTGAAGAACATATACATTCACCAAACTGTCCAATGTGCTACCATTGAACAGTGAAAGTTATCATTCCAGTGGTGACTTGAAAATAGTAACGCTTTTGCATGTCGGTACCATGGCAAGATTACCAGCAACATCAGAGTGGAGATGGGCACCGACAGATTGTGATGCCCTCTGAAATGCGAGCAACGCTGAAGCTTTCCGGTGACCAGTCTACTTTTACGGTCCAAGATGCTTTACTATATCAGGATTTTACTCATCTTGCTAGATGCTACGCCAGGATGCTACCCCAAAAGAAGCTGAAAACATGAAATAAGAGTTGCCAGTACCAGACAAGTCCCTGTTGGTATTGCCCCTTCCTAGCGGATTGAATTTCATTCCATGAACTGTTTCAATGCTGCTGTCATGTACAGTGTTTCACAGCTATCATTGGCCCTCCTTTTTAACAGGGAATTTATCAGACATTTTTGCAGCTCATGAAGTCATACAGAGACATCAATAGACAATAGATTAATGACGTTTTTAATCTGGGTACCGAAGCTCATGGAAAAGAAGAGCGACAGGAGGAAATTAATAAATGGACAAGGAAAATGGGACAAAGGGAAAACAGTGGGATGACAACACATGGATGCACATAGAAGGATACTATCGGCATGTATTATAAAGCACAGTGGAGGACACAGGAGAGGGCATGAGGTGGCAGCAGAGTTGAAATCCGAGCATCGGGAAGAGCTCATGACAAAGGACTCAGAAAGACAGTTCCACAGAGGATAAACTAGAACGACACTCGGAAGAGACAATATCTCCACCACGCTGAACAGTTTACGTTTTGTATCCCACTGATAGGCCGGATATGGATTTGGACTTAAACCAAAATCTAATCGGCTTGTTCTTGTCACCAAACCAACTCATCCCCCAAGTTTATTCATAACTCGTCCACAACTTTTTTAATATCATGTTATGTTATAGCTTTTCTCCGCATCTCTCAATGGTGAAGAATCACTTTAAAATTAAATAATTCTCACATCCGAATCCATATTCAGATCTTCACCAAAATCGAATCGTCCTTGTCAGACACCCAACCGGTCCACCAAGTTTCGTCCAAATCCGTCCACAACCTTTTGAGATATCCCTATCTTTTTGAGATAGGCCCTATCTCCCAATGGTGAAGAATCACGTAAAAAAATTTATTGTAGCCGGATCCGAATCCTGATATTCACCAATATCTAATCATTTCGTCCTTGTCACATGCGCTACATCTTTGCCAAATTTCGTCCGAATATGTCCACAACTTTTGAGATATTTTGTTCACAAACGGACAGACAGACAAAGGTGAAAACATAGCCTCCATCCACCTTTGGTGGCGGAGGTAAAGATTGGTTTGATAGAATGGAGGTGCGCATTGAGTGTGGCCTAGTTCCTGGCAGAGGGGTACAAGGAAAGGGTTCCTGACAGAACACTTGCGACCTGGAGGAGCACTGACTGGGCGGACAGGTGAGAGAGCAGGTCCGCAGGAGGAGCAAAACCAAATTAGACCCAGTAAAAAAACATTCCTCAGACCTTCGCCTCGCCATGAAGAATGCAGACCCTCACCATGAAGATCTCAACCTGGTGCTTCACAGGCAGAGCGTTGCAGCTTCAACGGTTGTGCCATCCTTGGAGGAGCATTGGGTTGTTGTTGTATAGCCCCAGACAGTTCTCACTAACAAGCCCATGGTACCGTGACAGCCGATCGATCTTACAGGAGCGACCCAGAGATTCCCCACAACCAGGATGGTGTACCACCCCTTCACAGTGGCCG
Organism: Myxine glutinosa; assembly: GCF_964187855.1. Lineage (NCBI taxonomy): Eukaryota > Metazoa > Chordata > Myxini > Myxiniformes > Myxinidae > Myxine > Myxine glutinosa. Next base: position 21,098,421 of record NC_136266.1, read on the forward strand.
CGCTACCCAAAAGAATCCAGACAGCAGGGAAGAATTGGGAAGATTTGGCCCCCGACTTGCGTTGGGGGGTACAACCACCACGAATAGGCGTCTCTGATAGTTGTCGTGAGTTGTCCCTTCTGCCAGCATTCATTAGCAGTTGGGTGATAGCCGGCGAAGCCGGTGTTGTGAATGAACGCATACGTATTATGTTGAAAAGCCAGATTTTGCTGAATCCTTTGAGAATTTCGAAGCTTTGACGCACCAAATCGCTCCATGGAGGCCGCCATCTTGCGGATGCGGAAGTATGCATAAAAAATTGCGAAAAAGTTCAATAGCAGTTTGTTTCACCCGTCTTTTTATGATTCACAATCTTATGCACCTCTAATTTGTAATTAAAATACTTTAAGACCAACCTCGTTCCCCGGGCCCACATGGGCCCTGGTTATCTTCAACGAAAATCGTCACCAAACACTGGAACCAATGAGATTCGAGCATTTGAAAAAATATTTCAAAAACCAAATCGCTCCATGGAGGCCGCCATCTTGTGGATGCAGAAGTATGCATAAAAAATTGCGAAAAAGTTCAATCGGAGTTTGTTTCACCCGGATTTTTTTGATTCACAATCTTATGCACCTCTAATTTGTCATTAAAATACTTTAAAACCAACCTCGTTCCCTGGGCCCGCGCGGGCCCTGGTTATCTTCAACGAAAATCGTCACCAAGCACCGGAACCAATGAGATTCGAGCATTTGAAAAAATATTTCAAAAAAGCTTATTAACGCGTTTCGGAGGCTGAAAACGGCGTCAAGTATTCTAAAATTGACGAAGAATTATTTTTTAGAAATCTCGCGGCCTTAGGGGATAGTTTTTCACGGCCGGAAATATCCGAAGTTGAGACGGAATTCACCGAATTAATCAAGAAGGAAATTTTATAAATTTTAATCTCATCCAGAATGCAAATGGTGTCATTTTGAACAAGGTACGGTACCTACTACACCTACCTACTACCTACTGATGCCATAGTGATGGGTAAAATAGTGGCAAGAGGCTTTGGCTTCGCCGGCTCATTGTGGCTTTGCAGTAGGGTACCTACTAGTAAAGATCCCACAATGGTTTCACAGGTGTAAGTCATTGTGTGCCAGCATCCTGTCCAAATTTCAACCATAATCCACAAGGGGATAGTGCATCAGCGGCACATCCATGCTAAGGCTCATGCCGAAGCCATAACACAAATCACATGACACATGCAGACACATATCCGAGGCAACACCAGACTTTATTTCAGAATCCAGAATTACTCAATATTCACCCAGACTGTGAAACACCGGGATGATAGTATATAGCAGGGTTGGGATTCGAACCCAGGCTAGATAGCTCAGAGGAAAGTTTGGGTACTTCAGAGGTCATCCTATCTGCCGAGGTCGTACCTTAATGCAATGTTAATAAACAAACTGTGATTCCATGTTGTATGTAATGCTATATGTTAACAAGAAAGAGCAATCAGAGAATGCAGACCCTGGCCAGGACGTGTTTGTGAGGTGTATTTTGTGGGGTGTTTTTATACATTCTTTCATTATTTTGTACAATCCCACTTTCATCAGACATACGTGACACATTATGTCCTCTTTATAAAACTGAATTCAGCATTGTTCCTCCTATCCATGGTACATGGAATCTTGTGGTGAGGCTGTTGCCCAGAAACAACTTGCCTTCGTCTCCTGGAATGCAAATCCAACGGAAGGAAATATCATTTCCTTTCACAAAGCCTGAAACAAGTGTGTGTCCACCCTCAGGAGAGCCAGGAAACAATATCTCTCCGTTCTCAAGCCCGAACTCTCTTATCTGTCTCCCTCTTCCAAATACTGGTGGCATCTGGTCAAATCTGTTTCTGGTGTTTGTTCCCCCTCCATCCCCTCCCTCACCTCGAACGGCTACACAGCTGACTCCGCACGTGGAAAAGCTGAATGCCTCAACTCTGTGTTTGCCTCTAAATCTTGTGTCCCAAACCCATCCCTCTCTGTACCCACCATACCCAGTCGTACCCAGCTGCTCCTGGACTCTGTGTCCTTTCCTCCTGACAAGGTGGAAAAGTTTCTGTCAACCCTCGACTCTGATTCTGCAACTGGACCTGACGGCATCAGCCCACAGGTCCTAAAATCCTGTTCTTCCGCTCTTTCACTCCCTCTCTCTGTTCTTTTCACCCTCTCTTTTGCTCAAGGTCATCTGCCATCTGCTTGGAAATCAGCCAACATCACCACCTTGCACAAAAAAGGTGCAAAAACAGATCCGAGCAACTACAGACCAATCAGCCTTCTCCCAATTATCAGCAAAGTCATGGAATCCATCATTGCTTCAGATATGAAATCTTTCCGCTTCTCCAATGGCTTGATCCCTGATCATCAATTTGGTTTCAGAACAGGTCACTCTACTCTGGACATGCTGCTACTGCTTTCTCAACAATGGATGGAGGTCCTCAATGCCAAACAGGAAATTAGAGCTGTCTCCCTTGACATATCACGTGCCTTCAATACGGTCTGGCACCCAGCTCTGCTCACCAAACCCTCCTCCTTTGGTATCCAGGGAAATCTCGACGCATGGCTGGCGGACTTCCTCTCTAGTCGTAGTCAACGTGTGGCCCTGAATGGGTTTCTCTCATCTCCTCTTCCTGTTCAGGCTGGAGTTCCCCAAGGCAGTGTTCTGGGCCCTGTGCTTTTTCTGGTCTTCATCAATGATCTCTCTATCTCTTTGCTGATGACTCCACTCTCTGTCGCTACATTCCTCATCCCTCAGATCGGCAGTGTGCAGCCTCCTCACTCTCTGCAGACCTGGACAAAATCACAGACTGGGCAAACAAGTGGAACATGTCTTTCAATCCTGACAAATCGCACACTCTTACGATGTCTCTCCGAAAAGACCGACTGGACAACCCTCCCATCCACTTTCTGAATAATCCTCTCCAAGAAGTTCTGTCACTCAAGCTATTGGGTCTCACTATCTGCCATGATCTTTCCTGGGAAAACCACATTTCACATCTGGCCTCCAAAGCCAGTCGCCGACTGGGCATCCTCCATCGTGCGAAGTCCTTCCTTGGCACACCTGAGCTCCTCACAACATACAAGGCTTTCATCCGCAGCTCAATGGAATACTGCTCTCCCCTCTGGGCTGGTGCCCCTGCCTCACACCTAGCTCGTCTTCACGCTGTTGAAACCAAAGCGTTCAGAATCATTGAAATCTCCCGCGATGAAGCTAACTCCGAGGGCCTTTCACTCACTCACCGCAGGCAGGTTGGTGGTCTTTCCGTCTTCTACCGACTCCTCTCCGGCCTTGCCCCCCCAGCTCTCTCTGGGCTCTGTCCCCCAAATATTCCTACAGGTCGCACAAGATCTGCCTGCAACCCTCTTATGGTTAAACTGCCAAAATCAAGACTCTCTGCTCACCTTCACTCCTTCATTCTTCTTTTCTCCCACCTCTGGAACAAACTCCCTCACTCTCTTCAATCCCACTCCTCCCTCCAGGTCTTTAAAACAGCTGTTCACCACCATCTCTTATCTTCCCCCATCCAAAACCTTGATCTTTTCTTCCCCCGCTAATCTCACCCCAAATCCACTTTTTTGAAATACCAACTTCTTTCCTGGAAGTCCTTGGTGTCCTTGTGTTTTGTACTTCTCCCACCCCCCCGCCCCCTTCCCACGCCTCCTCCCACCCACCTCCTCCCTTCCCACACCTCCTCTCCCCAAGTCCTCTCCCTCCCACACATCTCCCGACGTCCCTGCTCTCAAATGTTGTGTTTGTGTGCTTCCCCTTCTCTCCCCATCTTGTCTACCGCTCCCTCTTTTTATATATTTTGTTTATCTGTTTGATTTGTTTGTGTGATAAATGTTAGCTCTTTCACGAGCCTCGATTCTGTATACAAAAAAAAAAAAAAATTGTATTTAAATTTTTTTTTAACATGAGGCTGTCCTCCTGTCGAGTCTTTTGCATCATCAGAGTCTTTTGGCTCATCAGGGTCCTATGGCGTATTCGGGGTCTTTTGGGTCATGGGGTGTTTTAAGTCCTCAGGATACTTTGGGTCTTCAGGGTCTTTTGGGTTCATGGGGTCCTTTGGTTCTTCATGGTATTTAATGATCTTCAGGGTATGTTGGGGTCATGGTGGTCTTAAGTGTCTTGATGGGTATTTAAGGTTCTTCAAAGGTCCAATGGGTTTCAGCAGTCCAAAGTGTCGAAAGGTACATTTCAATAGCACATAATTAATAGCCGTACGTAATTAATCGACAGGATGCCACTGACTTCAAACAGTACATAATTAATAGATATATTGAAAACTCACATGGCTGGAGAAGATAATATAGTAGAGCTTCTTCTTCAAATAATAACAACTTCTGGCTGCCAAACCGTAAGACCGATCATAATGAAATTTTAAACACGTGTTCTGCTTTATGACTCCTACATTACTTTGAAGTTTTACATCGATCAATGAAGTGTTCGAGAGATAAATATTTTTTAAAGATTTATGGTCAATCCAATATGGCCACCAAACCATGTGAGATATGAATTATTCAAGAGCAGCATGGTATACACAAGGCATGGGGAACATATGTGTGAAGTTTCCGTTTTATCTGTTCAGCCATTCTGAAGGAGTGGCTTTTTAAAGTTTTCTTCTTCAAAAAATCATAGCTGCCAAACCATGTGACCTATGACGTTAGGTCACGAAACCTTTTGTTCGTCATGAGCATGCGATCATGCATGTAATGTCTTGCAATGCCAGCCGAACCACGTGACCGAAGACGTCATCGTTATTATTTTTTTTCCACCAATTTATCCCTAGATGACGCTCAAGAAATTTCATCTTGATCGGATGAAGTTTTGTTCGAGTCTAATTATGACGTCATAATGGAGGTGCAGTTGTGGTCAAAAATATTGGCACCCTTGCACTTTTCTCAAATATTTCTCTAAAAAATAAGTTGAAATTGACAAAAGTATTTGGTCTCCACAATTCTATATTTCACTGTTGATATTACAGAACCTTTGTTTTTGATTCAGAACTTAATATATCCTTTAAAATCAGAAAAGAAAAATAAATGGCATTGACAAAATTATTGACACTAGACTTAATATTTGGTAGCACAATTTTTTTGTCCAATTTGCCTTTGGACAAAATAACTGCAGTCAAGCGCTTCCTATAGCCATGAATGAGCTTCCTACACCTCTCTACTGTCCGTTTGTGCCACTCTTCTTATGCAAATTGCTCCAGTTCTCCCAGATTTGAAGGGTGCCTTCTCCCAACGGCTGTTTTAGATCTCCCCACAGGTGTTCAATGGGATTTACATCTGGACTCGTTGATGGACACTTCAGAACAGTCCAGCGTTTTATCATGAACCATTCCTGGGTGCTTTTTGAAGTGTGTTTAGCGTCATTGTCCTGCTGCAAGACCCATGACCTTCGACGGAGACCCAGCTTTCTGACACTGGGTTGAACATTGCATGCCAAAATGTCTTGGTGATCTCCTGATTTCATGATGCCATGCACGCATTCAAGGCACCCAGAGCCAGAGGTAGCACAGCAAACCCAAAACATCACTGAACCTCCTCCATGTTTGACTGTAGGGAAGGTGTTCTTTTCTTTGAAGGCTTCATTAAACATAGAGATGATGTGCTTTATCAAAAAGCTATAATTTGGTCTCATCTTTCCACAGAAGGATTTTGGCTTGTTCATGTGTGTTTTGGCAAACTCCAGTTGGGCTTTCTTTTGTCTCTCTCTCTCAGCAGTGGGGTCCTCCTGGGTCTCCTACCATTGAACCCCCTTTCATTGAGTGGGCGACTGATGGTGCGAGTTGAAACTGTTGCACCCTGTGTCTGAAGGTGAGCATGAATCTGTTTGGCAGTTGATCGAGGTGCTTTCTCCACCATTCGAACAATCCTTTGCTGCAATCTTTGATCAAGTTTTCTCTTGCGGCCACGACCAGGAAGGTTGGCTACAGTTCCATGGGCCTTAAACGTACTGATAACATTGCGTACGGTGGACACAGGAACATCAAGATCTCTGCATATGGACTTCTAGCTTTGAGATTGTCCATGCTTGGCTACAACCTTGTGTCTGACCTCCTCAGACAATTCTCCGGTTTTCTTTCTTTTCTCCAAGTTCATTGTGGTACACACAGTCATAGAAAGCAGCAGAACGACTCCTTTCTCCATTCAAACTGGTTGAAAGAGTGATTTTTATATTGCAGGCACCTGCAACTCACCACGGGTGAGTTAAATTCCAAAGTAAAGGAAAATCACCTGCTTGAAATCTAATTATTTCTAACAACTTCTTAAAGGTTTTTTTTTTGCGGAGGGTGGGGGGGGGGCAACTTCTTTGCAAAATATATTTCTTTCTGCTCCCCTCCCCTCACCTCTCCCTCCCCTCTTGTTCCACTCCCCCCACTCCCTCCCCTCCTGTTCCACTCCCCCACTCACTCCCTCACAACTCCTTCTCCTGCCTCCTCCCCCCCACCCCCCGCCCGAAACACTGGGTACTCCTGCTAGTGTATAATAAAAGTCTTAAAAATCCAAACCCTCACTTTCCCTGACGTGCAAGTGCGATTATCAGAGTAAAGTGGCTTAACTTTGTAACCGTCTTCTCGAAACAACACATATCACTATTTTGTCCATATCCTGCCTGTCGTTATTACGTTTCCTGAATCTTTTGTAAACCGTTTTTGCTACTCCACGAACAAAAGCTTTTTTTATCAGAACATTGTTAAAAGCTTCAGTAAAACAGAAAGTCAATAGAAGTACAAAATATATACACAGCAAACTAAGTGTGCAATTTCAAATATTTAAAGGTGGGGCCTAAATTTACAGTTCAACTGGCAGAGCAAGTCAAATTAAACGATTTCCTTTCTGAACGCACATTTGTGTACTCGGTTGCCGCTTGTGCTGCTAAAATGAAGAAAAAACCATGCAATAGGCAATGACACGAATCAAATGAAAAGCAAGTTCTTGTGAAATAGTTCATTCGGGTGCGAGCATGATTAATCGGCCATGTTTGTTCATTGCAGAAATTCAGGGCATGACGCCATTGATGTTCAACTGGTGTAAATGTTTGCCACGGATGGCTGCTCTGCTTCTCTATGGTACACAGGCACATGATAAAAGTAAATGAGAAATGTCACATCTCGGCCGCTCCTGTTTTTGGCTTGTCACTCTCCCATGTCCATCATAGCATGGCGTTTTCCGACAAGGCATCTGCTTGCCTGGCCCGGCCTGACTTTCGTCATCTGGTTGGGCCGACTGAAAAGTACACACATTGCAATTTTGAATATTGTAGAATAATATTTTGAGAGCTTTAGATATATATATATATAATTTTATTTTTATTTTTATTTTTTTTGAGAGCATATCTATATAAATATCTGTGCAGTGTCTGTCCTGTGTTATCACTGAGCTACTCCCTCAAACATTTGTGAAATCGTAGCAAACTTCAGGCATGCACCTATCTCTCCCGTGTGTATGTTCTAAGGATTTATTTTTTTTGAAATTTTTTGAATTTTATTTGGTTTTTTTTTGTTTACAAAAATTTTAATGTTTTTTTTTTTTCAACTTAAATCTTCAACATCATTTGTTTATAAATTGTAATATCACGTGTATTACAAATACATTTGTGCAAAAGAATTGTTTGTATTATAATTGGTGTAAACCATTACAAAACGGCAACTCAGGTACAGTCATCGACAGTGCATTCAGAAAGTATTCAGACCCCTTCACTTTTTCACATTTTGTTATGTTGCAGCCTTATGCTGAAATCGTTTTTCCCTCATCAAACTACACTCAATACTCCATAATGACAAAGAGAAAACAGGATCTAAGAAAGTTTTGCAAATTTATTAAAAAGAAAAAAACTGAAATATCACATTTACATAAGTATTCATACCCTTTGCTATGACACTTGAAATTTAGCTCAGGTGCCTCCCATTTCTCTTTATCATCTTTGAGATGTTTCTTCACCTTGATTGGAGTCCACCTGTGGTAAATTCAATTGATTGGACATGATTTGGAAAGGCACACACCTGTCCATATAAGGTCTCACAGCTGACAATGCATATCAGAGTAAAAACCAAGCCATGAGGTCGAAGGAACTGCCTGCAGAGCTCAGAGACAGGATTATGTCGAGGCACAGATCTGGGGAAGCCTACAAAAAAAATTCTGCTGCATTGAAGGTTCCCAGGAGCACAGTGGCCTCCATAATTCTTAAATGGAAGAAGTTTGGAACAACCATGACTCTTCCTAGAGCTGGCCGCCCGGCCAAACTGAGCAATCGGGGGAGAAGGGCCTTGGGAAGAGAGGTGACCAAGAACCCGATGGTCACTCTGGCTGAGCTCCAGAGATCCTGTGTGGAGATGGGAGGAACTTCCAGAGGACAACCATCACTGCAACACTCCACCGATCTGGGCTTTATGGCAGAGTGGTGATTGTGTGATTCCAGAGTGGTATTGTGTGATTCCAGATTCCAGAGTGGTGATTGTGCAGAGTGGTATGTGTGTGTGTGTGATTCCCGTTCCAGACGGAAGCCTCTCCTCAGTGAAAGACACATGAAAGCCCGCTTGGAGTTTGCAAAAAAGCACCTAAAGGACTCTCAGACTGTGAGAAACAAGATTCTGCGGTCTGATGAAACCAAGATTGAACTGTTTGGCTTCCGTTTGTCCAAGTTTCCCTCCCTGATCCATTCAGAGTATACTAGCTATTCCATGAGGCACGACTATGTATTAGAAATAAACTACAACAACACTCTTCGAAGTCACAACGTCGACCAATATGTCTCCGCCCACATTATTACATCATTATAATACTTGTACCAAGTTTGATTTAAATCCATTCAGCTGTTCTCAAGTTATTACATTTTTACCTGACATGACCTCTGACCTTCAGTTAATCTTTACGTCAATCTACATAATTGTACCAAATTTGGTCAGAATCCCAGCACTGTTTCACACATATCTCAACCTATTACAGGCTTTGACCTTTGACCTCTGGACCCCAAAATCTAATCAGTTCATCTTTACATCACTCTACATAATTATACCAAATTTGGTGAGAATCCCATCACTGGTTCACAAGTTATCACGGTAACAGTATTTTTACCTAACATGACATCCGACCTTTGGCCTTTGACCTCGTGACCCAAAATCCAATCAGTTCATCTATACCTCATTATACATACCTGCACCAAGTTTGACTAATATCCATTTGGCCGTTCTCAAGTTATCGCGGTAACGAAAACTTATCACGGACGGACAGACGTCAGCAGAGGCATAAAAAAAAGCTTTCACCAATCGACAGGTGGCTAGGATCTTAATAATTAACCCCCTGCTCTTCCAGCCAAAGAAAACTGCATAACGCAACTAAGAAAAGGTACATGTTTTGGAACCTCGGTGAAGCACATTTATGTGTGTGCTGTGATTGCGGCCGATGGGATAACATTGTCTTGGCTGCAAAGCTGTTGAGAACCCCTGCCTTCCCATGCCTCCTCCCCCAAGCCCTCTCTCTCCCACAGATCTCCCGATGTCCCTGTTCTCCGCTGTTGTACTTGTGTGCTTCTCTCCCTCTCCACATCTTGTCTCCCGCTCCCTTTATTGTATGTTTTATGTGTCCGTTTATTTTTTTTTGTGATTGATGTTAGCTCTTACACGAGCCTCGATCTTGTATACAAAAAAAAAACCCAATGCCTAGTATTCAACTGGTTCTAATAAAGTTTCATTGGTCAGGGTTAGTAAACTTTTAGGAAACTAACAAGAAACAAAGTTAGTTTACTGCATTCAGTCATTGTACGCGTCAGCTTAACTCTTGAATTAAATATCTTACACCTGTGCAATTTATATTATACGAGCAGAAGTACCCGGCGTTGCTGGGCAGGGGAGGGAGCGGGGGGTGGAGGGGAGTGAGGGAGAGGGGGGCAGGGGGGGAGGCAGGAGAGGAAGGGCGTTCATCACCTTTTCGTTGAATATATGCTGGTGAATGTGCCGTTCATCACGTTTCTGAGTTAAGTGTGATGCCGATCAAGAAGAAGAAGAGGCCTTATTACCAACTTCGTACACTTCCGGAATTGTTTGATTTATTTGTATTCAAATGTCTGGTATTTGTTTTGTATTTATATATGAGAATGTGTACTTGTTTATAACTGTCATTATTTTAAAAAGGCTTCGGCACTATGGAGCGATTTATTTTTTAACTCCAACAAAACGAACTTATTTTTTTCAAAAAAAAAACAAAATTCGCCTAAAACACTTCCAGGCACTCACTGATAAACCTCTGAAAGTTTGACGAAGATCCGTTCAGCCATCTCTGAGAAAAAATGGCGACACAGACAGGCAGAAACACACACACCCCCACAGACCAACTAGTGGGGTGGCTTAGCCCAAATATTCAAAAGAATTGTGCATTTTGTGATACAAGCACCAAATTTGGCACAAATGTACATTAATATGTTGCGAACATTTTCAGATATTGGGCCACTTGAAATTCCGTAATTTATTTTTTCAAATTTTTTCAAATTTCGTAATTTCAAATTTTTCGGGTGACACCGTCACAATTTCGGTCTTCGAGGCCGGCCGATAGGCAAAGTGTGACCGGAAGGGACGAGGTTCTCCTGACCACGTGGCCCTCGATCTGGGAAGCGAGAGGCGTTCCATTAGTGGACGCGCCCCTCACGCCCGACTTTTGGGCGGCCCCGGCAGGCCGTTTGTTTTGACGTTCCGTGACAGGCCCCGCACCCCCACCTCCGGGCCGACCGGAAGCTTGTGCTGAGTACATCATACCTGAACAACTCAGTGAGGCAGAACACAGCAGTGCACACCAGGGTGACCCCTTCAGTGCATAAACCAATTAACCTGTCCACTGCAGGGCATATATAAATGAAGTTATTTTCTGCATATAATAATAATATAAGTTCAGTTCTATATAACAATTTCTGTTATCACCACTACCACTACAACTACCACTACTACAAGCTTTGTCTGGAATTTTGTGGACTAACAGACAAACAGACATACAGACAAGCTGGGATCAAAACATTACCTCCTTCCACCATTGAGTGTAGAGGTAAACATCATGGAAATTATATCATGCCCTAGATTTAATTCATGCTTACCCGTGTATTTGCTTCACTGGTTCACAAGGTCTTTTGCATACATGTAATTCAGACTCTCGTCTTCATTGCTGACCACACAATGTTCGCAACATATTAATGTACATTTGTGCCAAATTTGGTGCTTGTATCACAAAATGCACAACAGGTTTGCTATGCTGCTACACTAAACAGCTCTCTTGTATAGTAGAAGATCTCTTGTTATGATCCCCATAAAACCGAATGAGATGACAAAGTTAAGCAAGGCTATCAATCAAAATGCAATGTTAGAGATTATCATTAATTTGATAAGTGCTCTGGTTTAAAGGCCTCTTTCAAAAGCCCCCAAGGGGTTTTTATCATCCAGATTGTCAGAAGAATCGACGATTCAACATTCAATCTAAACTTAAGAATGTTGTGCTCCCTTCTGGCACCAGGCAGCAGTCAGATCCAATTGTCGCAGTAATAAAATTCCGATCTAGATTCCAGTTGCCAGCGTTATCTTGCTATGCTACCATGTGTGGCTTATATACATATATATAGATGTGCGGCTTATACATGATATTGCTAGGAAAATGTCCTGGATGTCACAGCCCTTTCTGAGTGAACCCAATTCCCATTTTCACAAGCATAGTGCGTAACCAGACTTACACAGAGAAGCGTCACGCAGCAGTGGCCCAAATGTGCTCTCATGTTCCGCTCTCTCAAGGAGCACGTGATCTGATCAGAAATTCAGATCGATCACAGTGCACTCGCCAATATGACTTGTCTAGTTATGAATTGCATTATTATACAGGCTGAAAGAAAGCTGCTTTTACGAGACGCTTTGCTGGCAGCTTGGCTTCTGTGAGAGAATTCCAAATTGCTACAAATATACAATTAGCTCCATATTTATCCAGCTCATCAAAGAGTGTGTGTGTGTGTGTGTGTGTGTGTGTGTGTGTGTGTGTGTATGTATGTGTGTGTATGTATGTGTATGTGTGTGTGTATGTATGTGTGTGTGTGTGTGTGTGTGTATGTGTGTGTGTGTGTGTGTGTGTATGTATGTGTGTGTATGTGTGTGTATGTATGTGTGTGTATGTGTATGTATGTGTGTATGTGTTTACCTTTCCACATTTGGATGAAGATTGTTATTGATTACCATTGTGTGAATACAAAGCAAATGATAATTGGCTCTTCTCCCACTCACCTCTTACTCAACTTTACCATTTATATGCACTCACTCACGACTCAGACAAAGATTATCTGCAATATATCCATCTTCCATTAAATACTTGTAATATTACTACGTGTCGTGAAACCAGAAGCGACGAGAAATTGCTCGTTAACGCAAGATGGTTAACACGAAACCACGTTAACAGAAATAACCATATTTTTCTCCAACTCACACGATCCCACTTGAATGAATCGAGTCATTTGTATGAATCGAGTTACGTGTATCACGCGTGCGTCGCATAGAAGTCACCTGTATGAATCATTGCACTGCCTCGAATTGAGTCACCTGTATAAAGTCGAACTAAAATATTGCACTTTGTCAACTTATTACACTACTCAGATCTTAGACTAAACATATCGGCTCAATAAACATTATGGAGTCGCATATAATAAACAATTTATTAAAATAGTAGAGCTACATTCAACATATGCCACCCTCATGCCAAAATATATATAAACTAGAACGGGCACTCGGTAGAGCGCATACCTTCGCCGCAGCTACTGTTCTGTACTTGGCATGGGAGTGTAGGGAACAGAACAGTGAACAGTTTGGTGCTGATTTCATGCAAATCGGATAAGAATTGACCGAGTTATGACAAAAAACGCACATTTTGCAAGGTCGTGACCCCCCTGACCTTTGACCCCCAACCGCTAACAAGGGTAATGTCTTCACTGGGTCATGTCGTATATCACAAGATCGGGCATTGAATTCTGAACATTTTGGCATTAGTTGCATGCCAATTGGATAAAAATTGACCGCGCTATGGTAAAAATACGATTTTGACCTTTTCGTGACCTTGACCTTGACCTTTGACCCGATTGCTCCCAAAATCTAATCAAATGTGTCCCGTATAATAGCCAATCATCCCACCAAATTTCATGCAATTCGGTTGAATACTTTTTGAGTTATGCGAATAACATACACACACACACACACACACAGACATACAAATAAATACACAGCGATCAAAACATAACCTTCCGCTTTTGCGAAGGTAAAAAATAACACAAGTCAGGAGACGACGATGGTTCACGAGCGAGCGGTATTCAATGACAAAGGACGGACTACTTTGAAATGGCCGTCCTTTGTGACCTTTAAAAGTCAAAACGGCATTGAAAATATATAAATAGGAATGTATTATCTGTTTTGAGACTAGTTAGCTACACAATACCGAAAATTCGGTTCGATTCTGACAACTTTGAAAATTTGACCTTTGTGACCTTGAAATATCAAAACGAAGGTTACTGACCTTGAAATGAGATAGAAAATAATGTATAATCAGTTATGAGGTTAGTTAGCAATACCGAAAATTCGGTTCGATTCCGACAACTTTGAAAATTTGACCTTTGTGACCTTCAAAGGTCAAAGGTCGAAGATTTTGAAATTTGTTGGAAAACTTGTGTTTCATGATGTATGTGATAATATAAGATCATGTACGACTTTTCGCCCTATCAGGAAGCGAACAATGTCATAAAACCATCAAAAATCGACTTTTCTAAATTTCGTGACCTTGTGACCTTGACCTTGGGGCGAAAATGAAAAATCGAGCTCCGTGGGGCTAGACACATGACATTGGCCTAACCAAATAACGAAACCCCTGTCAGATTCCACCAAATCCCTTGGAGAAGATGTAGCATGAACTCGATTACCCCCTAAAAAGACATCTTTTTCGGGCGTGGCTCCGCCCACAATGGGCGCAATACGCCCACTCTAGGCCGGACACAACTAGATCATGATATCAACCTCCCACCCAAGTTTCATCAAGATCGGATGATATCATCGGGTAATTATGCTGCAGACAGACAGAAAAAACAGACAGACACACACCCATGACGAATACAGTGGTCACTCTGCTTGATAACTCGTGAACCAATATAGTCCAATGCAGCACCTGGAGACAGAATTTGGAGGTAGCGGTTGGCAATAATTGATTGACAAATTACGTAATTAAAATAAAGAAATAACAGGTCAGGAGACGACGATGGTTCACGAGCGAACGGTATTTAATGACAAAGGACGGACTATAACCGAAACAGGCCCGGACAGGCCAGGCCCGGAAATGTCAAAACGAAGGTTACTGACCTTGAAATGAGATAGAAAATAATGTATAATCAGTTATGAGGTTAGTTAGCTACACAATACCGAAAATTCGGTGAAAAATGAAAAAAAAAAAAAAAACAATAAATTAATAAATAAATAAAATGTGGTGGGGGGAAGGAAAAATCGAGCTCCGTGGGTCTAGACACATGACATTCGCCTAACCAAATATCGAAACCCCTGTCAGATTCCACCAAACCCCTCGGAGAAGATGTAGCTTGAACTCAATTACCCCCTAAAAAGACAACTTTTTCGGGCGTAGCTCCACCCACAATGGGCGCAATACGTCCACTCTAGGCAGGACACAACTAGATCATGATATCAACCTCCCACCCAAGTTTCATCAAGATCGGATGATATCATCGGGTAGTTATGCTGCAGACAGACAGACAGACACACAGACACACAGACAGACGCACACACATGACGAATATAGTGGTCACTTGATAACTCGTGAACCAATAATCATAAAATAACTAATTTATTAATCAATTGGCGAGAAGCATACCTAAACCACCACTGTTTCATCCAAATCTGTGACTTTTTGAAAATTAATTAAATAAGTCATTAATAGAAAAAAAATAAAAAAATAGATTAATAAATAAATAATTAATCGATTAATTGATTAATCAAGAAATTTAAAATATGCTTTATAGCCACATCACTCCCCCTTCCACAGATCAATCGACGTTCTTGTTCTCTGCTGTTGTTGTGCTTGTGTGCTTCCCTCTCTCTCCCCCTCTTGTCTCTTGCTCACTTCATTGCATGTTTTATGTGTCTGTGCATGTTTTCATGTTCAATGTGTTTGCTCTTACACGAGCCTCGTTGCTGTATACCAAAAAAACAAATAAAAAAAACCCGACGTCCCTGTGTAATTAAGTCATTACTCGAATAATTAAAAAATTTATTGATCAATCGATAAATATTTAATCGATTCATTGATCAAAATGTTAATTTGTTAGATTAATAATGAAAATAAATAAATAATAATCATTAAACAATAAAATAGTTAATCAATTGGCTAATGGAATACATAAACCACCACCATTTCATCCGAATCTGTAACTTTAAAAAATGATTAATGAAGTCATTAACTGACATTTCTGTAACTGACAGACGTCAGTTCATCTCCATCAATAACTGCAAATCCCCCACTGCTCCCCTCCCCCAAGGTGTCCCCCAAGGTTCAGTTCTTGGCCCCCTCCTCTTCATCCTTTACCTGTCCCCCCTCGGTCACTTAATCCGCCGTCATGGTCTCCAATTCCACTGCTTCGCCGATGACATCCAGCTTTTCATCTCCACCAAGTCCATCTCCACCGCCACCCACTCTATCCTGACAAACTGCATCACTGAAATAAAATCCTGGCTTCAAATCAACTTCCTCAAACTTAACTGTGATAAATCTGAAATAATCATCATTGGCCCAAAAACGCTCACCAAGTCCACCCATAACTTTGCCCTCAACATCGACGGTTTCCCAGTATCCACCTCCCCTCACATCCGGAATCTTGGCATCATCTTTGACCAAACCCTCTCCTTCGACAAATACACTAAACAGATCACAAAGACAGCCTTCTTTCACCTGAAAAACATCGCCCGTCTCCGTCCATCCCTCTCCTCCGTGGCTGCAGAAACCCTCATCCACGCCTTCATCACTTCCCGTCTGGACTACTGCAATAGCCTCCTTTATGGTTCACCCTCAACAATCACCAATAAACTCCAATACATTCAGAACTCCGCTGCTCGTCTACTCACCCATTCCCGGACCCGTGACCACATCACCCCCGTCCTTTACAAGCTTCACTGGCTCCCCATCTCCCAGAGAATCCAGTACAAAATCCTCCTCTTGACCTACAAAGCCCTCCATAACCTGGCCCCATCCTACCTGGCTGACCTCCTCTCCAGACACACTCCCACCCACAACCTCCGCTCTGCTGGTACCAACCTCCTGACCCCCCCCCCCCCCATCCAGACCAAATTTAGATCCTGGGGGGACAGGGCCTTCTCCATCGCTGCTCCCACCCTCTGGAACTCGCTACCTCACACCATCAGAGACTCCTCCTCACTCACCACATTCAAAACATCACTCAAGACCCACCTGTTCAACACTGCATTCAACATTTAACCCACAGCATCTAACCCCTGACTATCTCCTCTCCTTCTCCCTCCTTTGTGCTTTGAATATTTCCCTATTGATTCTTCTTTTTTGCAATTGTTTTTATGTTTTGCTATGCATTATGTTTTGCACTCTGTCAAAGCGTCTTTGGGCTTCCTGAAAAGCGCTATATAAAATAAATGCATTATTATTATTATTATTATTATTAATCGAATAATTAAATAATTAATCGATTAATTGATTAATCAATAAATCAAAAATACCCTTGACAGCCAAATCACTTGGTCATTGTCAAGTCCAAATATCAGCTCCCGAGCTCAAAAGGTGCCTGAGATATTGCCCAGATGAGAAAGAAAATAAATAAATGATTAATAATGAAAATATATAATAATCATAAAGAATTTAATGATCAATCAATTGGCTAATACAATGTATAAACCACCACCATTACATCCGAATCTGTAACTTTAAAAAAAATGGATGAATTAAATCATTAATCGAATCATTAAATAATAAATCATTAATTTATTAATCATTAAATCAAAAATAGCCTTTACAGCCAAATCACTTGGTCTTTGGCATGTCCAAATATCAGCTTCCTAACTCAAAAGGTGCCTGAGATATTGCCCAGAAGAGAAAGGAAATATATAAGTACTTAATTAATCGATAATAATTAAGCATCTCATCAATACATTGATTAATCAAAAAACAAAAAATAACATTTTTGACAAAGTAGTTACTCACTATTGTGGCCAAATTTCACCTTCCTATCTCAAACGATGGCGGAGATATCGCCCGGACAAACAAACAAACAAACAAGAAAGAAAACAAGAAAACAAACAACCAGAGTGAAAACTGAGTACTCCCTTTCAGCGTGCGTCATTGCCGAGCCCCCTTTGGTGCCTGGCAATGACGTTGTGCAGCGACTGGAGATGGCCTAGGAAAGGATTGGTGTACAACAAGTACAGATACATTCAAAGTACACTGCCCCCATGCCAAATAATAAAATTGCAGAACTCGCCAGCACATGTTTTTAGTGGTTTTTAAGGCTTTTGTAGTGAAACAAATATGGCGGCCGAACGACGTGACCGATTACATCATCTTTTTTTTTCTCCACCAATTTATATGACACTCAATAAATTTCATCTTGATCGGATAAAGTTTTGTACTTGTCAAATTATGACGTCATTATGAAGGCACCTATGGCATCATTAACATATATTAACATATTAACATATATGAATGTTAACATATCATTAACATTAACATATGAAGGCACCTATGGCATTATGAAGGCATCATTAACATATATTATTCCCCATGCAGAGTTCTTTACAATGAGCCATCACTCAATTTTTTCTATGCAGCGCTTCAGGAGATAAAGAGGTGCAAAAATTTTCGGTTTCTCCAAGATGGTGCCCTACCACCTGACATATAACGTCATAATTATCATTTAAAAAATTCAACAGGTGGAGTTGCACCTATGGTGAAAAATTCCTGTCAATCTATCCCAACGGTTGCAGAGAAAATCATATTTATTCTGTGTGGAAAAACAAACAAACAGACAGACAGACAAACAAAACAAGTGAAAAATCACTCATAGAGTGACACTTGGCAAAACAGAACAAAGTAGAATGGCACTCGGAAGAGCATCCTTTTGCCCTCAAAAAAGTAGTTGGTGGTTGGTTTCAGTAAGCTGATATGAAAATCCTTTTCAAATTTCAAGTCAATTGGATGAAAATTGAGGATTTTAGAAATTTGAAAAAAGTGGTTGATTTTTGGCCACGTTGACTTTATGACCGATGTTGATCTCAAAAATAGTTATTGGTTGAATTCAGTTTACTGATATGTAAATCCCATTCCAATTTCAAGTGAATTGGATGAAAATTGAGGATTTTAGAAATTCAAAAAAAGTGGTTGACTTTTGGCCGATGTTGACCTTTTGGCCAAAGCTTATCTCAAAAATAGTTAGTTGTTGAATTTAGTTAGCCGAAATGTAAATTCTATTCAAATATCAAGTCAATCGGATGAAAATTGAGGATTTTGGAAATTCGAAATTGTTGTTGACCTTTGGCCTATGTTGACCTTTTGGCCTATGGTAATCTCAAAAATAGTCGGTGGTTGAATTCAGTTAGCTGATATGTAAATCCCATTCAAATTTCAAGTCAATCGGATGAAAATTGAGGATTTTATAAATTCGAAATTGTTGTTGACCTTTGGCCTAAGTTGACCTTTTGGCCTATGGTAATCTCAGAAATAGTCGGTGGTTGAATTCAGTTAGCTGATATGTAAATCCCATTCAAATTTCAAGTCAATCGGATGAAAATTGAGGATTTTATAAATTTCGAAAAAAGGGGTTGACCTTTGGCCTATGTTGACCTTTTGGCCTATGCTGATCTTAAAAATTGTTGGTGGTTCAATTCAGTTAGCCGATATGTAAGTCCTATTCAAATTTCAAATCAATCAGATGAAAATTGAAGATTTTAGAAATTCGAAAAAAGAGTGGTTGACCTTTGACCTATGTTGACCTTTTGGCCTACTCTGATCTCAAAAATAGTTGGTGGTTGAATTCAGTTCGCTGACATGAAAATATCTTTTAAATTTTAAGTAAATCGGATGAAAATTGAGGATTTTAGAAATTTGAAAAAAAGTGGTTGACCTTTGGCCTATGTTGACCTTTTGACCTCAAAAATATATAGGATTTTGTCGGACCACGAACGCTACCATTTGGTGAAGTTTCGTGAAGATCGGTTTAAAATTGTGCCCTGTAGGCAAGTATAAGTGAGGGGACAGACAGAGAAACACACAAACACACAAACCGGAGTGAGCAACATACTTCCAAAATACTTTTCTTTTCTTTTTTGCCAAGAAACAAACGTCCTCAAATGCAATACCCTCTCCTCTGGCAAGGGTAACAAGAAAGAAAACAAACAAACAAGAAAGCAAGAAACC
Organism: Myxine glutinosa; assembly: GCF_964187855.1. NCBI lineage: Eukaryota > Metazoa > Chordata > Myxini > Myxiniformes > Myxinidae > Myxine > Myxine glutinosa. The sequence goes on from NC_136266.1 coordinate 21,117,884, forward strand.
GGAGTGAAAACTGATTCCTCCCTTTCAGCTTGCGTTCTTGTCGCCCCCCCCCCCCCCCCTCCTGCAGCGCCCAGCGATGACGTCATGCAACGCCTCGTGATGGAAAAGAAAAGGAGCAGGTGTACAATATGGAATCGTAAGTCTTCATCATTCGTGTGCAGCACAAGGATGTGGGGTAGCATCATTGGTTGAAGGTGCGGCTATTCCGCCAATGCAGTGCCCTCTGCTGGTTGGAGAAGGAATTTGAAATTCTGTCTTGGTGGCAACGACAGGTCTCCGACTCTCCACTAAGGGCATCATGGGATATGTAACATCCACCAACTCTAATGCCAGCAAATGGAATGTCCAATTTAACATCCATCCGAGGGATGGCACACACGTTGATGAATCTTCAATGTGAAACGCACACAAACACCTGTGAAACAGAGGTGTGCGTGTGCTGGCTGTGTATAGCGGGGCTGGAATTCAAACCCAGGCGAGACAACATAGAGGTGAGTGTGTGTACCTCTAGGCCATACAACATAGAGGTGAGTGTGTGTACCTGTAGGCTCTGTCAGCCTAGAATTGTAAGTGTTTCCATCACGCTGAAGTATAATACAAAGCAGTCCAATTAATTTTTCCAACCGCCACAAATTATTTACCAAAACAATCAAGAAATGTCAAGGAAAATCATCAGTCAACATTTTCTCATTTGAAATGTGTAAACAACCCACCTGAAGCAATCTTCCCCAAGATCATCAGTCTCCTTGATCAATTATATAACAAGTAATAGCTTTGTAATAACATGGCCCATCACATGATTATACGAGTATCATTGAGAAACTTTTCCTTATTCATGAACATGAAGGGTGACGTCACGGATTTTCGAAGCTGTACACATTCTACACGTTTTCGAAGTTAAGTCATTGTTCACAATTGTATTTTGTCGAAACTGTATTTATCTTTAGGGGTGTGAACCTATAGTGTGCCCCTTGGAAGATTCTCGGTGTTAATCTTTCATAAATTAATCGTTTCTGTTCGCCCGGCATGTGCAGCATTGTAGCCTTAGGCTTCCCCCGTGTCCCGTCGAAGTTTGTTCACTTAAGTTTCTTCCTTCGCTGTTTTTGTTTGGTTCTTAGATTTTTCCCTTCTCCCCCGAACTTCCCCGAACATCTACTCTTTGTCTAACAGTTTAACCCCGCCCCCGTCCCCTCCCCCCCCACAAAAAGAAAGAAAAAAACAACAACAACAAAAAAAAACATTTATTTCCCTTTCTCCACGTTAGTGGGGCGGCTTAGCCCAAATATTCAAAAGAATTGTGCATTTTGTGATACAAGCACCAAATTTGGCACAAATGTACATTAATATGTTGCGAACATTTTCAGATATTGGGCCACTTGAAATTCCGTAATTTTTTTTTTCAAATTTTTTCAAATTTCGTAATTTCAAATTTTTCGGGTGACACCGTCACAATTTCGGTCTTCGAGGCCGGCCGATAGGCAAAGTGTGACCGGAAGGGACGAGGTTCTCCTGACCACGTGGCCCTCGATCTGGGAAGCGAGAGGCGTTCCATTAGTGGACGCGCCCCTCACGCCCGACTTTTGGGCGGCCCAGGCAGGCCGTTTGTTTTGACGTTCCGTGACAGGCCCCGCACCCCCACCTCCGGGCCGACTGGAAGCTTGTGCTGAGTACATCATACCTGAACAACTCAGTGAGGCAGAACACAGCAGTGCACACCAGGGTGACCCCTTCAGTGCATAAACCAATTAACCTGTCCACTGCAGGGCATATAGAAATGAAGTTATTTTCTGCATATAATAATAATATAAGTTCAGTTCTATATAACAATTTCTGTTATCACCACTACCACTACAACTACCACTACTACAAGCTTTGTCTGGAATTTTGTGGACTAACAGACAAACAGACATACAGACAAGCTGGGATCAAAACATTACCTCCTTCCACCATTGAGTGTAGAGGTAAACATCATGGAAATTATATCATGCCCTAGATTTAATTCATGCTTACCCGTGTATTTGCTTCACTGGTTCACAAGGTCTTTTGCATACATGTAATTCAGACTCTCGTCTTCATTGCTGACCACACAATGTTCGCAACATATTAATGTACATTTGTGCCAAATTTGGTGCTTGTATCACAAAATGCACAATTCTTTTGAATATTTGGGCTAAGCCGCCCCACTATATCGGCCGGCCTCGAAGACCGAAATTGTGACGGTGTCACCCGAAAAATTTGAAATTACGAAATTTGAAAAAATTTGAAAAACAAAATTACGGAATTTCAAGTGGCCCAATATCTGAAAATGTTCGCAACATATTAATGTACATTTGTGCCAAATTTGGTGCTTGTATCACAAAATGCACAACAGGTTTGCTATGCTGCTACACTACGTGTCTCATCGTGTGCTTCTCATCGTGTGTGCTTTTGTCTCATCGTGTGCTTCTCATCGTGTGTGCTTTTGTCTCATCGTGTGCTTCTCATCGTGTGTGCTTTTGTCTCATCATGTGCTTCTGTCCACGTGCGCTGTCCCGCCCCGCCCCCATTATCACCTTGCCTTCCACCTTTTGCCCTGTTCAAGTGACTCGTGGTTGTCCCTCTAGGCCATCTCCCCGTTGGTATTTTTGTGAATATAAGATTGTTCTTCACGCTTCTGTTTAAATATGTTTAAACTTTCCCCTGCAGTGTTTTATTCAGTGGTTTATTACAACACGCTGTTTTTCTTCCAATTCAAAAGGCTCCTTTCAATTTCCTCTTCAACTCATTCCACTTCAAAAAAAATTAAATCTCTCATAATTCTTTCTCACTACATACTCTAAATTCTTATTCATTCCACCCCTCCTCCATCGTTCTTAAACGGATCGCTAACTTGAAAATCACAATAAACCCAATTTGTTAAAAATGTTAGTCTTTCATTAATCATCCACTTTCTAAAATCCCCCCTTGCCCCTCCCCTCCAAATCTCCCGCCTTGCCCCTCACCTCCTAAACTCCCCCCTTGCCCCTCCCCTCCTAAACTCTCCCTTCACCCCTCCCCTCCTAAACTCCCCCCTCACCCTCCCCTCATAAACTCCCCCCTAGCCCCTCCCCTCCCCAATTCCCCCCTTGCCCCACCCCTCCTAATCTCCCCCCTTGCCCCTCCCCTCCTAAACTCCCCCTTGCCCCTCCCCTCCTAAACTCCACCCTCACCCCTCCCCTTCAAAACTCGCCCCCAACCCCTTCCCTTCAAATCTCCCCCCCTACCATCCTCCTCCAATTCTCCCCCCTCACCCCTCCTCCTCCTCCTCCTCCTCCTCCTCAAAGCTGCATCTTCCCCACTTCGTCTCCCTTTTATCTCATGCCTCCACCTCCCACAACCTTCTACTCTCCTCTATCCCTCCTCAAACAACCCCTCACTGTGCCTCATCCCATCACCATCAAACCTTTCATCCTCCTCATCCTTCCCTTTCTTTTAACTCTTCTGTAATCTCTGACACACAATCAACTGCTCTCCCTACCTCCCCCTCTCATCCTTCATCTGACCCTACCCCTCCCCTCCCCTGTCCTACACCCGATGCTCCTCCGCTCTCCTCATTAACGGTATGGACCTCAAACATCCGAGGCCTTCGCTCAAACCTGATTGATCTCTCCATTCAGGTTGCTTCTGACAATCCAGACTTGAACTGCTTAACAGAAACTTTCCTCCTTCAAGATGTCTCTGATTCCTTAATATCTCTTCCTGGTTACTCCCTACTCCGGTATGATAGACCTGAGCCTCGTCCTAGTGGCGGGGTTGCTATCTTTATCAAAAAACTCTCTTCCTCACTCTCCTTGCACTGCCCTCTCTCCACCCCACCCCCAGGAGTACCTATGGCTACGGCTTCCTCTCCGCTCCCACCTTTTGTTCATATGTGTTCTGTACCGTCCTCCAAACAGTGATGACTCCATTTACATTTCGCTCTGACAACATGGACCAACTTCTTTTTTCTTTTTTTTCTTTTTCTTTTTTTTTTGTATACTGAATCGAGGCTCGTGAAAGAGCTAACATTTACTTCACAAACAAATCAACCAGACAAACAAAATATATAAAAAGCGGGAGCGGAAAACAAGATGGGGAGAGAAGGTGAAGCACACAAACACAACATTTGAGAGCAGGGAGATGTGTGGAAGGGAGAGGGCTTGGGGGGAGGAGGCATGGGAAGGGGGGGGGGGGGGGGTGGAGGGAGAAGTATAAAACACAAGGACACCAATGACTTCCAGGACAGAAGTTGGTATTTCAAAAAAGTGGAATTGGGGTGAAATTAGCGGGGGTAGAAAAGATCAAGGTTTTGGATGGGGGAAGATAAGAGATGGTGGTGAACAGCTGTTTTAAAGACCTGGAGGGTGGAGTGGGATTGAAGAGAGTGAGGGAGTTTGTTCCAGAGGCGGGAGAAAAGAGGAATGAAGGAGTGAAGGTGAGCAGAGAGTCTTGATTTTGGCAGTTTGACCATAAGAGGTTGCAGGCAGATCTTGTGCGACCTGTAGGAATATTTGCGGGACAGAGCCCAGAGAGAGCTGGGGGGGCAAGGCCAGAGAGGAGTCGGTAGAAGATGGAAAGACCACCAACCTGCCTGCGGTGAGTGAGTGAGAGGCCCTTGGAGTTAGCCTCATCGCGGGAGATTCCAATGATTCTGAATGCTTTGGATTCAACAGCGTGAAGACGAGCTAGGTGTGAGGCAGGAGCACCAGCCAAGAGGGGAGAGCAGTATTCCATTGAGCTGCGGATGAAAGCCTTGTATGTGGTGAGGAGCTCAGGTGTGCCAAGGAAGGACTTCGCACGACGGAGGATGCCCAGTCGGCGACTGGCTTTGGAGGCCAGATTTGAAATGTGGTTTTCCCAGGAAAGATCATGGCAGATAGTGAGACCCAAAAGCTTGAGTGACAGAACTTCTTGGAGAGGATTATTCAGAAAGTGGATGGGAGGGTTGTCCAGTCGGTCTTCTCGGAGAGACATCGTAAGAGTGTGAGATTTGTCAGGATTGAAAGACATGTTCCACTTGTTTGCCCAGTCTGTGATTTTGTCCAGGTCTGCAGAGAGTGAGGAGGCAGCAGACTGCCGATCTGAGGGATGAAGAATGGAGCGACAGAGAGTAGAGTCATCAGCAAAGAGATACAGAGGATTTTCAAGAGAGTCAGAGAGATCATTGATGAAGACCAGAAAAAGGACAGGGCCTAGAACACTGCCTTGTGGAACTCCAGCCTGAACAGGAAGAGGAGATGAGAGAAACCCATTCAGGGCCACACGTTGACTACGACTAGAGAGGAAGTCCGCCAGCCATGCGTGGAGATTTCCATGGATACCAAAAGAGGAGAGTTTGGTGAGCAGAGCGGGGTGCCAGACCGTATCGAAGGCACGTGATATGTCAAGGGAGACTGCTCTAATTTCCTGTTTGGCATTGAGGACCTCCATCCATTGTTGAGAAAGCAGAAGCAGCATGTCCAGAGTAGAGTGTCCAGGTCTGAAACCAAATTGATGATCAGAGATCAAGCCATTGGAGAAGAGGAAAGATTTCATATCTGAAGCAATGATGGATTCCATGACTTTGCTGATAATTGGGAGAAGGCTGATTGGTCTGTAGTTGCTGGGATCTGTTTTTGCACCTTTTTTGTGCAAAGCGGTGATGTTGGCAGATTTCCAAGCAGATGGAAGATGACCTTGAGCAAAAGAGAGGGTGAAGAGAACAGAGAGAGGGAGTGAAAGAGCGGAAGAACAGGATTTTAGGACCCGTGGGCTGATGCCGTCAGGTCCAGTTGCAGAATCCGAGTCGAGGGTTGACAGAAACTTTTCCACCTTGTCAGGAGGAAAGGACACAGAGTCCAGGAGCAGCTGGGTACGACTGGGTACGGTGGGTACAGAGAGGGATGGGTTTGGGACACAAGATTTAGAGGCAAACACAGAGTTGAGGCATTCAGCTTTTTCACGTGCGGAGTCAGCCGTGTGGCCATTTGAGGTGAGGGAGGGGATGGAGGGGGAACAAACACCAGAAACAGATTTGACCAGACGCCACCAGGATTTGGAAGAGGGAGACAGATAAGAGAGTTCGGTCCTGAGAACAGAGAGATATTGTTTCCTGGCTCTCCTGAGCGTGGACACACACTTGTTTCGGGCTTTGTGAAAGGAAATGAGATTTCCTTCCGTTGGATTTGCTTTCCAGGAGACGAAAGCAAGTTGTTTCTGGGCAATAGCCTCAACACAAGATTCCGTGTACCATGGACGGGAGGAAGGGTATGACAATAGAAGACGAGATGGGATAAATCTGTGCATGAGAGAGAGCAGTTTGCTTTGGAAGAATTCCCAGGAAGAATTTATGTCAGAGGCAGTAGAGATGGGAGACCAGTCCAGATGATTGATGGCTGCTTGAAGACCGTGCCAGTTGGCCTGAGTGAAATGCCAGACTCGTCGACGCTGAGGAGGCTCTCTGAGAATGGTCAGAGAGATGTCCACTTTAACAAGCACATGATCAGAAGAGCCGATTGGAGCAGAAGAAGAGCAGTAGACATTTTCAGGCATGGTGACAGTTGAAATCACCACATATGAGGAAGAGAGAGTTGGGATGGGTAGATAGAAGTTGGTCCATATTCTCAGACAGCGAGATGTAGATGGAGTCATCACTGTTTGGTGGACGGTACAACACACATATGAACAAAAGGTGGGAGCGAAGGGGAAGCCGTAGCCAAAGGTATTCCTGGGGGTGAGGTGGAGAGAGGGCAGTGCAGGGCGAGTGAGGAAGAGAGTTTTTTATAAAGATAGCAACCCCACCTCCAGGACGAGGCTCAGGTCTATCATACCGGAGTAGGGAGTAACCTGGGAGAGATACCAAGGAATCAGAGACATGGTGAAGGAGGAAAGTTTCTGTTAAGCAGATCACGTCTGGTTTGTCAGAAGCAACCTGTATGGAGAGATCAGACATGTTTGAGCGAAGGCCCCGGATGTTTGAGGTCCATACTGTTAAAGAAGAGGAAGGGGGAGCATCGGATACAGAACAGGGGGGGGGGGGAGCGGTAGGGTAAGATGTGGAAGAGGAGGAAGAGGTAGGGAGAGCTGTTGAAGGTGTGTCAGAGATTACAGAATAGCTCGGAGAAAGGGAAGGATGGGGCAGACAAAAGGTTTGATGGTGATTGGGAGAGGTGCAGTGAGGTGTTATTTGACGAGGGGGAAGAGCGAGGCAGAAGGTTGAGGGAGATGAAGGTGAAAGTTGGAAGGGGGAAGAAGCGGGGAGGACGCTTTGAGGGGGAGGGGTGAGAGGGGAGTCTAGGAGGGGAGGAGTGAGGGAGAGTCTTGGAGGGGAGGGGTGTGGGGGGAGATTTGAAAGGAATGGGTGATTGGGAAGATTTGGAGGGGAGGGGCAAGGGGGAAGATTTGAAAGAGATGGGTGATGGGGATGATTTGGAGGGGATGGGCAAGGGGGTAGATTTAGAGGGGAGGGGTGATGGGAAATGGGATTTTGGGGTGATGGGATTTTGAAAAATGTACGATTAATGGGAAACGAACATTTATTGCAAAATGAGTTTCTTGAGACATTCGAGTCAAAAATACGTTTGAGGACGCTGGAGGGAGGATGGAGTGCTGGAGAGTTTAGGGAATGAATGAAAGATGAAAGATGATGAAAGATGAATGAAAGATGAAAGATCCAAGGCAATCTCAGTTCCTTCCACCAAGCTCGAAACAAGTGTGTTTCTATCAACTCATCCAAACTCTCTCTTCCTCATATGTGGCGACTTCAACTGTCATCATGCCAGCTGGCAGGGTGTGGGTTCCTCTCTCACCAGCCATGGCACCTCAGGAAAGGACTTCTGTGACTCATTGGGACTGACACAATCTGTCAATTTCCCGACCCGGATCTCAGTCAATGGAGTATCTTCTCTTCCAGACTTGGTTATGACAAACTTCCCTGCAAATGTCTGCTGCTCTTCTTCTGCTCCAATCGGTTCTTCTGATCATGTGCTTGTTAAAGTGGACATCTCTCTGGCCATTCTCAGAGAGCCTCCTCAGCGCCAACGAGTCTGGCATTTCACTCAGTCTGACTGGCACGGTCTGTAAGCAGCCATCAATCATCTGGACGGGTCTCCCATCTCCACTGCCTCTGACATTAATTCTTCCTGGGAATTCTCCCAAAGCTCCCCCCTCACCCTCCCCTCATAAACTCCCCCCTACCCCTCCCCTTCCTGGGAATTCCCGATATATATATATATATATGTATATATAGAGTGTGAAGAGAACAGAAAGAGGGAGTGAACGATCGACGCTATAGGTACACACACCGAAAGATAGATACAGTCTCGAGAAAAACACAATTGTGAAATTTGGGAATTCTTCCAAAGCAAACTGCTCTCTCTCATGCACAGATTTATCCCATCTCGTCTTCAGTTGTCTTCCCCTTCCTCCCGTCCATGGTACACTGAATCTTGTGGTGAGGCAGTTGCCCTGAAACAACTTGCCTTTGCGTCTTGGAAGGCAAATCCAGCTGAAGGCAATCTCAGTTCCTTCCACCAAGCTCGAAACAAGTGTGTTTCTACCCTCAGGAGTGCCAGGAAGCACTATCTCTCCACACTCAAGATTGAACTCTCAAACCTGTCTCCTTCCTCCAAATCCTGGTGGCGTCTGGTCAAATCCGTTTCTGGTGTTTGTTCCCCCTCCATCCCCTCCCTTACCTCAAATGGCTACACAGTTGACACCGCACGTGACAAAGCCGAATGCCTCAACTCTGTGTTTGCCTCAAAATCTTGTGTCCCAAACCCATCTCTCTCTGTTCCCACCTTTCCCAGTCGAACCCAACTGCTCCTGGACTCTGTGTCCTTCTCTCCTGACAAGGTGGAGAAGTTTTTGTCAAACCTCGACTCTGATTCTGCAACTGGACCAGATGGCATCAGCCCACGGTTTGTGAAATCCTGCTCTTCTGCTCTATCTCACCCTCTCTCTGTATTTTTCGCCCTCTCTTTTGCTCAAGGTCATCTTCCAGCATCTTGGAAATCAGCAAACATTACCGCTTTACACAAAAAGGTGCAAAAACAGATCCTTGCAACTACAGACCCAATTATCCCAATTATCGGCAAAGTCAGGGAATCCATCATTGCTTCGGATATCAAATCCTTCCTCTTCTCCAATGGCTTGATCTTCGATCATCAATTTGGATTCAGACAAGGTCATTCTACTCTGGACATGTTGCTTCTGCTGTCTCAACAATGGATGGAGGTCCTCAATGCCAAACAAGAAATCAGAGCTGTTCCCCTTGACATATCACGTGCCTTCGATACGGTCTGCCACCCAGCTCTGCTCACCAAACTCTCCTCCTATGGTATCCATGGAAATCTCCTCGCATGGCTTGCGGAGTTCCTCTCTGGTCGTAGTCAACATGTGGCCCTGAATGGATTTCTCTAATCTCCCCCCTTCCTGTTCTGGCTGGAGTTCCCCAAGGTAGTGTTCTGTGCCCTGTGCTATTTCTGGTCTTCATCAATGATCTCTCTGACTCTCTGGAAAATCCTCTCTATGCTTTTGCTGATGACTCCACTCTCTGCCGCTCCATTCCTCATCCCTCAGATCGGCAGTCTGCAGCCTCCTCACTCTCTGCAGACCTGGACAAAATCACAGACTGGTCAAACAAGTGGAACATGTCTTTCAATTCTGACAAATCTCACACTCTTACGATGTCTCTCCAAAAAGACCGACTGGAAAACCCTCCCATCTACTTTCTCAACAATCCTCTCCAAGAAGTTCTGTCACTCAAGGTTTTGGGTCTCACTATCTGCCATGATCTTTCTTGGGAAAACCACATTTCCAAGCTGGCCTCCAAAGCCAGTCGCCAACTGGGCATCCTCCGTCGTGCGAAGTCCTTCTTTGGCACACCTGAGCTCCTCGCCACATACAAGGCTTTCATCCGCAGCTCAATGGAATACTGTTCCCCCCTCTGGGCCGGTGCTCCTGCCTCACACCTAGCTCGGCTTCACGCTGTTGAAACCAAAGCTTTCAGAATCATTTGAATCTCCTGCGATGTAGTCAACTCCGAGGGCCTTTCACTCACTCACCGCAGGCAGGTTGGTGGTCTTTCTGTCTTCTACCGACTCCTCTCCGGCCTTGCTCCCCCAGCTCTCTCTCTGTGCTCTGTCCCCCAAATATTCCTACTGGTCGCACAAGATCTGCCAGCAACCCTCTTATGGTTAAACTGCCAAAATCAAGGCTCTCTACTCACCTTCACTCTTTAATTTCTCTTTTCTCCCGCCTCTGGAACAAACTCCCCCACTCCCTTCAATCCCACTCCTCCCTCCAGGTCTTTAAAACAGCTGTTCATCACCATCTCTTATCTTCCCCCATCCAAAACCTTGATCTTTTCTACCCCTGCAAATTCTGCCCAGATCCACTTTTTTGAAATTCCAACTTCTTTCCTGGAAGTCCTTGCCGTGTCCATATGTTTTATACCTCTCCCCCCTAAGCCCTCTCCCTCCCACAGATCTCTCGATGTCCCTGCTCTCAAATGTTGTGTTTGTGTCCTTCCCCCTCTCTCCCCATCTTGTCTACCGCTCCCCTTATTATATGTTTTCTGTGTCGGTTTGACATTTTGTGTGATGAATGTTAGCTCTTTTTACGAGCCTCGATCTTGTATACCAAAAAACAAAACATAAATGGCTGCTGATCAGTTTGCTAAACAAATTAAGTGCCATAGAGACGGAGCATAAATGCCTCAGTGCCCCCACACAAAAGCAAGTCTTTCCTTGTCCATGTTTGAATCGTTCTCTCGATTAAATTAGCTTTTTGCTTGGGTAGATTCATGCGTAAGAGTCTGCACTCTTCCTCTTGTCACTGCAAACAAACAGCTTGAGGGGGTTGCCAGCTGGGAGGCCTTTGGGAGTTGTTCCTTATGACATCCACTCACTGATTCACAACGAGACCATTAAAACTCCCATGATTTACACTGCAGTAGACGGGGTTTTGTAATGACGCGTGTGTGTGTGTGTGTGTGTGTGTGTGTGTGTGTGTGTGTGTGTGTGTGTGTGTGTGTGTGTGTGTGTGTGTGTGTGTGTGTGTGTGTGTGTGTGTGTGTGTGTTGTGTCTGTCCGGGTCGTAACTTTTTACCGTTTTTTTTTTTGTATACAAGATCGAGGCTCGTGAAAGAGCTAACATTAATCACACAAAAAGTCAAACCGACACCTAAAACATATAATAAGGGGAGCGGTAGACAAGATGGGGAGAGCAGGGATGGGGAAGGACACAAACACAACATTTGAGAGCAGGGACATCGAGAGATCTGTGGGAGGGAGAGGGCTTGGGGGGAGGTGGGAGAGGTATAAAACATATGGACACTGCAAGGACTTCCAAGAAAGAAGTTGGAATTTCAAAAAAGTGGATCTGGGGTGAATTAGCGGGGGTAGAAAAGATCAAGGTTTTGGATAGGGGAAGATAAGAGATGGTGGTGAACAGCTGTTTTAAAGACCTGGAGGGAGGAGTGGGATTGAAGGGAGTGGGGGAGTTTGTTCCAGGGCGGGAGGAAAGAGGAATGAAGGAGTGAAGGTGAGCAGAGAGTCTTGATTTTGGCAGTTTAACCATAAGAGGGTTGCTGGCAGATCTTGTCCGACCTGTTGGAATATTTGGGGGACAGAGCACAGAGAGAGCTGGGGGAGCAAGGCCGGAGAGGAGTCGGTAGAAGTATAATTTGAGCTATTTTCATCAAATCCTCACCAAAACTCTATTTTGATAATAAGAAGACAAATGAATAATTTGGTCAAAAGGTCAAAGGTCAGCATCACACAAAATCATCAATTTTCATCCAATTGACCTGAAATTTAAATTTACCATTTGAGTTTTGTCATCAACTTTTCAACAAAGCTTTACTATGATAATATGGAGAAAACCAATTAATAATTTTGTCAAAAGGTCAAAAGGTTAAAGGTCATGGTCAACTAAAATCATCAATTTTCATCCACTTGACCTGAAATAAAAAATTCATACTAGAGTTTTGTCATCAAAGTTTCAACAAAGTTTCATTATGAGAATACGGAGAAGCTAAATAAATAATTTGGTAAAAGGTCAAAAGGTCAAATGTCAGCATCACACAAAATCGTCAATTTTCATCCAATTTACCTGAATTTTAAATTTACCATTTGGGTTCTGTAGCAGTCGATTGTTTTTTTTTTCAGATCAAAATCTCAAAGGTCAAGGCTGCATAAAATCATAATTTTTTTTTTATATATAAAACTGCTTTCGTTATTTTCAGCACTAGGGCATTGCCCGTACTATATCTATATCTAAAATTATATCCCCCCCCCTCTATTTACATGAAATGGTTTGGTCCAAAGCGAACGGCTTGCGAGTACGGTGACAATCCCCCCCCCTCTATTTACATGCAATGGTTTGGTCCAAAGCGAACGGCTTCCGGAGTTTGGTAAAGAAATCGCCATCGCGTGCACAAACGCGCAGGAAAGCGAATGAATCGCAAATTCGTTTTTATTAGTTTTAAAACATAGTTTAATGCCAACATAGTTTGCAAACGTGAAATAAATGAATACGCTCTCAAATGTGCCATCCGAGGCAGAGTGTGTCCTCCACGTTCGGCACACGCGATCGTTCGCTGCTCTCTGATTGGTTGAATCGTTTTTTGGACATAGCTCGGTAAGTAATTGTCCGATTAATATGAAACCTTGAAAAGGCACATCCTCGGGTCCCCAGCAATATACCTGGCAAGTTAAAAGTATATCGGACCCGTGGTTGTCGAGAAACAGCGGTCACAGACAAACAAACGTACAGACGTACAAACGTACAGAGATTACTGGAATTATAGATACTAGGGCATTGCCCGTACTATATCTATATCTAAAATTATATCCCCCCCCCCTCTATTTACATGAAATGGTTTGGTCCAAAGCGAACGGCTTGCGAGTACGGTGACAATCCCCCCCCTCTATTTACATGAAATGGTTTGGTCCAAAGCGAACGGCTTCCGGAGTTTGGTAAAGAAATCGCCATCGCGTGCACAAACGCGCAGGAAAGCGAATGAATCGGAAATTCGTTGTTATTAGTTTTAAAACATAGTTTAACGCCAACATAGTTTGCCAACGTGAAATAAATGAATACGCTCTCAAATGTGCCATCCGAGGCAGAGTGTGTCCGCCACGTTCGGCACACGCGATAGTTCGCTGCTCTCTGATTGGTTGAATCGTTTTTTGGACATAGCTCGGTAAGTAATTGTCCGATTAATATGAAACCTTGAAAAGGCACATCCTCGGGTCCCCAGCAATATACCTGGCAAGTTAAAAGTATATCGGACCCGTGGTTGTCGAGAAACAGCGGTCACAGACAAACAGACGTACAAACGTACAAACGTACAGACAGAGATTACTGGAATTATAGATAGATATTGAAGAATAAGAAGACATCTGACTACAAATGGATCTGGACAGTTTTTGCATTTACAGATACTCTCTAGTTGGGATTGGGAACGTGAGCTTTGAGGGTCACCAGAAAGATGAGCTAAATGAAAGAGTGAGGGCATCACTAGGATTGTCAGAGTGAAAAGCCATCCTTCCTCTTCTGTTGTTTATCTCTTCCATGATTCTCCACATCTGCATGCATGTGGGGTTGAAACAAAATTATGCACTTCCTCATTTATGTACCTGTTCTCTGTGGAACAGCAAATTATACTTCCTGCTGACTTGGACATTTTTTATTTCCTCTCTCACACAGTGGTTGTTGTACACACCACAGTGATAATTGTTCATAATCAGCATAATTTGAGTCAAAATTCAGAATCAGAAGGATATGCTGGTTTGGCTTAATGTTTAGTTGAATGACACAATAGGTGTTTTATAAAGTTTGGGTTTCATGGAGTTTTGGGAGAATCCATTATGTTTCCCTAATTACCAACACCACCAAAGGTGGGCAGCGGTTATAGAGGGATGGCTAAATTCAAGTGTCCTACTTTTGTTGGCATTTTTTGTTTAAACTCAGCTTTGCTCTTAAGTAACTTGTATCAGGGTACTCTTCAATATCCAGGTGGATGCCGTGCGCAAATATGCCAAAAAAAAAATTTTGAAAAAGGGGCGACATGGGTAGTTGTTGTTGGCCTGGATACAGACATCCTGTTGCTTTTGTTGAACTTTTTTTGGAAATAGGACAAATCAAGAAATCTTCATGATAAGTGGTCTCCACAAACAAAACAAGGTGTATCCTGTATGTACAAAAGCACAAGGCCTTCTGCACACAGACCACTCATGAAACATGCCATTCGAAACGGGACTGGAAGAAAAATGGCAATACACTTGAAATAGTATGGAAGAGGCTCACACCAATTCCAGAGTGAGGTGATGAGCTTGTTGCATGCTGTTGTAAAGCCAAGTGCAGGTGCGCACATTGTCAAAGTGTCAAACTGAAACAGAGGTGTATCTCTGCTTGCGAATGTGATGCTTTTCACTTGTGAATGTAAAGAAGATTGCTGCAACCCTGCACGACAGCCGAGCCACTCCTTCCCTCCTCTCCCTCCCTCCGCTGTCTCTCCACCACTCCACTCTCCCTAACCGCACATCCTGCTCCCTCCGCACTCCTCTCTCCCCCACTCCTCTCTCCCCCACTCCCCTCTCTCCCCCACTCCCCTCTCCCCCACTCCCCTCTCCCCCACTCCTCTCTCCCCCACTCCTCTCTCCCCCACTCCCCTCTCCCCCACTCCTCTCTCCCCCACTCCTCTCTCCCCCACTCCCCTCTCCCCTCTCCCCCACTCCTCTCTCTCCCCCACTCCTCTCTCTCCCCCACTCCTCTCTCTCCCCCACTCCTCTCTCCCCCACTCCCCTCTCCCCCACTCCCCTCTCCCCTCTCCCCTACTCCCATCCTTTTCTACATGTCCATGCTCTATCCTTTTTTAACGGATTTAATTTCCTTTTCAAATTATTTTTTTGCTTTCCCTATTCAGTTGTTTATTTTATTTGATATCTAATGTACCATACTCGTTACAGAGCGTCTGTGCCGCCAAAGCAGCTTCCTGAGCAATGGTTATACTGGGTGGTTTGTCATTGCCTTCCAAGCAGTAGTTATGGTAGGAATTTGTAATTCATTCAGGTTGCCGGCAATAGCTCATCCTACTCTTCACGAAAGACACCGTGGGGATCTTTAACGTCCACCAACTAATATCGCAAGACACGACGCCCAGTTTAAACGTCCGACAAACGGACGGCACACATTTTGCAATTACAATAATGAATTTTGGAGCCATTTTACCTCACGTCTCATGGAGCATATTATTTAATTATTTGATTTTTTAAATCACTATTTCCCAAAAAAAAATTCCGTTTCCACTCGAGATTTCGACATATTTATTGAGGCCATGAGTTCCGATT
>NC_136266.1:21138215-21233215 GCF_964187855.1 Myxine glutinosa
GTTTCTCGTCCGGACTTTTTTGAAAAAGGAGGAGGGAGGCCCTTACTATTTACTATTTTCATTTTTTTTGCTATTTTTTTCTAAGAATTTTTTTGTTAAGAATTTTTTTTGTGATTGTATTTTCTTTGACGAAATAAATGAAAAATCAATACTGCAGAAATCTAGGCCTACTTTATTAACTACAACAGGGCCTAGATACCTAGCTTCTCACTCAGAGACCCGCGTTGGACTCCCACCTCCCACCATTAAACCTACATCATAGGGTAGGACTATGGCCTGACTGTATTCACACTTCAGGATACACGAAACTACAACTAGTACTACGCCATCAAAGTATAGCGTTACAGCTACATATGGATTTTTTTAATGCACCAAGTATTTAAAAACAAGTACACTAGAAAATGTATGTCTTGATATGGCTTAAATATTTACGCTATATCACAACGCCAACTTACTTTCGTTGTTTGGTATCCATCACCAATGTCATCTCCATCGTCAAATCCTCCACTGGCAAATCTAGCGAAGAGATCGTTCAACGTTCGCTTCTCATCTACAACTGATCTCGCGAACCAAGACTTCAAAACTTTTGTCGACGAACGTATGCTTACACACACGAATATCGTCATATTCCCTACTCAAATTTGTACCATTAAAAGTATGAAATGCAAGATTTTTACACGTATTAATTGCACTTGCCCAGTGCACAACCGCTGCGAGAATTGACCGTCTTTAGCACAAAGTGTCTGCGTTAAGCCTAGCATGTATTAACCCGGAAGTTCCGTTAGAGGGCGAAATCCATAATAGTTCAGATCATCAATGCACAAGATACGATCAGCAAACGCCCGGAAACGGCAAGTTTTAAACCGAGTTTCTTCGCAAAACGATTTTTTTTTAAACAAGTATATATTTTAAAAAAATAGTATTAAATAGTAAATAAAAGTAGGCGGCGACTAAAAAGGAAGCGGGCGGGGACGAGAAACTTTTTTTTTTTTTTACTTGGCCTTATCAAACTTTTGGGTATTTTTTCCAGGATGATCTGAAATGGAAGATTTCAAGAAAGATCTGCTCATGTCACTTATCATCATACTGAAATACGCCATTTCTTCCTGTCTGTCTGATGAATTTTTGACCCCAATACATTCCGTCGTTACTTATCCAATCTCAACCAAACTTGACACGATGACGAAGGGTTACACAATGAAGGTTGTAGCGCATTCATTAGCACCCGTCCCCAAGGGGGTTTTCTCCCCCCCCCCCCCCCCCCCCCCGAGCGAGTTTGCCCACCATTGCCATCAATGGGTTGTGTGTTGAGGTGTATATAAATGTTAAATTAGCTTTATCGTGGCGTTTTTCCAAAGAAGATTTATCGTGGCGTTTTTCCAAAGACGCTTTTAATAACAAAATTAATGATAATCACATTTTATTAATGTTATTACAAAACAATATTAATACTAATAATGTACCACTTCCCCAAAGCGTTTTCCCTGCAGTGATAACGTGTATAAATAGCTTATCTGACTATATTTCACCAAATGTCTGTCTGTCCGGTTCAAAGGTACCGCAAAAACGGCTGAACCTATCGCAACAATATTTTTGGTGGGTAATCCTGGGACCCCCTGGAGTAAAATAGGGTATATTGTTTTTCCAATTTTTCCAATTTTCCAGTTTTTCCAAACACGATGGAATAATATTTACCGATATGAACAGTGATTTCGCTTTTATTGAAATTCTACAAATACTGTTTAGATTTTGATGACAATTATGAACCTGCCACAAATGCGGAAGTGGACAGATGACGGCAATGCGCGGGTTTGATAATATCCAAATACAACCGTCATTCAATCGTAATGTTAAATCGTTAAACGTTAATCGTGTTAATCGTTTTGTTAAAGTATCAATTGATGATTGAATTGAGTGAATACAATTACGATTTTGAATTCGTAATTGTGTTCACCCAACAGTACGGAACTTCACATCAGGATTTAAATATTTGTTTATGTCACGAATGTTGTTAAAAGTTTATTTTTTTATATTTATGTTATTTAATTAGTGATTGGAGTTATGCTGTTTGGAATTAAAAAGAGATATCGAGTTCAAGTGAATGACGAAATGCCGTGATGGTTTCTACTTTGTAAACGTGAAATTCGCGGATCGCCATATGCAGATTCGCCATTGACTGGGTATAGAACAAACGTACACGTTTGTTTGCGAACGGGTACGTTTTTCATGGAAGTCCTTCATGAACTTGCTGTCCATGGCTGACATGCGACTGAAGGTGCTACAGGAATGTGGATTTATTGGTTTCATGCTTTAGCATTCGCCGTTTCTGCATTGTCTGTCTGCTTCTGGCCTCCCACCCGTGTGAAGCATGGGTACCTCATTAGTAGTTATAATAGCGTTTCTGTGGGAGCAACGGTTTCTACAGGAAGTAAAAATATTATACACCACAAACACGTATTCTTAGCTTCTTAAACAGTCGCTATTGCTGTTTATAACACTAAAGGAAGAAATTTGGAGGAAACCTGAGATCTGTGAAGTGAGGTTTACTTACAGAACTGAGCGAAGATCTACTGTACTCTATATAACCCACAAATGTTGGGTTAATAACATGGCCCTTTCTGCCGCTACCGTGGCATTTTTCGTAGGGAACTTTTGAAACTCGCTCCTGCTATTTCATACGAAACTGACAGGGAGAAGCTCGGGTTGTGTTCCTTTACCAAGCAGCTAGCTAGCGCATGCCAAGCCAGCCGTTCCTTAACGGTTTTGAATGGAGTGCTTGCTCAAATGCTTAAACAACTTGGCCATCTCTTCACAAGAAACTTGGTAAATGAACACACACCAATGTTGTTGAGACCCGACCATAGATCGACTGTAATCTATATACCCCAAAGGGGAATGACCCTCCCTGCCACTCCCGGAGTCTGCGGGTGTGCTAGTATTGTTAAATGAGCAAACAGTCATTTGTTTCTGCTTCGGAAGTTGAAATATCATTTCCTCGCAGGCAAGGATCTTGCAACTATTTTCACATATTTTGTCCGCCCTGTATTGGAATGTTGGGCTCCAGTGTGGTCGAGCGGAATCACAAAGCAGCAATGTATCACAATCTCATTGTGGCTACCAAAAACAATTAACAGAATTAAGATGTAAAACGACAAGATTCAAGAACAGCCCAAAGTCATTTCTTATCCGCATAATGAATGGACCCCAGTGACGGTTAAACTTTGAACTCTGATGTCATGTATGATGTATATATTTGAGTGAATACGTAATTTATCCATTCCCTTTGTTGTACACCGCACCTTTCCTATGCCATCTCCAGGCATTGCAAATCGTCATTGCTGGGCACCGAAGGGGGCTCGGCAGTGACGCACGCTGAAAGGGAGTACTCAGTTTTCACTCTGGTTGTTTGCTGTACACCGCACCTTTCCTATGCCATCTCCAGGCATTGCAAATCGTCATTGCTGGGCACCGAAGGGGGCTTGGCAGTGACGCACGCTGAAAGGGAGTACTCAGTTTTCACTCTGTTTGTTTGTTTGTTTGTTTGTTTGTCCGGGCGATATCTCAGCCATCCTTTGAGCTAGGAAGCTGAAATTTCGGCACAATAGTGAGCAAGTCCTTTGTCAAAAACACTATTTTTTGTTTTTTGATTAATAAATTAATTGAGGAGTTATTTAATTATTAGCGATTAATGAAGTACTTATTTAATTAATCAAATTTCCTTTCTCTTCTGACCATTAACTCAGGCACCTTTTGAGTTAGGAAGCTGATATTTGGACATGCCAATGACCAGGTGATTTGGCTGCAAAGGCTATTTTTGATTTATGAATTCATCAATTAATCGATTAATTATTTAATTATTCGATTAATGACTACTTTTTTTTTTTTTTAAGTTACAGATTCTGATGAAATGGTGATGGTTTATGTGTTCTCTGAACGAATTGATTAATAATTTAATTTTTTTATGATTATTATTTATTTCTTTTCATTATTAATCATTTATTTATTTTCTTTCTCATTTGGCCAATATCTCAGGCACCTTTTGAGCGCGGGAGCTAATATTTGGTCATGAGTGACCAGGTGATGTGGCTATCAAGGATATTTTTGATTTATTGATTAATCAATTAATCAATTAATCGATTAATTATTTAATTATTCGATTAATTCCAAAAAAAATAAAAAAATAATCAGTTACAGATTCTGATGAAATGGTGGTACTATGTGTTCTGTGACCGAATTGATTAATAATTTAATTTTTTAATGATTATTATTTATTTATTTTCATTATTAATCATTTATTTATTTTCTTTCTCATTTGGCCAATATCTCAGGCACCCTTTGAGCTGGGAAGCTAATATTTGGACATGACAGTGACCAAGTGATGTGGCTATCAAGGATATTTTTGATTTATTGATTAATCATTTAATCGATTAATTATTTATTGATTAATCGATTAATTATTTATTGAGTAATCAATTAATTATTTAATTTTTTTGAAATGACTTATTTAATTAAATTTCTGAAAGATACATCTTCGGATGAAACACTAGTGGTTTAGTTATGCTATTAGCCAATTGATTAAGAAAATATTTTGTGATAATCTTTTATTGATTTTAATTATACAATTAATCAATCAATTAGTGTACACCTCTCCCTTCCAATGCAGCCTCTATGAGCTGCACTGCAGTATTGCCGGTTGCCGGAGGCGCCCCAGCAATGCCGCCCTGTAGGATATTTAATTATTTGGCATGGGGGCGGTGTACTTTTAATGTATCTGTACTTGTTTTAATGTTCTTTTTGCTCTGTTCTTTCGATATTGTAGACCTATGGACCCCGTAAGACTCCATGGACCCCATTACACCCTTTAGAACCCATAGACCCCTCAGAAACTTTAGAATCATAAGACCTCTTTTACCCCATTATGCCCTCTAAAATCCATAAGACCCTTAATACCCCTTCGACTCCTTTATACCCCTTCAGACCCTTTTATACCTTGAGATCTTCCCACCTTTACACCATAATCACATTATACCTGACTTCTACTACTTCCTGTGCCTTGGATGTTTGTTTTTTATTTTTTGCTTTATCCTTATCTTTTTCTAATCTTCCCTTAGCCCCTTACCTTCATGCCTTGTTTAGGGAGATTTCCATAAAAAAGTAAAAAAACACTTTCAGACCTTTTAATACCCTTTAGATACATTTGGCCTTTCTAAAGACTCTTTTTCGATGTTTCATGACGTTTATCCCTTTCGAGATTTTAAGACCCCTTCGGGCTTAGACGTTTTAAGACTCTTTGGATCATTTCAATCATTTATACCTTTATATTTATACCATATAGACCTTTTCAGACATTTCACTTTTTACACCTTTCAACCTTCAGACCATTTGGCCTTTACACATTTACATCTTGACAATTTAGACCTGTAGTCTGCAATCAACAACCTTTCATTTGGTACATCATTCCACTCATTTGCCACACAAAATACACCACACAAAACAAGTCCTGGCGAGGGTCTGCAATCTCTGATTGCTCTTTCTAGTTTTACCTGTTTTTGGAGAAAAATAACAGGAGACATTAATTTTCAGCACGTCCTCACGCATATTTTTTTTAAATTGCCTTCTAATTATGCTTACAATTTATTGACTTGACAGCGTCTTAAGAAACTGCATGTTCAAGTATTGTCTTCACTTTCTCGTTCATGTCTTTTATTCTTAATTTTGTTGTTTGTGAAGCATTGCATTGTTTTGGTAAATAAAACAAGTGTTGGGCCCTGTACACATCACTCAATTTGAGGCAAAAGACATGCTGGGACATTCAACTCGCTTGTCTCTTGTGAGAAGGCTTGGTTGATTCCTGACAACATTGGGCGGACAGACATTGTTTGATTTATTTGACAAACTGCATGCAGATAGAGATCATGTGGTCTATGCAGCTCACTTATTGGACATTCTGCATGCCGTTTCATGTTTTAGATCTCTGCCAGGGTTTATGTGGTATATATAAACCATGTTTTAACTGCGTATGTCCTTGAGCCTTGCTTTGCCCTTAAAGATATATTTTCTGTACATTTCCAAATATAGATATCACTCCAATTTTCAAGTTTCCCAAAGCCCTCCCTTCCAGGTTATTGTGATCCCCCCCTCCGGTCTCCCTCGCCTCTTTTTGTTTGTTAGTTGTCTGTTGTTTTCCCCTTTTCTGTTTCATCCCCGGTTTTCCTTCCTCTTCCTGCTGTGTTTCGGCTTGTTCACCGCCATGTTTCCTTCTCCCACTCCCCTTTATCCCACTCTCACTTCTACTCTGCTGTTGGTGTTTCCCCTTTCCATTGCTCACCAACCCGTGACATATTTTTGGATGTGCACTGTGCAGTGTGCACAAAATTGTCTGCGTTTGAAGACTTTGTGGTCAGATTAACAATTACTGTGCCTTGGCAGAACGCCATTACCATCTTCAGGAAATTATAATCACACTGATTGTTGCTAAAACAGCCATTTATTTTATGTTAGAAATCCGCATCTTTTCCGAATTCAATTTATTTATTGTGTAGTGCTTTTCCTTTTACATAAAATTTCAAAGGGTTTTAAAGAGGAGTAAAAAATAAGTGTTGAATTAAAATTGATTTATTTGACAAACTGCACGACAAACTACAAAAGTTTGTCATTTCTTTGATAAAACTGCACGTTTTCTTAAATGCACTTCATAACATTTATTTTAAAATAAAGGAATATAAAAAAACGTTTCCAAAATATATTTTAAAATGCATTGGTCCCCGCAATAAGTCTCTCCGCTATCCATCATTTTGCATACAAGTCCATAAGTTATTCAGGAACATTTTCGTTATGCATCCAACAATTCCCCACACTAACGTCCATGAGACTGAAGACCAGCTTCCCAGCATTCCACCCCACAATGCTGCCATGCCGCCATGTACTGCACATGCAGTACTGTACTGTATTGTGTATTTTTCTTTCTTTCTTTATTATTTATTTATATATATTTTTCTTTATATAATGTATTTTGCATAGTGAAACTAAATAAGAATGGTGAACAACCAGCAGATATCGCTTGCTATCTTTGCACGAGTGTGGGGTTTTGCGGCACGATTGGGGTTTCACGGCACGAGTGTGGGGTTTTGCTGCACGAGTGTGGGATTCCGCGGCACGAGTGTGGGGTTCTGTGGCACGAGTGTGGGGTTCCGCGGCACGAGTGTGGGGTTCCATGGCACGAGTGTGGGGTTCCGCGGCATGAGTGTGGGGTTCCGCGGCACGAGTGTGGGGTTTTGCGGCACGGGTGTGGGATTTCGCGGCACGAGAGTGGTGTTTCGCGGCACGAGAGTGGCGTTTTGCGGCACGAGAGTAGGATTTTGCGGCACAAGTGTGGGGTTTCGCGGAACGAGTATGGCATTTCGCGGCACGTGTGTGGGGTTTCGCAGCACTAGTGGGGGGTTTTGCGGCACGATTGTGGGGTTCCGAGGCACGAGTGTGGGGATTCATGGCACAAGTGTGGGGTTTCACGGCACAGGTGTGGGATTTCACGGCACACGTGTGGGGTTTCGTGGCACGAGTGTGGGGTTTCATGGCACGAGCAGGGCGTTTCGTGGCACGAGTGTGGTGTTTCACGGCATGAGTGTGGGGTTTCGTGGCATGAGTGTGGGGTTTCGCACCATGAGTGTGGGGTTTCGCGGCACGACTGTGGGGTTTCGCGGCACGACTGTGGGGTTTTGCGGCACGAGTGTGAGGTTTCGCGGCACGAGTATGGGGTTTTGCTGCATGGTTGGGGTTTCACGGCATGAGTGTGGGGTTTCACGGCATGAGTGTGGGGTTTCACGGCACGAGTGTGGGGTTTCTGGGCACAAGTGTGTGGTTTCACGGCACGAGTAGGGGGTTTCGCGGCACGATTGGTGTTTTGCGGCACAAGTGTGGGGTTTCACGGCACGAGTGTGGGGTTTCGCGGCACGAGTGTGGGCTTTTGCAGCACGAGTGTTGGGTTTCACAGCACGGGTGTGGGGTTTCGCGGCATGAGTGTGGGGTTTCACGGCATGGGTGTGGGGTTTCTGGGCACAAGTGTGTGGTTTCACGGCATGAGTATGGGGTTTCGCGGCACGATTGGTGTTTCGTGGCACGATTGGTGTTTCACGGCACGAGTGTGGGGTTTCACGGAACGAGTGTCGGGTTTCACGGCACGGGTGTGGGGTTTCACGGGACGAGTGTGGGGTTTCATGGCACGGGTGTGGGATTTCGCCGCATGGGTGTGGGAATTCGTGGCACGAATGTGGGGTTTATTGGCACGAATGTGGGGTTTCGCAGCACGAGTGTGGGGTTTCTTGGCATGAGTGTGGGGTTTTGCGGCACGAGTGTGGGGTTGCACAGCATGAGTGTGGCGTTTCACGGGCCGAGTGTGGGGTTTCGCGGCATGAGTGTGGGCTTTCATGGCATGAGTGTGGGGTTTTGGAGCACGGGTGTGGGGTTTGTGGCATGAGTGTGGGGTTTCACGGCATGAGTGTGGGCTTTCATGGCATGAGTGTGGGGTTTTGTGGCATGAGTGTGGGCTTTCATGGGACGAGTGTGGGGTTTTTGTGGCACTAGTCTGTGGGTGAAACCATGTGGTCGAGTGGGAAGGATAATTTAGAGGGTGAAGCACTGATGCAGGCAGCTTCACAGAGACGATTAGAGATTTTCAAGATGTAAGACCATTAAATTATCATTATAAAATACAGTAGTTTAAAGTTATGGAAAGTAACATAAAAAGGTGTTTGTGTTTTTTTAATTTGTTTCATTTATCGTATATTGTCCTAAGTTTTGTGTGCTCCATACGTGTTTTATTGTGTTTCATACATTTATTGGTAGACTTGTTGAGTGGTGTGGGATAGGACGTAAACTAAGTGTTGGAATGCATCTACCCCTAATTCCATGAATTCTTATGGGAAAAAAATCCCTGCTATCCGTCGTTTCATTGCAAGTCCAACTTTTCTGGAACATATTGTTACGGTCCGCGGATTAGATGTTATTTTTACCGAGCGGAGGTAACCGCGGCCGAACAGTTGTTCCCCGACTAAACCCGATTTACCCAAACGTTGGCCGTATCGCGCCACCGCTATTCAATGAGGGAAAAGACTAAGACGACGGATGTGAAGAAAAGGAAGACGAAGGCAAAGAAAGGTTTGAAATACGATTACTATTTATTACTATTTACAGGCTCAAAGTAACCAAGGAGAAGGAAAGATAATAAAATAATATACAGAAGCTTTTAGAGACACAGGGAAAATACTAGCTTATCTAACAGGCTTAATTAATACCCAGGACAGAACAAACGAAGACACAGACTCACGCGGGGAATGATGATAGGAATTGGCTGGAAGGAGAGGAACGTCCAATTTGTTCGGCAGCACGAATCGGCGCGTTCGGCAGCCGCCATCCCTTCGCGGCCCTGCTCCAAACTGCCGTCCAGGCCCCAAACGGCTGTCGAGTCTTGTTGCTGCTGTAGACGCTGCTGCTGGCGAGCAAGGTGACGAATAGCAGGCTTTGTGCTTCCCTGGATGATCTTCTGCTTTTGGACCTCACGACTCAGCCCTGCTCTGACGACCCAGCTCTTTCCTGTCCACCTCACCACGCAGCTCAGCTCAGCCTTTCAGCTCATCTCTTGGACTCATCTGCTTGTCTGCTTGGGGAGCGTCCCGCGGCGGGTTATATAGGCCCCCCCCCCCTTCACCCTTTGCGAACCTCCCCCAAGCATTCTCTCTCCGCCCTCTCAAGCCAAACCCCTCGTTCTGGGTTGGATGAGCGGGGCCGACTTACTCCTCCCGTCTATGACGAGGTGGAGACCCGCCTTTCTTCCCCAACCCTGCCTCGTGGTCAATGGCGGCTTTGGAGGGGATGTAATTGCCAAATTGAGGCTTGGCCATTACGAAAGGGGAAGTGGAGGTTTTTGGGAATGGGAATGAAGGGAATCTATCTCTTTTACTCGGTGCAATGGAGTGTCATGTTAATGGACGACAAGGCCTTACCCTAAAACACATAATAAGGATATAAACTGCTGAACAAGGGTTTTATCGGGTCCTGCAATGTGGTGTTTCATGGAATAACTACCGGGACGCCCTTTTTACTTTTACACAACACTGGAGGCAGGAGGCGCAGAATAAACAATAATAATAATAAAGCACACAATAAAAAAATACAGTCCTCATATCCACAACAATATATTGGACGTATAGTGAGGATGAGTGTAGTGAGGATAGTAACACCTTACTCTGCTTTTTACTCCATCAAGAACCAGTGGTGTATCGAGGGAAAATGACGCTCGGGGCAAGATGTCAAATTGCCGCCTCCTCGTAACTCCCATGCTGAATTGAACACAAAGTTATTACAAAACAAAGTGCAGTACATTTACAAGTAAATAGTTACACTTGTTTTCTGTCTTTCTAAATGGTCATTGGCTTACTAATTGTGTCGTTGTTCTTGTGATCATGGGACATAATTTGGCGCTCTGTAGCATCATCACCGAGGGTCTGGGGTACACGCAGATTATGGAGCCCTTAGATTCGTGTTCGGACTACGCGACAATATCCCATGCTGAGAGCCCCAGGTGAGTCAGACGAAGTTGGAAATTCCCCGAGTGGCACGAGCGAAAAAGTTGGACGTGGCACCTACTTTGGTGGTCCGTAGCGCGTGGAGGGTCTGTGGTACCCCCAGGTTACATACGGTGCATACGAGATGGAAAAATTCTACATACTAGAGACGAGAGTCCTACATACGGTGTATGGAAAAATTCACACCCAGCCACGCTGATGGCTCCGGATGAGCGATGCTACATAGTTGGAACTCCCACCGACCAGTCATAAATGCGATTGCGGAAGTGGAAAAGTCAAACGGGGATTTACTTTGTCGGGTTTTCGCAACCCCGTGGAGGGTCCGAGTTGTCACCCCCAAATGCCGAAGGTCGCAGATACGTCTCCATCAGCGGAGGTCGTATGAGAGCAGCAAATGCTTCGCTGCCTTGTCTTCAAGTTTAGTTTCCCGGCATGCCGTGCGCTCCTTTTTGTCCGCCCCTCTCTCCGAGACGGACAACCGCTAACCTTTGGATAACCCCCGCTCTAGCAGGGAAAATGGCCTTAAAATGCCTGTTGTGTTTGTGGGTGTCCTCTCTCCGGGACATCGTCAGTTGCAACTATTGGTCAGCAAGTGGAAGGCAGGGCCATTTGCACAGTTCAACCCCTCCCTTCACTTACACTTCCATGCGCAGTGGGAAAATGATCTTCAGAAGTGTCGAGAGATGACAGATGCAACAAAACAAATTTGCTGTCCCCCCCCCCCCCCCCCCCCCCACCCCAAAGGGGTCATACTAAACACCGCCTGGAGACGCCCAGAGACTTTTTTTTTTTAAGTAAATGAACACTTTTTTAACCCTTCCCATGCGCAGCAGGAGATGGGGTTTTGCAATCACTTCTGTGCGTGTGTCTCTCTGCGTGTGTCTGTCTGGACTGTAACTTTTTTTTCAGCATTTTATCTATTGTCATCAAATTTTCACCAAACCTGTATTATTTAATAATTTGGTCAAAAGGTCAAGAAGTCAAAGGTCAGCGTACTCCACACCCTTCTTTGCTCCTTTCCACATCCCGACATCCTATCAGGACCCCCTCTCTCCCCCCCCCCCCCCCCATCCCTAACTGTGCGGACCTCAAACATCTGGGCATACATTTAGAAAGAGCAACTATAAAAAGCAGGATATTAAAAGAGATTTTAAAATTGTTAGCAATAAAAAGCTCTGGCATTTTTTGTGTGTGTGACAAAGGTCATTTAGGAAGCAAAACGACTGCAATAATCATTATAACTAATTCACAATGAACTTGGGTACTTTGGGTCCTCATTGAAGTCGTAGAAATCCCCTTGGATTGTGACATACCTTCACCTAACACAGTTGGCAGATTTGTTTTGTGAGGCAAATCTTATCCACACATGTCATGCTGATATAATAGTACTGCTTATGACTGATTCTAACAGCTTATAGCCTGAATGTTAGAGTTGATATCACTATCTGACTTGGTAGATAGAGAGGCAGGCATCATATACCAAGAGTGGTGCAAATAATTTAGCCAAACTTGGGGAGGTGACATGATCACACAGTCACATAGAAAAGAGAGATTATGTTTGGGGTCTGACTGTCACTGAAGATATGTAATTCACAGTATAATTTATAAAATAAAGTTTGCATTTGAAATATTTTGCTTGGTGCCAAATATTTGAATATACTGTGGGTTTGAATTAAATATTGGGTAAGTAGAAACTTAATTTACAGTGGCAGGATTAATTATGAAAGAAAATTAGAAAAGCATCTTTATATTTTGTAAAAGGCAATTGCTGTAAGTGAGGCCTTGCCATTTCATCTTTGTGTCATTGGCTCTCGCCTGCCATATTATTTATCATGAGTGTCCACAGCTCTAGGGAGGCCGACCCAACATAAATGCCACATGGCCTTGTGCCCTCTGCCTGGACAAATCATCGCCTATTTCATATCAAACTATAACAGGCACTCGGTAGCGAGTACACCTCCACCAGGCTGAACAGTTTACCACTGATAGGGCTGATCTGGATTACGACGTGAACCAAAATCGAATCCGCTTCTTCTTGTCACCTACCCAACTCATCCACCTAGTTTTGCCATAATCCGTCAACAACTTTTTGAAATATCGTGCTATTTTTTTTTATTTTTTTTTATTTTTTTTGTATACAAGATCGAGGCTCGTGAAAGAGCGAACATTAATCACACAGAAAGACAAACCGACACATAAAACATATAACATAGGGAGCGGTAGACAAGATGGGGAGAGAGGGGGAAGGACACAAACACAACATTTGAGAGCAGGGACCGAGAGACATGGAGACATCGAGAGATCTGAGAGAGGGCGAGGGCTTTGGGGGGGGGGGCGTGGGAAGGGGGCGGTGGGAGAGGTATAAAACATATGGACACTGCCAGGACTTCCAGGAAAGAAGTTGGAATTTCAAACAAGGTGGATCTGGGGTGAATTAGCGGGGGTAGAAAAGATCAAGGTTTTGGATGGGGGAAGATAAGAGATGGTGGTGAACAACCGTTTTAAAGACCTGGAGGGAGGAGTGGGATTGAATGGAGTGACGGAGTTTGTTCCAGAGGCGGGAGAAAAGAGGAATGAAAGAGTGAAGGTGAGCAGAGAGCCGAGATTTCGGCAGTTTAACCATCAGAGGGTTGCTGGCAGATCTTGTGCGACCTGTAGGAATATTTGGGGGACAGAGCACAGAGAGAGCTGGGGGTGCAAGGCCGGAGAGGAGTCGGTAGAAGACAGAAAGACCACCTACCTGCCTGCGGTGAGTGAGTGAAAGGCCCTCAGAGATAGCTTCATCGCGGGAGATTCCAATAATTCTGAAAGCTTTGGTTTCAACAGCGTGAAGCCGAGCTAGGTGTGAGGCAGGAGCACCGGCCCATAGGGGAGAACAGTATTCCATTGAGCTGCGGATGAAAGCCTTGTATGTGGTGAGGAGCTCAGGTGTGCCGAGGAAGGACTTCGCACGATGGAGGATGCCCAGTCGGCGACTGGCTTTGGAGGCCAGCTTGGAAATGTGGTTTTCCCAAGAAAGATCATGGCAGATAGTGAGACCCAAAATCTTGAGCGACAGAACTTCTTGGAGAGGATTGTTGAGAAAGTAGATGGGAGGGTTGTCCAGTCGATCTTTTCGGAGAGACATAGTAAGAGTGTGAGATTTGTCAGGATTGAAAGACATGTTCCACTTGTTTGACCAGTCTGTGATTTTGTCCAGGTCTTCAGAGAGTGAGGAGGCAGCAGACTGCCGATCTGAGGGAAGAGGAATGGAGCGGCAGAGAGTGGAGTCATCAGCAAAGAGATAGAGAGGATTTTCGAGAGAGTCAGAGAGATCATTGATGAAGACCAGAAAAAGCACGGGGCCCAGAACACTGCCTTGGGGAACTCCAGCCTGAACAGGAAGAGGAGATGAGAGAAACCCATTCAGGGCCACACGTTGACGACGACTAGAGAGGAAGTCCGCCAGCCATGCGTGGAGATTTCCATGGATACCAAAGGAGGAGAGTTTGGTGAGCAGAGCGGGGTGCCAGACCGTGTCGAAGGCACGTGATATGTCGAGGGAAACAGCTCTAATTTCCTGTTTGGCATTGAGGACCTCCATCCATTGTTGAGACAGCAGAAGCAGCATGTCCAGAGTAGAGTGACCTGGTCTGAAACCAAATTGATGATCAGAGATCAAGCCATTGGAGAAGAGGAAAGATTTCATATCCGAAGCAATGTTGGATTCCATGACTTTGCTGATAATTGGGAGAAGGCTGATTGGTCTGTAGTTGCTAGGATTTGTTTTTGCACCTTTTTTGTGCAAAGCGGTGATGTTGGCTGATTTCCAAGCAGATGGCAGTTGACCTTGAGCAAAAGAGAGGGTGAAGAGAACAGAGAGAGGGTGAGATAGAGCAGCAGAGCAGGATTTTAGGACCCGTGGGCTGATGCCGTCGGGTCCAGTTGCAGAATCAGAGTCGAGGGTTGACAGAAACTTTTCCACCTTGTCAGGAGGAAAGGACACGGAGTCCAGGAGCAGCAGGGTACGACTGGGTATGGTGGGTACAGAGAGGGATGGGTTTGGGACACAATATTTAGAGGCAAACACAGAGTTGAGGCATTCAGCTTTTTCACGTGCGGAGTCAGCTGTGTAGCCGTTTGAGGTAAGGGAGGGGATGGAGGGGGAACAAACACCAGAAACGGATTTGACCAGACGCCACCAGGATTTGGAAGAGGGAGACAGATAAGAGAGTTCGGTCTTGAGAACGGAGAGATATTGTTTCCTGG
This sequence comes from Myxine glutinosa, assembly GCF_964187855.1. Taxonomy (NCBI): domain Eukaryota; kingdom Metazoa; phylum Chordata; class Myxini; order Myxiniformes; family Myxinidae; genus Myxine; species Myxine glutinosa. The sequence goes on from NC_136266.1 coordinate 21,153,044, forward strand.
CTCTCCTGAGGGTGGACACACACTTGTTTCGGGCTTTGTGAAAGGAAATGAGATTTCCTTCCGTTGGATTTGCTTTCCAGGAGACGAAGGTAAGTTGTTTCTGGGCAACAGCCTCACCACAAGATTCCGTGTACCATGGACGGGAGGAAGGGTATGACAACTGAAGACGAGATGGGATAAATCTGTGCATGAGAGAGAGCAATTTACTTTGGAAGAATTCCCAGGATGAGTTGATGTCAGAGGTGGTAGAGATGGGAGACCAGTCCAGATGATTGATGGCTGCTTGAAGACCGTGCCAGTTGGCCTGAGTGAAATGCCAGACTCGTCGACGCTGAGCAGGCTCCCTGAGGATGGTCAGAGAGATGTCCACTTTAACAAGGACATGATCAGATGATCCGATCGGAGCAGAAGAAGAGCAGCAGACATTTTCAGGGAAGTTAGTCATAACCAAGTCCAGAAGAGAAGATGTTCCGTTGACTGAGATCCGGGTCGGGAAATTGACAGATTGTGTCAGTCCCAGTGAGTCGCAGAAGTCCTTTGCTGAGGAGCCATGGCTGGTGAGAGAGGTACCCACACCCAGCCAACTGGCATGATGACAGTTGAAATCACCACATATGAGGAAGAGAGAGTTGGGATGAGTAGATAGAAGTTGGTCCATATCATCAGACAGCGAGATGTAGATGGAGTCATCACTGTTTGGTGGACGGTACAACACACATATGAACAAGAGGTGGGAGCGAAGGGGAAGCCGTAGCCAGAGGTATTCCTGGGGGTGAGGTGGAGAGAGTGCAGTGCAGGGCGAGTGAGGAAGAGAGTTTTTGATAAAGATAGCAACCCCGCCTCCAGGACGAGGCTCAGGTCTATCATACCGGAGGAGGGAGTAGCCCGGGAGAGATACTATGGAATCAGAGACATCATAAAGGAGGAAAGTTTCTGTTAAGCAGATCACGTCTGGTTTGACAGAAGCAACCTGTATGGAGAGATCAGTTAAGTTTGAACGAAGGCCCCGGATGTTTGAGGTCCATACCGTTAATGAAGAGGAAGGGGGAGCATCAGATACAGAACAGGGGGGAGGAGGGGTAGGGTAAGATGTGGAAGAGGTGGAAGAGGTAGGGAGAGCTGTTGAAGGTGTGTCAGAGATTTCAGAATAGCTCGGAGAAAGGGAAGGATGGGGCGGACAAAAGGTTTGATGGTGATTGGGTGAGCCACAATGAGGTGTTATTTGAGGAGGGGGAAGAGCGAGGCAGAAGGTTGGGGGAGATGGAGGTGAGAGTTTGAAGGGGGAAGAAGCGGGGAGGACGCTTTGAGGAGGGGGAGTGAGAGGGGGGAAATTGAGAAGCAATGAGGGTGGGGAGATTTGAAGGGGAGGGGTGAGGGGGGAGTTTGGGAGGGAAGGGACTAGGGGAGGGATTTGAAAGGGATGGGATATGGGGGAGATTTGGAGGGGAGGGGTGAGGCAGGAGTCTAGGAGGGGAGGGGCGAGGGGGCGTCTTGGCGGGGAGGGGTGAGGGGGTAGTTTAGGAGGGAGGGGGCAAGGGGGGAGATTTGAAAGGGATGGGTGATGGGGAAGATTTGGAGGGGAGGGGTGATGGGGAAGATTTGGAGCAGAGGGGTTATGGGGAAGATTTGGAGGGGAGGGGTGAGATTGGATTTTTGAAAGTGTACGATTTATGGGAAACGAACATTTATTGCAAAATGAGTTTCTTGTGACCTTCGAGTTAAAAATACGTTTAAGGACGCTGGATGGAGGATGGAGTGCAGGAGAGTTTAGGGAATGTAGAAAAAAGGCACTATAGGCGATGGATATTTTTTTTGGGATGAATTGATTTGGTGAGCAAGTCGAAAGCAGCCTTTTAAAGAAGAAGAAGAAAAAGGTGTTATAAAATATGACGGAATACATAACTTGAGGGGAAAGTGTAAACATTGAAGGTTAATGAGTGAAAACTATCTGGGGAAATGGGGGAGAAACACGTGGTCGAAGAACGAACGAACGAATAAGAATGAATAAACGAATGAGAACAGAGAAGGAAATGTTGTTGTTGTTTTTTTTTTTTGTTTTTTTTTTTGAGTTGAGATTTACACAAGGAAGTAGGCTATGGGTGAAAAGACTGGGAATACAGAGAACGAATGTTATTGGATCACAAACGACGGACCGCTGAGAAAAACAAAGCCTCAAGGTTGTACAGTGCACACTGTACAAGGCCTCAAGACACGACACGAATTAACACGATTTTCAATACAGGTATGAAAGATTTGCACCGAAAAATCTTCGTCGGGACACAATATACGTACAACACCATAAATAAATACAGTTTTAACGAAAATACAAATGGGAACAATCACTTAACTTCGATTTCAAATCGTTCGCGACGCGGCAAAGGCCTTGCTCGCGACACGGCAAACAGACGATCAATTTATGAAAGATAAACACCGAGAAACAACCAAAGTTGCACACAATAACTTCACACACCGAAAGATAAATACAGTTTCGACAAAATACAATTGTGAACAGACTTAACTTCGAAAAACGTGGAGACCGTGTGGAGCTTCGAAAATCCCTGCCGTCGTCTCCAAGATTTCGCGAGATCGATATATCGTTTTTATATATCTATATATCGTTTTTGGCCCTATCACTCAATGGTGAAGAATCACTAAGTTAATTTTTTTAAATCTCGTATCCAGATCCGAATGCGGATCTTCACCAAAATCGAATCTATTTCTCCTTGTCACACTCCTAAGATGTCCACCAAGTTTTGTCTGAATCCGTCCATAATTTTTTGAGATATCGTGCTATAATATCGTTTTTTGCTCTATTTCTCAGGGGTGAAGAATCACATACAAATTCCTGCATCCAGATCTGGATCCCGGTCTTCATGAAAATCTAATCATTTCGTCCTTGTCACATGCACAAACTCTACAAATTTCGTCCGAATCCGTCCCCAAGTTTTTGAGATATCCTGCTCACAAACAGACAAACAAACAGAAAATCAAACAGACAAATAAACAAACAAGACAGACGTGCAGAGCAAAATCCATCCCTTTCCTGCCCCCCTCCCCCACCCTTATGACCAACTCTACCAACTTATGACCAACCCCACCCTTATGACTTTGACGATTGGCTTCACAATCGGGTATATAAGGGTTGTTGCATTCTGTATTCGTGGAAAACAACTGCTGCACGTCTACAAAAGTTATTGCCGCTTCCTCTGGAGATGGTCCGTCAACTCGACAATGCTGTCGAGTATGCTTATGCGACATACTCGCATGCTTGCGACAATATGCTTATGACCAACTCTACCATTTGGTGAAGTTTCCTGACGATCGGCTGAAAATTGTGACCTGTAGGCAACTGACATATATACAGACAGACAAACAGACAAACGAACAAATGAAAAATCGGTCAGAGACCGAGGACTTGTCGGAATGTACTTTTTTATCGGCCATTTTGGATCAAAATGGCGGGAAATCTATACATGTATATACGCTAAGCAATGGAAGTTAACGACCCCCTCAAAAAGTTACAACGGATACAATCAAATTGCCCATTTCATTAAGATTTAAATTGATGATCTTAATCAAAGGTCGGTTTAATCGGCTGAAAATAGATGATTTTTAGATTAAAATTAATGATTTTAGAAGTTTGACTTCGAGTTGACCATTGACCTTTTGACCTCAAAAATAGTTGGTTTCCCTATTCAGTGATGCTCTATGAAATTGCTATTTAATTGTTACTTGCAAAATCGGAGATTTTTCAAGTGCATTGGGTTGTCTTGTGCGTTAATCTGTCTGTTTGCCTGTCAAACAGGTCATAATTTTAAACCGATCTGCATGAAACTTCACCCAATGGTAGAGTTTGTCATAAGGAATATTGATTTTGACGTCAGATTTCTAAAATTGACATTTTTCATCCGATTGACTTGAAAGTTGAACAGCATTTGCATATTGAGTCCCAAAATTGGGAAAATAACTGTATTTGAAGTCAAAAGGTGAAAGGTCAACTCAAGGTCAAACTTCTAAAATCATCAATTTTCATCTGAAAAAGTCAATTTTCATCCGATTAACCTAACAATTAAAGAGCAATTGCAGAGTACATCACGGAATTGGAAAACCAACTTTTTGGGGGGTCAAAAGGTCAGAGGTAAACTAGAGGTCAAACTTCTAAAATCATCAATTTTCATCTGAAAAATAGTCAATTTTCATCCGATTAACCTGACAATTAAAGAGCAATTGCAGAGTACATCACGGAATTGTAAAACTAACTTTTTGGCGGGTCAAAAAGTCAAAGGTCAACTAAAGGTCAAATTTCTAAAATCAATTATCATCCTATTAACTTGAGAATTAAATAGCAATTGCACAGAGCATCACTGAATTGGGAACCAATTATTTTTGAGGTCAAAAGGTCAATGGTCAACTCATGGTCAAACTTCTAAAATCATCAGTTTTCATCCTATTAACTTGAGAAACATACAAACGGGCAGACAAGGGTGAAAACATAACCAAGTTTTGTCATAATATGTCCATATATTTTTGAGATATCCTGCAATATATAGTTTTGGTCCAATCTCTCAAAGGTGAAGAATCACTTTTTTAAAATCTCTTATCTGAATCTTGATTCGGATCTTCACCAAAACCGAGTCAATTCGTGCGTGGCACACACCCAACCTGCCCACCAAATTTCGTCAGAATCGTCAAAAACTTTTTGAGATATCCTACTCACAGACAGACAAACGGGTGAAAACATAAACTCTGTCCACCCTCGAGGGCAGAGGTAATCAGAAAAACCGATCAAATAAGGGTTTCAGATTAATACTGTCAATATGAACCGTGATGTTGTTGAGTGTGTCACGGTGTTCATGTGCACAGATGAAAATAATTAGGATCCAGATGAAAGTTTGGTAAAGGCCTATTACCCACAATCCCACATGCATGTGAGATGTGAACACGAGCAGGTCCCTGCGGAACATCTGCACAATGTAAAATGCGACTTCAAGGAATACTGTAAAATGCGACTTCAAGAGGTATAAAACACAAGGGGACCGAAATTAGCGGGGGTAGAAAAGATCAAGGTTTTGGATGGGGGAAGATAAGAGATGGTGGTGAACAGCTGTCTTAAATACCTGGAGGGTGGAGTGGGATTGAAGAGAGTGAGGGAGTTTGTTCCAGAGGCGGGAGAAAAGAGGAATGAAGGAGTGAAGGTGAGCAGAAAGTCTTGATTTTGGCAGTTTAACCATAAGAGGGTTGCAGGCAGATCTTGTGCGACCTGTAGGAATATTTGCGGGACAGAGCCCAAAGAGAGCTGGGGGGGCAAGGCCAGAGAGGAGTCGGTAGAAGACGGAAAGACCACCAACCTGCCTGCGGTGAGTGAGTGAAAGGCCCTCGGAGTTAGCTTCATCGCGGGAGATTCCAATGATTCTGAACGCTTTGGTTTCAACAGCGTGAAGACGAGCTAGGTGTGAGGCAGGAGCACCAGCCCAGAGGGGAGAGCAGTATTCCATTGAGCTGCGGATGAAAGCCTTGTATGTGGTGAGGAGCTCAGGTGTGCCAAGGAAGGACTTCGCACGACGGAGGATGCCCAGTCGGCGACTGGCTTTGGAGGCCAGATTTGAAATGTGGTTTTCCCAGGAAAGATCATGACAGCTAGTGAGACCCAAAAGCTTAAGTGACAAACTAGGGCAAAGTTCATGTTTTTGTTTCCTGTATCATAATAAATGTTAAATGTAACTTGCCCTTTTTCATGAATCATTTGTCCTAGAAGTAGTGTGATAAAAAGGACTTGTACTCTTTATTGCCCCTCACTCCACCGATGAGGCAGGAGATGGGACATTAAACTGAGCTCTGTCCGACTGACCGATCATCCGTCCATATACTTTTGTGTACGCAATATTTCAAAAACCGTTAAAGATTTCGCTTTTATATTACAGATATCTGTTCCTCATACCACCTAAAGGGTAGGCGACCTGGAGTATCAGCTCCTTGTTGTCTTACGATACGTGCTCGGTCATCGTGACTAGCACTCTCTTCTTTGATATTAACATGTGGATCATGGTGGACATCCAAATCTCAGACAGTTAAACAGTGATTATCAACAACTGTACAGATGGCAGACGCGGTTGAAGTATTGTTTTTATGCCTCCGCCCCCAAAGGTGGCCAGAAGCATCATGTTTTCAGTTTCTCCGACCGTCTGTACGTCCGTCCGTACGGGTTAAACCACGTTGATCTCAGCTACCACATGTCCGATTGAGAAGAAACTTTCAGGGTAGCAGCGACATCCTTGCAGAATGTTTTTGTGATTATTGTGATGTGAGTATTCATGTGTCTTTCACTGAGGAAAGGCTTCCGTCTGGCCACTCTGCCATAAAGCCCATATCGGTGGAGTGTTGCAGTGATGGTTGTCCTTCTGGAAGTTTCTCCCATCTCCACACAGGATCTCTGGAGCTCAGCCAGAGTGACCATCGGGTTCTTGGTCACCTCTTTTACCAAGGCCCTTCTCCCCTGATTGATCAGTTTGGCCGGGCGGCCAGCTCTAGGAAGAGTCCTGGTAGTTCCAAACTTCTTCCATTTAAGAATTATTGAGGCCACCGTGCTCTTGGGAACCTTCAATGTAGCAGAATTTTTTTTGTAGGCTTCCCCAGATCTGTGCCTCGACGAAATCCTGTCTCTGAGCTCTGCAGGCAGTTCCTTCGACCTCTTGGCTTGGTTTTTGCTCTGATATGCATTGTCAGCTGTGAGACCTTATATAGACAGGTGTGTGCCTTTCCAAATCATGTCCAATCAATTGAATTTACCACAGGTGGACTCCAATCAAGGTATAGAAACATCTCAAAGATGATCAAGAGAAATGGGAGGCACCTGAGCTAAATTTCAAGTGTCATAACAAAGGGTATGAATACTTATGTCAATGTGATATTTCAGTTTTTCTTTTTAATAAATTTGCACAACTTTCTAAAATCCTGTTTTCTCTTTGTCATTATGGGGTATTGAGTGTAGATTGATGAGGGAAAAAATGAATTTAAACGATTTCAGCATAAGGCTGCAACATAACAAAATGTGAAAAAAGTGAAGGGGTCTGAATACTTTCTGAATGCACTGTACATCGTCTCAATAAATATCTCAAAGGCAATCTGTTCAGGGGGAATTATCATGGCGCAGATCATAGTTCAGTGTACTTCACATGACAAAGTAATGTTTTTAAAGCCAGGCTTTTTTTGCACAACCCTTGTTATGATGCTATGTTTTGTTGTCATGTTTTTTTTTCTTGCCAACACTAATGTTATTGTATATATGCTGAAGTATATGATGCTGAAATCTGTGCTCAGACTTTTCGTGTCACCACTGTCAACGATTACCGGGCAGGATAGCTTAGAGGTATTCAAACTCACCTTTGAGCTGTCTAGCCTGGGTTTGGATCTCCTCCCAGATATAAACTGTCACTCTGGTATTTTGTACTCAGGTTGATACACAAATGTGTGAATTGCCCCTGAAAAGACTATAAAGCAGGAGGACTCGTCTGCCAGCATTGGTTGATTGTGGATGTTAAAGATATCCCACGGTATTTTCCGCTAAAAAGTGGCAAGCTAACGCCGGCATCCTGAACAAATTACAAATTCCCGTTACTTTCAGTTGAGTGTCCTGTGTCTGAGTAGCGATCTGTCCAGGATTGTTTCCAGCCTTGAAACTTTTCTGGACTTGGTATGAACACCCCACAGATCTATCAACTGTATGGGTGTCACAAAACCCCAAAAATCCTCAATTAATGTTTGTCCAACTCTCAGGCGAGTATAGTCCAAACTTGTGTTTAATCAAACAATAATAAACAAGAAAGAGCAATCAGAGATTGAAGACCCTCGCCAGGACATATTTGTGTGGCGTATTTCGTGTGGTGTTTATTGGCTCCTTGTTTGTTTGGTTTATTGACGACGTAGATTTATGTTCAATCAAATATGGCTGCCAAACCACGTGACCGATGGCGTCATCAATTTAGTTCTCCCATACAATATTTGTGTAAATCATGCTCAATAAATTTCAAACTGATCGGATCAAGCGTTATATTAGTTGATAATGAGCCATGTTTCAATTTTTTCCATGGAGCAGTTTCGTAGTTATGGAGGTGCAAATGTTTTTCCAAGATGGCGCCCATACCACGTGACATATGGCGTCATAATCATTTAAAATATATACCGGAGGAGGTGCTCCTTTGGTGAAAATTCCATGTCAATCGGAGCAATGCTTGTGGAGAAAAGCATACTCACATTCTGTGTGGACAAACAAACACACAGACAGACAAAAACAGACAAACAGACAGACAGACAAAAACAGACAGACAGACAAAAAAGCAGACAAACAGACCCAAATGCAACACCCTTTCCTCTGGCGAGGGTAACAAGTGATACACTAATAACTCCGGCACGGCATTGTAAACAGCAAAGCATCTGATCAGTAGTCTTTCTTCTCCTCTTCCCTTCTTTTCTTCTGTTATCTGTAATATAAAAGGAGATCAGTCTTGGTATGCATCCGTCAACAATTCTCCGAATCAAGCAATAACGGTACCCCCGACACAATCAGAAGGGTTATCAATCAGAGGCTCGGCAATTTGCAAACAGTATGATCTGGTTGAGTAAGCTGACGATAGATCGGCCAGTTTCAATTTCCAGTTTAAAACAAAACCTCTTCCTCCTTTGATCTTCTTCTTCACTTAGAATATTAATGGTGAGTCTCATTCAATCCATTTTGTCACATCAATTGGATTCAGAAAACGTTTGCTATATTTAATACATTTTCTTTTAGTATTTTTATTTTATCAATGTAACAGTAATATCTCACCCTATAAAACAGTACTTCTGATTATACACCTCCTTTTAAAGCATGCGTAAATATATCTCTATCAATACCATTGTTATTCCCGTCATCAAAGAGACCGGTCTTATCTTCTGGTTCTGGTTTATCTTCTGGTTTACTCATGTAAACCCCAAGGAAGAACAATCAGGAAAGTCTTTCTTTCGACAAACTACTTCGAATGAGAACATGGTTCTATTTCTGGAAGTAGCAATTAATTTCTCGAACTCTTATAATCTTTCTACACACCCTAAAGTCTATACTACAATATTATAACTTATGACCTTTTTACTTCTCCTAAAATTTGAGAATAAATATCTCAGCTCAGCAAACATTACACAGTCGTATATAATCAACAATCTCTTACAAACAAATTACAAATATACAATTGTTAATATCGCACAAAACAAATCCATTGCCGAACAATCAGTCATAAAGAACTTGTGACAATGGGCCGCCATTGTTACTATAACTAGCGTTGTGAAGTGCGCATTAAAATTGCCACTGTATCACAGAGGGCAGGAGTACTCTTCTCGACCCACCTACAGTGGGCAATGTGCTACGGCACATTCTTGGAAATGCAACTTATAATTTGTATTTTTTCAAACATATTTTATTGATTATAACATATACCAAGTGATCGCATTTGAATGTAATGGAAAACCAAATAGTGCATTGGAGTCATCAGAAGGAACCAGAGAAAGTAAAGAGAAAAGGTGGAGTCATCAGGAGGAACCAGAAGGAGTAGAGAGCAAAGATGGAGTCATCGGAAAGAACCAGAAGAAGTAAAGAGCAAAGATGGAGTCATCAGGAGGAACTATCCTGGTGCAGCCAAGTGAACCTTCCAGAAAAAAATCATCGTCAGGAGGAACCAGAAGGAGTAGAGAGAAAAGATGGAGTCATCAGGAGGAACCAGAAGGAGTTGAGAGCAAAGATGGAGTCATCAGGAGGAACCAGAAGGAGTTGAGAGCAAAGATGGAGTCACCAGGAGGAACCAGAAGGAGTAGAGAGCAAAGATGGAGTCATTAGGAGGAACCTGGATCGGATTCGGGTTTCAGCTGCTACTCCTCAACCCTCAAACCCACCCAGGCGCATCCAAGTGAACCTTCCAGAAAAAAATTTCTGCAAGAATTCGCTTCTCCCAAGACAGATTGATAAAGAAAGAGAGAAATAAAGAATAAGGAAGAATTCGAATGAATCAAGAGAAATATGAACACACTCTTGTGATGTCTATTGTGATACGTTTTCTGTTGACCCAAACGGCGCCAATGGGAAAAAAACATGTTCAGGGTTAAATATTTAATCAAATGTATGATATTTAATTCTTTTAATTCTTAATGGATTGTCTCTGGACCAGAATGCCCATCCAGGCCCACCTTCGAAAACACGAATAATGATGCTGGGAAAAACGGGCACACCTAATTGGTCATTGCCCTGACCAATCAACAACTGAATATTGGCGACATAGCTACAGCCACACAAGCTCTATTTTATATAGTGGATTATCATCATCATCTTTGTAATGTAATCCAAGAGCTGATAAAGCAAACTTTTTTCTGAAAAACCTTTGAGGAAATCAGCTCCTAAGGAATATTTATTAGCATGTAACGGAGAATGTCCTTCTGATGCATCTCGCAGTTAGAATGAGATTTTTCAATGAGAAAGTAAGTGATATTTATACAATCGTGTCATAGAAATCTGCAAATGTCATTGTCACAAATGTCTTGGATATGCAATGATATTTTATTCAAACATGAAGGATTTCATACCTTGTGCTGTTGAAAACAACACACTTCAGCTGAAATAAATCTGACATCATATCATTTTGTTGACGGCCATATCAAGGACATGCTAAATCCGTCGATTTATATTTTTAACTTTTTTCCTAATCTTCACTTTTCTTCCTTCCTCTTTCTTTGTAAAGCACTGACTTTTTTTTTTCCAAATGAAAATGGCTTAATGTATTAATTGATTGATGTTGTCACATAATTTTAGGTCATTTAGCAATGACCTGATTTTCCACCTTTTTTTAATTTTACATTTTTTTGTTAACTCGTACACCCACTCACTATGAGAGCAGCAGGAAGGGTCATTTCTCTTGGGGGTATATAGATTACATTATAGATTGTCGAGTGATCGCGAAGTGGTTCAAGCATTCGAGCAAGCACTCCATTCAAAACCGTTAAGGAACGGCTGGCTTGGCAAGCGTAAGCTAGGTGCTTGGTAAATGAGCACACCCGGGCTTCCCTCCCTTTCAGTGTCGTGTTAAACAGCAGGAGCGAGTTTCACAAGTTCACTACGAAAAACGCCACGTTAGTGGCAAGTAGGGTCATGTTATTACCCCAAACTTGTGGGGTATATTGAGTACCGTAGATCTTCGCTCAGTTCTGTCAGTAAAACTTACCTCACAGATGTCGGGACTCCCCCAAATTTCTTCATTTAGTGTTATAAACAGCAATATCGGTAGAGGTACTTCCGGTAGAGGCCGTTGTTCCCACGAAAACGCCATGATAAGCTATTTATAAACGCTGACTCGACATTTGTTCAAGGATGAAAAACCCCTTGGGGAGGTGGGATATTATTGGTATTAAAATTGTTTTGTAATAACATTAACATTATGTTATTGTCGATAGTTTTGTTATAAGAAGCGGCCTTGGAAAAACGCCATGGAAAAGCTAACTTAACACAGATATACACCTCAACATGCAACCCCATTGATGGCAATGACGGGGAAACCCCACTCGGGGGAGAAAACTCCCTGGGGAGGGGGGCAAATGAATGCGCTACAACCTTCATTATGTAACCCTTAGTCCTCCTGTCAAGTTTGGTTGAGATTGGATAAGTAACGACGGAATGTATCGCGGTCAAAAAAATCATCAGACAGACAGATGCCAAATTGCGTATTTTACTATGATGATGATTCACTATTTGAATTTTATATATTTTTTATCTTGTAAGCAATCTTTGATTGCAAAATATGAATATGTATGCATGTGTAATTCAGGCATTCACAGCCAGACATGCTTTCATAAAACCATTTTGATTGATTGATTGGTCATGATCATCCACAGGATGCAGTAAGGTGACCACGTCCTAGAAGGCAGGAAGCACATCCTGTCAACTTTTGAACAATTCTGTCAGTCAGCTTAAGTTTATCCAAATTGTCAAAAAAAGTCGTCAAGCCAAAAAAAATTCTCACTTCAAATTTTTAAAAAAATTAATGTACCATGCCAACAAGCCCATTTTAAGTGGGCATAGCATGACATTGTGTTCTGCCTAAATTTTACAAAGTCATTCCACTCAAATTAAATTAAAAGACAGAAATGACATTTGGGAAAGTCAAATGAAGACTTCCAGAATTATGTGATGTGCCAGTTTGTAATTGGCAACTCTCCAAATATAATAATGAGCTCCCTCTGGCACTGCCATGGGAACCCCTCTTAGGGTTTGCTCGTTAATTTGATCTGCTGTCTTATATTGATTTTCAAAAAGTGACATGGAATTTAGATGATGCAAAGAAAATACAATTGGAGCTCATCTTTATGCAAAAACAACGCTGCATGCCAACAAGGACGACACTTGGCTTGAGTACCATGCCAACACGTACGACACTTGGCTTGAGTACCATGCCAACAAGGACGACACTTGGCTTGAGTACCATGCCAACACGTACGACACTTGGCTTGAGTACCATGCCAACAAGTACGACACTTGGCTTGAGTACCATGCCAACACGTACGACACTTGGCTTGAGTACCATGCCAACACGTACGACACTTGGCTTGAGTACCATGCCAACACGTACGACACTTGGCTTGAGTACCATGCCAACACGTACGACACTTGGCTTGAGTACCATGCCAACACGTACGACACTTGGCTTGAGTACCATGCCAACACGTACGACACTTGGCTTGAGTACCATGCCAACACGTACGACACTTGGCTTGAGTACCATGCCAACACGTACGACACTTGGCTTGAGTACCATGCCAACACATACGACACTTGGCTTGAGTACCATGCCAACAAGTACGACACTTGGCTTGAGTACCATGCCAACACGTACGACACTTGGCTTGAGTACCATGCCAACACGTACGACACTTGGCTTGAGTACCATGCCAACACGTACGACACTTGGCTTGAGTACCATGCCAACAAGTACGACACTTGGCTTGAGTACCATGCCAACACGTACGACACTTGGCTTGAGTACCATGCCAACACGTACGACACTTGGCTTGAGTACCATGCCAACACGTACGACACTTGGCTTGAGTACCATGCCAACACGTATGACACTTGGCTTGAGTACCATGCCAACAAGGACGACACTTGGCTTGAGTACCATGCCAACACGTACGACACTTGGCTTGAGTACCATGCCAACACGTACGACACTTGGCTTGAGTACCATGCCAACACGTACGACACTTGGCTTGAGTACCATGCCAACACGTACGACACTTGGCTTGAGTACCATGCCAACACGTACGACACTTGGCTTGAGTACCATGCCAACAAGTACGACACTTGGCTTGAGTACCATGCCAACAAGTACGACACTTGGCTTGAGTACCATGCCAACACGTATAACACTTGGCTTGAGTACCATGCCAACAAGGACGACACTTGGCTTGAGTACCATGCCAACACGTACGACACTTGGCTTGAGTACCATGCCAACACGTACGACACTTGGCTTGAGTACCATGCCAACACGTACGACACTTGGCTTGAGTACCATGCCAACACGTACGACACTTGGCTTGAGTACCATGCCAACACGTACGACACTTGGCTTGAGTACCATGCCAACAAGTACGACACTTGGCTTGAGTACCATGCCAACACGTATGACACTTGGTTTGAGTACCATGCCAACAAGGACGACACTTGGCTTGAGTACCATGCCAACACGTACGACACTTGGCTTGAGTACCATGCCAACACGTACGACACTTGGCTTGAGTACCATGCCAACAAGTACGACACTTGGCTTGAGTACCATGCCAACACGTACGACACTTGGCTTGAGTACCATGCCAACACGTATGACACTTGGCTTGAGTACCATGCCAACACGTACGACACTTGGCTTGAGTACCATGCCAACAAGTACGACAATGGGCTTGAGTACCATGCCAACAAGTACGACACTTGGCTTGAGTACCATGCCAACAAGTACGACACTTGGCTTGAGTACCATGCCAACAAGTACGACACTTGGCTTGAGTACCATGCCAACAAGTACGACACTTGGCTTGAGTACCATGCCAATACGTACGACACTTGGCTTGAGTACCATGCCAACACGTACGACACTTGGCTTGAGTACCATGCCAACACGTACGACACTTGGCTTGAGTACCATGCCAACAAGTATGACACTTGGCTTGAGTACCATGCCAACACGTACGACACTTGGCTTGAGTACCATGCCAACAAGTACGACACTTGGCTTGAGTACCATTCCAAAACACGTACGACACTTGGCTTGAGTACCATGCCAACACGTACGACACTTGGCTTGAGTACCATGCCAACACGTACGACACTTGGCTTGAGTACCATGCCAACACGTACGACATTTGGCTTGAGTACCATGCCAACAAGAACGACACTTGGCTTGAGTACCATGCCAACACGTACGACATTTGGCTTGAGTACCATGCCAACAAGTACGACACTTGGCTTGAGTACCATTCCAAAACACGTACGACACTTGGCTTGAGTACCATGCCAACACGTACGACACTTGGCTTGAGTACCATTCCAAAACACGTACGACACTTGGCTTGAGTACCATGCCAACACGTACGACACTTGGCTTGAGTACCATTCCAAAACACGTACGACACTTGGCTTGAGTACCATGCCAACAAGTATGACACTTGGCTTGAGTACCATTCCAAAACACGTACGACACTTGGCTTGAGTACCATGCCAACACGTACGACATTTGGCTTGAGTACCATGCCAACACGTACGACACTTGGCTTGAGTACCATGCCAACACGTACGACACTTGGCTTGAGTACCATGCCAACACGTACGACACTTGGCTTGAGTACCATGCCAACACGTACGACATTTGGCTTGAGTACCATGCCAACACGTACGACACTTGGCTTGAGTACCATGCCAACACGTACGACACTTGGCTTGAGTACCATGCCAACACGTACGACATTTGGCTTGAGTACCATGCCAACACGTACGACACTTGGCTTGAGTACCATGCCAACACGTACGACACTTGGCTTGAGTACCATGCCAACAAGTACGACACTTGGCTTGAGTACTGTTGGAGAATTTGTAGCTGAGAGACTCAAGACTCCAATGACCGGACACAGGTTTACAAAAGGTCTGGTTTATTAACTGGTTATTCACTTCATTCCATTTACCAAATAATACCGCATAATTCAATGGACCAGGTTAATTCTTTTCGCATGGTCCTTCTCGTTCGGCTGATGTTCCTCCGCCACTCCCGTTGGTCAGAGCTCCTCGTAGCAAGTCCTCTCCCCAATGATGTCAGGACAGGTCCATCCATTGACTGAGATCGAATCTCATCGGTCGTCACCTCTGGTTCGTACCTCATGTTAATTGATGAATCACCGTCCTGTCCGAGGGTCATATCTGACATATTTCCCCATTTTGCCTGGTCTCCACAAATTTTCTTTGCAACCACTAAAGGCAACTCATCCTTCATTCGTGAGACAGACAAAATGGATGGCAGATATTAAAGTTCTTTGGGAAAAATATCTCATCATTTTTCTTTTAATAGTACCCAAATCTCTTGGCAATATAAATTTCGTAAAACTCCTGAAATAAGACTGTAAAATTCCTTCAATCATGCTAAATTTTGAAACTCCATCGCTTGTAACACCCAATTTATCCCATAGGGCTTGAAAGTTCTTTCCAAAGTTCATGCAGCATTCTGCATTTGAACCCTATGATATCATTCATAATAATCATCATGATTTTATAGTCATGGTCCTATCATAATCATCTATTTAAAACGAACATTTCCTTTATCACCACAGCTATGTGGTATAATCAACAATAGAATAAAACTGTACATAGCAACAGGCTACCTCATGGCCACTTAGTATACCTATTGACAATAAGTCATAACAATATCGAATAATCATTGAACAATTCAAAAATCGCTTCCACTGCTCCAGCCGCAGCATTCGTCATTTTGTCTGCTCGTCCGCATTACCAAAACGAAATAAAGGGAGCTCAACCATTACACAGCGCTTTTAATGGCGCATGCCATAGGACCTCAACGCAATTTCGACTCGGCCAGAAAACGAGCAAATTTTGCAGGATGTTAACTGGAATTAGTCGTGAAAATATATCCAAAATACACAAAAAATACACACCCACAAAAATAAACAACAAACCCAAACAAACCCAAGGTCGACCCTCTTACACAGTAAATTACATCATTTCAGCATCGCATTGATTGCTGAAATAATCCAGGGTTTATACACACCTTAAAAGAGGTATGCGTGGTGTTGCCCCCTCCCACGTTTATTCCAGGGTTTATACACACCTTAAAAGAGGTATGCGTGGTGTTGCCCCCTCCCACTTTTAATTCCTCATTAAATTCCTCATTAAATTACTTATTAAATTACTTATTAAATTACTCATTAAATTACTCATTAAATTACTCATTAAATTACTCATTAAATTACTTATTAAATTACTCATTAAGTTACTCATTAAATTACTTATTAAATTACTCATTAAGTTACTCATTAAATTACTTATTAAATTACTCATTAAGTTACTCATTAAATTACTCATTAACTTAACTTACATAGTTTCAGCATTGTATTGATTGCTGAAATATTCCAGGGTTTATACACACCTTAAAAGAGGTATGCGTGGTGTTGCCCCCTCCCACGTTTATTCCAGGGTTTATACACACCTTAAAAGAGGTATGCATGGTGTTGCCCCCTCCCACTTTTAATTGCTCATTACATCGTTTCCATTTAAAAAAACATCGCTTCTACTGCTCCAGCCGCAGCATTTGTCACTTTGTTTGCTCATCCGCATGACCAAAACGAAATAAAGGGAGCTCAACCATTACACAGCGCTTTTAATGGCGCATGCCATAGAAGCTCAACGCAATTTCGACTCGGCCAGCAAACGAGCAAATTTTGCAGGATGTTAACTGGAATTAGTCGTGAAAAATATATCCAAAATACACAAAAATACACACCCACACAAATAAACAACATTTATTCCGTTCAACAGAACAAACATTTCCTCTATCATGACATGCATGTCTTCAAAATTATATGACCAAGAGAAAAAGTAAAACTAATTAAAACTGCGGGCAGTGATGATCCGGGGACCATACCGCTCCATCCTGATTGGACGGGTGCATGCTAGAGTCGTTAACAACGACAGTCCAGATCCGATTGTTCAAAATTTCAACTCAATCAATCGAAAAATGAACGCAGGGATGCATTTTAAAGGTGCAGTGGCACTAACTGAGTTTTTTTTTTTTTTTTTTTTTTTTTTTTTTTGTATACAAGATCGAGGCTCGTGAAAGAGCGAACATTAATCACACAGAAAGACAAACCGACACATAAAACATATAACATCGGGAGCGGTAGACAAGATGGGGAGAGAGGGGGAAGGACACAAACACAACATTTGAGAGCAGGGACCGAGAGACATGGAGACATGGAGAGATCTGAGAGAGGGCGAGGGCTTTGGGGGGGGGGGGGCATGGGAAGGGGGTGGTGGGAGAGGTATAAAACATATGGACACTGCCAGGACTTCCAGGAAAGAAGTTGGAATTTCAAACAAGGTGGATCTGGGGTGAATTAGCGGGGGTAGAAAAGATCAAGGTTTTGGATGGGGGAAGATAAGAGATGGTGGTGAACAGCTGTTTTAAAGACCTGGAGGGAGGAGTGGGATTGAAGGGAGTGAGGGAGTTTGTTCCAGAGGCGGGAGAAAAGAGGAATGAAAGAGTGAAGGTGAGCAGAGAGCCGAGATTTCGGCAGTTTAACCATCAGAGGGTTGCTGGCAGATCTTGTGCGACCTGTAGGAATATTTGGGGGACAGAGCACAGAGAGAGCTGGGGGTGCAAGGCCGGAGAGGAGTCGGTAGAAGACAGAAAGACCACCTACCTGCCTGCGGTGAGTGAGTGAAAGGCCCTCAGAGATAGCTTCATCGCGGGAGATTCCAATAATTCTGAAAGCTTTGGTTTCAACAGCGTGAAGCCGAGCTAGGTGTGAGGCAGGAGCACCGGCCCATAGGGGAGAAGAGTATTCCATTGAGCTGCGGATGAAAGCCTTGTATGTGGTGAGGAGCTCAGGTGTGCCGAGGAAGGACTTCGCATGACGGAGGATGCCCAGTCGGCGACTGGCTTTGGAGGCCAGCTTGGAAATGTGGTTTTCCCAAGAAAGATCATGGCAGATAGTGAGACCCAAAATCTTGAGCGACAGAACTTCTTGGAGAGGATTGTTGAGAAAGTAGATGGGAGGGTTGTCCAGTCGATCTTTTCGGAGAGACATAGTAAGAGTGTGAGATTTGTCAGGATTGAAAGACATGTTCCACTTGTTTGACCAGTCTGTGATTTTGTCCAGGTCTTCAGAGAGTGAGGAGGCAGCAGACTGCCGATCTGAGGGAAGAGGAATGGAGCGGCAGAGAGTGGAGTCATCAGCAAAGAGATAGAGAGGATTTTCGAGAGAGTCAGAGAGATCATTGATGAAGACCAGAAAAAGCACGGGGCCCAGAACACTGCCTTGGGGAACTCCAGCCTGAACAGGAAGAGGAGATGAGAGAAACCCATTCAGGGCCACACGTTGACGACGACTAGAGAGGAAGTCCGCCAGCCATGCGTAGAGATTTCCATGGATACCAAAGGAGGAGAGTTTGGTGAGCAGAGCGGGGTGCCAGACCGTGTCGAAGGCACGTGATATGTCGAGGGAGACAGCTCTAATTTCCTGTTTGGCATTGAGGACCTCCATCCATTGTTGAGACAGCAGAAGCAGCATGTCCAGAGTAGAGTGACCTGGTCTGAAACCAAATTGATGATCAGAGATCAAGCCATTGGAGAAGAGGAAAGATTTCATATCCGAAGCAATGATGGATTCCATGACTTTGCTGATAATTGGGAGAAGGCTGATTGGTCTGTAGTTGCTAGGATCTGTTTTTGCACCTTTTTTGTGCAAAGCGGTGATGTTGGCTGATTTCCAAGCAGATGGCAGTTGACCTTGAGCAAAAGAGAGGGTGAAGAGAACAGAGAGAGGGTGAGATAGAGCAGCAGAGCAGGATTTTAGGACCCGTGGGCTGATGCCGTCGGGTCCAGTTGCAGAATCAGAGTCGAGGGTTGACAGAAACTTTTCCACCTTGTCAGGAGGAAAGGACACGGAGTCCAGGAGCAGCAGGGTACGACTGGGTATGGTGGGTACAGAGAGGGATGGGTTTGGGACACAAGATTTAGAGGCAAACACAGAGTTGAGGCATTCAGCTTTTTCACGTGCGGAGTCAGCTGTGTAGCCGTTTGAGGTAAGGGAGGGGATGGAGGGGGAACAAACACCAGAAACGGATTTGACCAGACGCCACCAGGATTTGGAAGACGGAGACAGATAAGAGAGTTCGGTCTTGAGAACGGAGAGATATTGTTTCCTGGCTCTCCTGAGGGTGGACACACACTTGTTTCGGGCTTTGTGAAAGGAAATGAGATTTCCTTCCGTTGGATTTGCTTTCCAGGAGACGAAGGCAAGTTGTTTCTGGGCAACAGCCTCACCACAAGATTCCGTGTACCATGGACGGGAGGAAGGGTATGACAACTGAAGACGAGATGGGATAAATCTGTGCATGAGAGAGAGCAATTTACTTTGGAAGAATTCCCAGGATGAGTTGATGTCAGAGGTGGTAGAGATGGGAGACCAGTCCAGATGATTGATGGCTGCTTGAAGACCGTGCCAGTTGGCCTGAGTGAAATGCCAGACTCGTCGACGCTGAGCAGGCTCCCTGAGGATGGTCAGAGAGATGTCCACTTTAACAAGGACATGATCAGATGATCCGATCGGAGCAGAAGAAGAGCAGCAGACATTTTCAGGGAAGTTAGTCATAACCAAGTCCAGAAGAGAAGATGTTCCGTTGACTGAGATCCGGGTCGGGAAATTGACAGATTGTGTCAGTCCCAGTGAGTCGCAGAAGTCCTTTGCTGAAGAGCCATGGCTGGTGAGAGAGGTACCCACACCCAGCCAACTGGCATGGTGACAATTGAAATCACCACATATGAGGAAGAGAGAGTTGGGATGAGTAGATAGAAGTTGGTCCATATCATCAGACAGCGAGATGTAGATGGAGTCATCACTGTTTGGTGGACGGTACAACACACATATGAACAAGAGGTGGGAGCGAAGGGGAAGCCGTAGCCAGAGGTATTCCTGGGGGTGAGGTGGAGAGAGTGCAGTGCAGGGTGAGTGAGGAAGAGAGTTTTTGATAAAGATAGCAACCCCGCCTCCAGGACGAGGCTCAGGTCTATCATACCGGAGGAGGGAGTAGCCCGGGAGAGATACTATGGAATCAGAGACATCATAAAGGAGGAAAGTTTCTGTTAAGCAGATCACGTCTGGTTTGACAGAAGCAACCTGTATGGAGAGATCAGTTAAGTTTGAACGAAGGCCCTGGATGTTTGAGGTCCATACCGTTAATGAAGAGGAAGGGGGAGCATCAGATACAGAACAGGGGGGAGGAGGGGTAGGGTAAGATGTGGAAGAGGTGGAAGAGATAGGGAGAGCTGTTGAAGGTGTGTCAGAGATTTCAGAATAGCTTGGAGAAAGGGAAGGATGGGGCGGACAAAAGGTTTGATGGTGATTGGGTGAGCCACAATGAGGTGTTATTTGAGGAGGGGGAAGAGCGAGGCAGAAGGTTGGGGGAGATGGAGGTGAGAGTTTGAAGGGGGAAGAAGCGGGGAGGACGCTTTGAGGAGGGGGAGTGAGAGGGGGGAAATTGAGAAGCAATGAGGGTGGGGAGATTTGAAGGGGAGGGGTGAGGGGGGAGTTTGGGAGGGAAGGGACAAGGGGAGGGATTTGAAAGGGATGGGATATGGGGGAGATTTGGAGGGGAGGGGTGAGGCAGGAGTCTAGGAGGGGAGGGGCGAGGGGGCGTCTTGGCGGGGAGGGGTGAGGGGGTAGTTTAGGAGGGAGGGGGCAAGGGGGGAGATTTGAAAGGGATGGGTGATGGGGAAGATTTGGAGGGGAGGGGTGATGGGGAAGATTTGGAGGGGAGGGGTTATGGGGAAGATTTGGAGGGGAGGGGTGAGATTGGATTTTTGAAAGTGTACGATTTATGGGAAACGAACATTTATTGCAAAATGAGTTTCTTGTGACCTTCGAGTTAAAAATACGTTTAAGGACGCTGGATGGAGGATGGAGTGCAGGAGAGTTTAGGGAATGTAGAAAAAAGGCACTATAGGAGATGGATATTTTTTTTGGGATGAATTGATTTGGTGAGCAAGTCGAAAGCAGCCTTTTAAAGAAGAAGAAGAAAAAGGTGTTATAAAATATGACGGAATACATAACTTGAGGGGAAAGTGTAAACATTGAAGGTTAATGAGTGAAAACTATCTGGGGAAATGGGCGAGAAACACGTGGTCGAAGAACGAACGAACGAATAAGAATGAATAAACGAATGAGAACAGAGAAGGAAATGTTTTTTTTTTTTTTTTTTTTTTTTTTGAGTTGAGATTTACACAAGGAAGTAGGCTATGGGAGAAAAGCCTGGGAATACAGAGAACGAAAGTTATTGGATCACAAACGACGGACCGCTGAGAGAAAAACAAAGCCTCAAGGTTGTACAGTGCACACTGTACAAGGCCTCAAGACACGACACGGCAAACAGACGATCAATTTATGAAAGATAAACACCGAGAAACAACCAAAGTTGCACACAATAACTTCACACACCGAAAGATAAATACAGTTTCGACAAAATACAATTGTGAACAGACTTAACTTCGAAAAACGTGGAGACCGTGTGGAGCTTCGAAAATCCCTCCCACCGTCTCCGAGATCTCGCGAGATCTCCAATAGTTGCCACGAATATGCCACGAGTTGCCAGTTGCCACGTTGCCACGAGTTGCCACGAATATGGCCACGAAATTGCCAATATGGCCAATATGACAAAATATTTTCCTTAATCAATTGGCTCATAGTATAACCAATCTGTAAGTATTTCATCCGAAGATGTATCTCTGAGGACTTTTAATTAAATAAGTCATTTATAAATCAACGAGTTAATTTATTAAATGATTAATCAATAAATCAATATTTTCCTTGACAGCCACATCACTTGGTCAGTGTCATGTCCAAATATCAGCTTCCTTACTCAAAAGGTGCCTGAGTTAATGTAATGTAATTACTGTAATAAGATTACTGCAATTACTGTAATGATTACTGTAATTACTGTAATTACCGGAACTGTAATTACTGTAATTACCTCAGGTAATTACTGTAACTAGGGCATGCCCGTACTATATATAAGCTAGGACGTGCCCGTACGTGGGTGCCCGTTCCTTGCCAAAAAAAAAAAAAAAAAAAAATTTGTGTAGGGGTGTGTGTGTGTAAACATCCTAGGGCGTGCCCGTACGTGGGTGCAAAAAAACATGCGTGCAAACAACAACAACAAAAAAAAACTTTGAAACCACGTGGCAGTAACGACCACAGAACCCCCCCCCCCTCTATTTACATGAATGGTTTGGTCCATTCGCAACGACCACAGAACCCCCCCCCCCCCTCTATTTACATGCAATGGTTTGGTCCATTCGCAACGCCAAAGCGAACGGCGAACGGCTAAATCGCCATAGCTCGGTAAGTACTTGTCCGATTAATTTCAAACCTTGAAAAGGCACATCCTCGGGTCCCCAGCAATATACCTGGCAAGTTTAAAGTATATCGGACCCGTGGTTGTCGAGAAACAGCGGTCACAGACAAACAAACAAACGTACAAACGTACAAACGTACAAACGTACAAACAAACACACAGAGATTACTGGAATTATAGATAGATGTAATTACTGTAATTTAATAAGAAATGTAATTAATTAAATGAGTACTTCATTAATCGCTCATAATTAAATAACTCGTGAATTAATGGTTTGGTCCATTCGCAGAGCCAAAGCGAACGACCACAGAACCCCCCCCTCTATTTACATGAAATGGTTTGGTCCATTCGCAGAGCCAAAGCGAACGGCTTGCGAGTACGGTGACCATACCTTGGGACCCACTTGTCCGATTAATTTCCAACCTTGAAAAGGCACATCCTCGGGTCCCCAGCAATATACCTTACCAGGACTAACCTTACCTTACCTTACCAGACTAAAATTACCAGGACCATTATCAAACATTTATCAAAATATTAGGACCATCATCACACCAATGAATGACTCAATCCTTTAATGACTACATCCAAACCCAGACATTTTGAGTTCCGTAACTTTAATACTTCAAATTTTCCATTCCTTCCCTTCCTGATCTTTCGATGTAGGGATGGGTTCTTTTTAGGATCATGTTGCATCGAGCATTATTTTCCAAAACAGTGTGAACATTAAACCACACCAAAACCTCTGACATCCCACCATTAACACCTATTGTAAGCGTGCCGAATCAGTAAGCATCACCCCTCCTATGAGCCTCGACCAGAGGGTGGTTGTTACTCACAAACACTCGTCGCTAGCTGTTCCATTGTCTGCCGATTCCCACTCTGCTGTTTTTGTCTCATAATCACCAAACAAGAACAGTACACATTTCCTGTAATTATCTCTCATAATCAGGATAAATTTGGAACAGCCCTTAAACTAACACCAAGCAGATCAATTTTTATATTTAGGTTGAGGTTTCACACAAACTGGTTAACCAAATAATACAGAATTATTATTATTATTATTATTATTTTTCAAAAGCACTTGTTCACCAATTTCCCCAAATTTCAGCTTCCTATCTCAAAGGATGGCTAAGATATCGCCCAGACGAACAAACACACAACTAGAACGACGCTCAGTAGAGAGCATATCTCCGCCTTGGTGAACAGTTTATGTTTTGTATCCCACTGATAGGCCGGATCTGGATTCGGACCTGAACCAAAAATGGAATCGGCGTGTTTTTGTCACTTTTTTTTTTAATATATGAATAATATTAAAATAATAACATTAATAAGTATATTATGTTAAATATCATGTATATCGCTTTTCACCCGATCTCTTTATGGTGAAGAATCACTTTAAACAATTCTCGTAGCCGGATTCGCACCTGGGTCTTCACCAAAATCCAATCATTTTGTCCGTGTCACCCATGCTATTTATCTGGCAAATTTCGTCAAAAAAAAACAACAGCACTGGTTCCGTGTCACCCATGCTATTTATCTGGCAAATTTCGTCAAAAAAAACAACAGCACTGGTTCCGTGTCACCCATGCTATTTATCTGGCAAATTTCGTCAAAAAAAAACAACAGCACTGGTTTTGTTTCACCCATGCTATTTATCTGGCAAATTTCGTCAAAAAAAACAACAGCACTGGTTCCGTGTCACCCATGCTATTTATCTGGCAAATTTCGTCAAAAAAAACAACAGCACAGGTTTTGTTTCACCCATGCTATTTATCTGGCAAATTTCGTCAAAAAAAACAACAGCACTGGTTCCGTGTCACCCATGCTATTTATCTGGCAAATTTCGTCAAAAAAAACAAAAACAACAGCACTGGTTTTGTTTCCTGGAAGCAGGGTGCCGGAATGGACATGAGGGACAATGAGGGACAGTGAGGGAGTGTTGGTATGCAATTTTTATCCAATCGCCATCTTTCACAGTAATTCTGGACCGGCATGAGGTGGGATTGTCTGTCATGAATTTATTTGTTGATCAAACGAGTTTTAATTTGTCTAAATCCGACCAGTCGTTCCAAAGATATAAGCCGTTTTGTCGCAATACCATAAATTGGAATGAGGTAAAAATATATATATATATAAATATAATTCCCTTTCCCGGTTCCCTGTCGCTCGCCGAGCAAGTCGAGTGCTTTGAACAAGTGCAAAAAAAAAAAAAAAAAAAACTACTTTACCGGCCTTACACGTCCTGGAAGCAAATGGTCGCAAGGTGCACGCATGCTCCGTTTGCTTCCAGGTCACAGTAAGGCCTTTAATGACCAGCGCCGACCTTGTGCATTTTATTTAGACAGCGCAAAAATACGTATTTACAGAAATCATTTAGGAAAACACGAATAAATAGAATCATTTAACACGTTTCATCCTTGTATTACCTATGGACAATCGCAAGTCCCACACACCAAATCCTCCATCTTCAGAATTCATATTTCATAATGGACAGATCCCCAAGAGGTCATGCTCACCTTGAACCTTGACGACGTCCACTCGAAATTCCAGCGGTGCCTCCAGATTGTTGGAGAATTTGTAGCTGAGAGACTCAAGACTCCAATGACCGGACACAGGTTTACAAAAGGTCTGGTTTATTAACTGGTTATTCACTTCATTCCATTTACCAAATAATACCGCATAATTCAATGGACCAGGTTAATTCTTTTCGCATGGTCCTTCTCGTTCGGCTGATGTTCCTCCGCCACTCCCGTTGGTCAGAGCTCCTCGTCGCAAGTCCTTTCGACTCCACGTTTGCTCTCGTTTATATGGACAAACTGGACTTAATCCCCTTTTCGCTGACCGTTAATCCTTTCTCCGCTAATGCCCCGAGGTCATGCGTGCACCGAGTCCTGGCATCAGCTCGCTCCCCTCCTGCTGTGAGTTCCGTTTACCAAACGATAGGGGGGTGCTTCAGCCAGGGGCTGTGACCAGGTGGACAAGAGATTATCATGTTCGGGCACATTCCTAACACTCATTTACGAACTCGGCTTTCACATAGTTTGCAGGTAAAATGTATCTGCTTTGTTACCAGGTTAATTAATAAGTTACCAGTGCCAATTAATAAGTTACACTGAGTTACACTTCCACAATTCCCTCATCTTTTTGTTTTTGTTTATATTAACCATTAATCTAAACATCAATATAAGTAAACAATCAATCACTACAAGTAAACATCATTACAAGTATAAGTAAATAATCAATCACTTTGGTAATCAAATTCCCTTGGGCATACACCGTCATCCTGCAAGAATCACAAACATGACTAATTCCAGTTAACATCCTGCAAAATTTGCTCGTTTGCTGGCCGAGTCGAAATTGCGTTGAGTTCCTATGGCATGCGCCATTAAAAGCGCTGTGTAATGGTTGAGCTCCCTTTATTTCGTTTTGGTCACGCGGATGAGCAGACAAAATGACGAATGCTGCGGCTGGAGCAGTGGAAGCGATTTTTTGAATTGTTCAATGATTAATTCGATATTGTTATGACTTATTGTCAATAGGTATACTAAGTGGCCATGAGGTAGCCTGTTGCTATGTACAGTTTTATTCTATTGTTGATTATACCACATAGCTGTGGTGATAAAGGAAATGTTCGTTTTAAATAGATGATTATGATAGGACCATGACTATAAAATCATGATGATTATTATGAATGATATCATAGGGTTCAAATGCAGAATGATTGCATGAACTTGGGAAAGAACTTTCAAGCCCTATGGGATAAATTGGGTGTTACAAGCGATGGAGTTTCAAAATTTAGCATGATTGAAGGAATTTTAGAGTCTTATTTCAGGAGTTTTACGAAATTTATATTGCCAAGAGATTTGGGTACTATTAAAAGAAAAAATGATGAGAT
Source organism: Myxine glutinosa (assembly GCF_964187855.1). Classification (NCBI taxonomy): domain Eukaryota; kingdom Metazoa; phylum Chordata; class Myxini; order Myxiniformes; family Myxinidae; genus Myxine; species Myxine glutinosa. The sequence goes on from NC_136266.1 coordinate 21,179,638, forward strand.
ATTTTTCCCAAAGAACTTTAATATCTGCCATCCATTTTGGCGGTCTCACGAATGAAGGATGAGTTGCCTTTAGTGGTTGCAAAGAAAACTTGTGAAGACCAGGCAAAATGGAAAAATAGGTCAGATATGACCCTAGGACAGAACAGTGATTCATCAATTGACATGAGGTATGAACCAGAGGTGACGACCAATGAGCTTCGATCTCAGTCAATAGATGGACCTGTCCTGACATCATTGGGGAAAGGGCTTATGCAAGGAGTCATCCAAAAGGATTAATTTGATTTATTGATGAATATTGATAAATTAATTGAAATTGAATAATTGAATTTAATTGAATAAATTTAACTGAATAAATTGAACTGAATAAATTGAATTGAATATATTGATTGTTTGATTGATGAAAATGCGGTCTCAAGAAAGAAACTTTGATATCTTTGTGAGATATTATCAATGTGAAGACAACCTTGGAAAATTGAGCAAGGTGGTGAGTTATATATAGATATATATGTGCGGTTACCATTGTGTGATTTCCCCTTCAACAGAGCGGACACCTGAGGATTCACCCATTTCATACTGACCCTCTGGCTCATCTGCAAATACTGATCTGTGAGATTGGATTGTACAAAAGCCACAGGTGAGAGAGATTCTCTGGAAATCACCGTTTGAACAGGTGGAGAGATCCTTCCTGGAGGTACGAGTGAAGCTTTAGAGGAACAAACTACAACACATCCAACGCTACTTTGATAAAAGGCAAAATGGGAAATGGAGCCTGCAAGAATACACAAGGACAACCAGAGATTCCACAAAAAGGTACTTGTACACATCATATGTACGACCGTTATGGTGCCGAAGCTATAAGGCAGGTCGAGAATTGGTATTTGTGGACAAAGGGACATGATGAGGAGTTTCCAAGAGATGGTACATTTGAGCGAAGCCGATTGGAAAGATTGGAACAAAGATTGAAAGCCAGGAAGAGACAGAATCTAACGGTAGACTGGCTTGCATTCCATTTTTGGGATGGTGAATCCAGACAACGGGAACAGCAAGAACGTATAACGGATCTAGAACTTAAAATAAAAAGGATACAGGATACAGTGGAGGAGACAAATGCACAACTGCCCTCAAAATTAGGAATGAAAGTGACAGTTGTCCCATCTGATTTCCAGTTGTCTCCCCAAAAAGGACGGTACAGAGAATTTTTTCGTGTTTCAGGAGATAACGAGAGATTGCAGTGGCAACTCAGGGATGTAGAGATGCAGCCCAGCAATACAAGTGCACAGGTGCACAGACCAGGCAACGACAGAAACCGGTGTTTCAAGTGTGGACGGATGGGACATTGGAAAAGAGGATGTCCGTATACCAAAAGGAAGACAAGTTCATAGGGTAAACCAAGATCAAGGGTACCAGTGCTGACCGATACCTCAGACAATGATTAGGCCTTCATTGCGACAAATCCCAAATGACGATTGGCCTCAACAAATTAGATTACTGGACAAACATGAATAACTGTCGATGATTCTTGGGTCTGAAAAGTTTTCGGAGCAAGAATTATTCATTTTTCTTTTGCTTGTAAGCAAATTGATAATTAATTGATCAAATGCCGAAATTGGATCTTTTATGTTGGGCACAAAATTTTAAATTTACAAAGTTTGGAACAATTGCTTTGCAATTTTTTTGGCAAACCAGGTGACAAGAGTCACATCATGATCAGGTGGGAATTTCGGACTATTGTTCCACACGATTGATAGGTCAGTGGTCGACTGACATACAAATGGGTGGGTAGTCAAATTTGGATAAATTATTGTGGGAACTGAAAGGGTAATGTCAATGTGACGTCATAGGGGTTTTCTAAGAATAAACTTTTTGGTCCATTTGTGTATTAGCGCTTATAAAATTGAAGGACAAATTTTGAGAAATTGAAATAAAGTTGACACCCATCCGGATCTGTAAATAAGGGTTCCAACGCAAACAAATACGCATAATGCATGTGTGTGTGGGTATTTTGTGTGTCAGTGTTTTTGTTTTTGTGTATCAATCTTACAAGATTGTTTACACCGACAGTGTGCCTTGTCTGAAAAATAGATAGTTCCATGGGGATGGGATCGCATATCGAGAGAATTCATAAAATAAAAAATAGAAATATAATTTGATTATGAAAATTATCACTTTTGTCAAGGGAGATGGAGAATAAAGATTTGATTTGCTGAGTTATGAGCAGCTATTCATTAATAGTAAAAAATTGGAAGTAATCTTGGGATTCCATTGTGATAGAATTTATATGAGAATCAAAGCTATTTATGGATATGAGCTTCATAAAAAAATGTGGGAGTACAAAATTAGCCAAATTTTGGAGAGGTCTTACACTGACTTCTCAGAGTACTCTGCTCACGGATTTTATATATATATAAACTTGAATTTTATCAGAATATAAATTGGGCTGTATGTATGGATGTGTATAAGGCATAGATGATATGGGAAAATAGTAAAGGAAATTTTGCTGGTTTGAACTATTGTGAGTTTTGAGTTCTGGAGTTCAAACAAAGTCACTGGTTAACAGATGAGAAAGGATAGTAAATAAATTATTCGATGCTGGGTAAATTAAGTACGATATTACTAAGACTTATGAGAGCTATTGTTCTTCCTTACAGCAGTGGAAAATTATTGGGAAAAAAAATTAGATCCAACATAATGAATCTATAAAAGAATGTGATAGGGATGATATCCTCAATTTGTACTAATTATTTGATTGTGGGTAAAGGAATTAATTTATCGTAGTGGATTGTTAACAGCAGCCGGAAAATGTCCTGAGAGTGTGCATCCATGTAATCAGAAATCCCAGATTTGTTTTTACAAACAACATTTTGGTAGAGGTCTTGTGTGGACGAGCACTTCCTTGGTAGATAAAAAACGGTACTGCATGCTGGCAGCCACTTTTGCAGCCAGTTAGGCCAAACAAATTGAGAGGAAATTGTAGTTAAATACGTAAGTTACACATGGCTATTTGTAAAAAAGGAAATTTGTTGAGATGGGAAACATTTTTCGAAGGTTTATTAAAGTGTTATTATATGACATGTGGCAAGGCAAACTATTGGATGGGAAAATTAGATCTGGCTATAGAATAAATTTATTGACCCCTTGAAGTTAATTCTTCGAATCATTGTTTCACTGGCATTTTTGTTCAAATTGGAAATAGTTTGGTAGAGCTTTGGTTAAAACCTTTGGTTGCGGTATCTTGGAACGAAATGATAAACCATAAGAGATTGATAAGAATAGAAAAAAAAAAAAAATGGACCCAAAATAGAAAGTTGGATTCATGCCCCTCATTGCAAACAAGCACATGGGGCTAAGGTGGACGATCCCACAGAAAATGAGGCTGCACCTAGCAGCCCAGCAGAACATTCAGTGGCAGATAAATGATAGTCGTGATTTACAGTCATTTGAATTACATTTTAACACCCCTTGCATTGATAAACATTACATTTTCAACATGTGATATTCCTACTTGGGATAGTGACATTTATTTGCCTACATGACATACAATTACCTGCTGATATTAATACAACATGAGTGAAAAAATGTATCACAACTACACTCATGATCAGGGGATTGAGTTCAACCCCGGGAGATAGGGGGATCAGGGTAAGACAAATAATCTGATTTATGTTACATATTAAGGGATTTTCTTTATTTACCTTTTAGGAAGCTTGTTAGTTTGGTATATAATGTTGAATGTCATCGACATATAATTATGTCATAGGTATGAATAGATACAAGGAATAGCAGACTTGTTTGTTGGTTTAGTAGTTATATTGGCAATTGTTTTAGTGGTGGCTTGCTTGAAAGCCTTAGTGACGGTGTGTTTGAATAAGGTAACCAACAACACGATGATAACGCATGAAGTGACAAATGAGGAAAGAAATGTGGAACCAGAAAAGGAAGACTTTTATGGCGACATAAATACTGAGATTAAAAGATTAAATCAAGTGATGTTGCAAATGAATACAGTAGAATTAAGATAATGGCATAACGACAATGTTATGAGTTGTGTCAATTACAATATCAGTGAACTCATATCACCATGAGTGACACACTGTTAGGGAAAAAAAAAAAAAAAAAAAGGGAAAAGAAAAAGTGGAGAGGAATTATGGTAATAATACATTATGCTTAATTTGTTGGTTTGGGAAAATTGTTGTTGGGAATTAGATATTCCCGTTTGTGATTGTAATCATAAACAATTTATTTTCTTAGAGTAGTGCTAAAATACCTGCATGAGTTAATTTTTGAACTATATTAACCTGAAAGCAATTGTGGATGCTATTCTTAGTTTAGTAGTGAAATACATACCTGATTGAATATTATTTGTGTGACGCATATAAATGAATATAACTTTTTGTGTTAAGGAAAAACAACAAATTGTTGAATGTGAAACTGTCGGAAGATATACATGATTATGCTGATTTCATGGTAAGATGTACCCTATCTGATTCAGTGTGTGTGGAAAGCAGATTCAGATGTGACTGAGCATAAGGATAAGACGAGATCACATTTGAAGGGGGTGCTAACGGAATTGGGAAGAAGTTCGAGAAAGAAAATTTGTGGCTAAAAAATGAAGTTAAACGTGGCATACACCCTCTTTCTCAAAGAATGATGAAGACATTCTCCCGTGTAACTTGGAGATGGATGCTTACCTTCACCAAGGAAATTTATGTGACCATTTGCCTGGATCACACTGCAACATATGAAAAAAAGGCGATCACTTACTCTTGTTCGAAGGCTTGGAACATTCATCACATCAGAAGTTGCAGGACAACGACACCTTACCTGCAACCTCTGTGAAATGCGGGGACATATGTTATTACTTCACCAACTTCCGGGGAGCCAGCATGGAGCTGCAAACCAATGGCTGTGCCTTTTCACAACAGCTGTGCACGATTATGCGGGCCACTCCTGGTATGGACCATGGATGACCTGAACACCATGGTCCCAACATCATTGTGGATGCATCCGGCATCCCTGTTCCACATCTTGCTGGCCAATCAACGTCACACCAATACTTGCTGCCCACTCACAATGAGGGAGGAGGCAAGTCGACTACAACTGGGTGAAGGCCTTGTTCAGGAATTACTATGGTTTACAGCAAAAAGTGGCAAGAATGCTACATGGAGAGCAGGGTCAGTCTATGACTCCGCAATGTTACCACAACAGCGAAATCCTACACGAAGTAGTGCAGGTGCTATGAAGACATTAGGAGAAAATGTTTCATACCTGGATTCAAACACAAGTGATCAGCCCTTCCTTTCAAACAAAGTCAACATTTGTGTGGAGGCAAACGTTTTTGCCAGATGGTGCAGATGCTTTACAAAACTTGAAAATGAAGTGAAATTGTTGTATCTTGGTGATGGTGAAGTGTTGTTTTGAAAAGATATTTGTGATGCAAATGCAATAGATTGAACAATATGGAAGGAGTCAATGACCAACGAAATGTTTTGTGATTCTTGCAGGATGACGGTGTATGCCTAAGGGAATTTGATTACCAAAGTTATGGTTTGAATACTTGTATTGATATTTACTTATACTTGTATTGATGTTTACTTGCAGTGATTGATTGTTACTTATATTGATGTTTAGATTAATGGTTAATATAAACAAAAACAAAAAGATGAGGGAATTGTGGAAATGTAACTCATTGATTGGGACTGGTAACTCATTGATTGGGACTGGTAACGAAGCAGATAGACGATTTCATAAATGAATGTCAGGAATGTGCACGAACATGGTAATCTCTTGTCCACCTGGTCACAGCCCCAGGCTGGAGCACCCCCCTATTGTTTGGTAAATGGAACTCGCAGCAGGAGGGGAGCGAGCTGGTGCCAGTGAGGCGACCGAGTAACGTTGGCGGAGAACGGATTAGAAGCAGCGGAGAAGGGATTACGATTTCAGCGCACAGAGGATTAACTGAAGTTTGCCCATATAAACAGAAGAGACTTTGAGTCAAAGATCACTTGCCATCAGAAGCCCTGCCCGATGGAATGAACGAGTACGGCGCTACGGAGAAACATCGGCCGAACAAGAAGGACTATGCGGATAGAGTTACCTGGACCATTGAGTTATACGGTAGTTATTTGGTATTGGAATGAAGTGAACAACCAGTTAATAAAGTTGTGATCTTTTGTAAACCTGTGACATCATTGGAGTCTTGAGTCTCCCTACACACTTCCACGACAGTGGCCTGGCCTGTACAAGTTGGCAGTTGTTTGGAATCTTCTCCACTTGTAGATGATCTTCCGGACAGTCGAATGATTGATTTCAAATTGTTTAGAGATCTTTTTAAATCCCTTCCCAGACTCGTAGGCATCTATAACCTTCTTTCTAAAGGCCTCAGAGAGCTCTTTTGATCTAGGCATGGTGACGCCGCACACTTCAACAACAAAGAGCAAACCAAACGAAATGTCTGAGGTTTAAATAAGACAGGTTCCTCCAAGATCCTCTCTAACGATGTTCTAATCATTTGCACCTGAGCTGGTGCACCTGATTCTAATTTTAGGTGTTTGAAGTAGTGATAAATGTAGGGGTGTACTTACTTTTTCCACATGCGAAATTTGCATTTATGTTATACAATGGTCTACAAAATGCAAATGTTTCATGATATTTGTTATATTATATCACCTTTATCTATCAATATTGTTGAAATGAAGATCAAATAGCTGTATGTTGAAATATGTTGAAAAAGTCAAAACTTTACATGGGGTGTACTTACTTTTTCACGTGACTGTAGATAATAATAATTATATTGTTCAGTTTGGATGTAGATAAACGGTCCCAGGTTACTGGGTCTACTTGGTTTCTCCACTCAGGGGATCATCGGTATCCCGGACTGCCGGATCTGAGGCCACCAAGCACGGATAACTCTGCAGCCGGACGGGTTGATAATCAACAGCAAACCCAATTCGTCGACCAGGTTCCCCAGGGTACTCTGTCTGATGAATGTTTACCTGCGGGTGACATGGTTTTCCAACGGGTTCTGCGCCCTCGATATGCACTGTTCTTATCTTGTGTTTTCATGGGATGCAGCTGAGAAAAACTGCCAGTGCACACAGGTTATAGACTGGAGCCAATTAGTTGGAATAGAAAACCTCTCCGGCTAACAATACATGCACAGTGTGCTAGATCAAGAAAAACAATTAATAAAGGGGGTTTCTTTTTCAAGGATAAGAGTGAGGGAAGTGTGTTTCAAAGCAAAAACATTCAAGGGTTCAAGCAATCAATAAAGCAAAAGGACAGAACAAAGAGCAGAGTTACATTGATCTACCGAGCTTATACACTTATTTATTGAACATTGCAGAGTGCCTACAAGACTCACCACGCGGAAGGGTAGATAAGAAAGAAAGAAAGAGCAGTCTGAGGCTTTGGCAACCTCTTGTCTCACCGAGGCGAACTGATGGGCACACGCTTCACATTCACTGGAGGGAGGGTTAACAATAGGAGCATTGCTGGGGGTGTCATGTTGGGTACTGAAGAGGTATGGGTGCGGTGTGAAGAGGAAACTGGAAAGAAGTGCGTGTCAGTGAGGTCGCTCTGAAAAGGACGGTTGGCAGCTTTGCCTCATTGAGCTCATTGTGTGTCCAAAGCAGACGAATACAAGAGAGAACGAACATGTGAGGAGAAATATTTAATTAGTGTGTGAGGTGCTAATTGGCCTGGCCTCCTATCCAATGAATGCGCCCTGCATAGTGCTTGGATCACTCGCTTGCCCAGTGCTCCGTTCCACCAACTCAATTCCACTAGCTCTGTTCCTCCGTTTAAGATCAACCCAATCACCACCCACAATGTCACAGACCAAGCCAAGAACCACTTGTGTAATGTCTGGATCGCGACACTAAGGCACTTAGATAGCAGCTTCGTGGCGGTGGAACTTGCCAGGGTTCAAGGGTGACGGTTGGCAGCTTTGCTTCGTTGAAATCCTTGTGTGTCCAACGCAGACAAATGGAAGAGAGAAAGAACATGTCAGGATAAATATTTAATTAGTGTAAGAGCTAAGAGGTGCTGAGAGTTTGGGTTCCTTTCCCAAGTATGGTTATCGGCATCAAGGGTCACGCACCGTCCTGCTGTCTCCAAACGTGGTGTGCCCAATGCTGCAGATGTTATGTTCACGGAGTTTATTGGGTTCGATAAAATTCAATAATATTGTGGAAAGATTGCGCAATAAGGGAAAGACACTTGAGGTGTATCTCAATGAAATGTCAGGTCGGCTGGGAAAGCAGAAAAGCTCCTTTCTTTCTTTATTCCTTACAATATTATTTTGATTCTTCTACCAAAAGACCTTCCTTATCTACCTTCTTTCCCCCCCTTTGAGGCCTTTACATAATTTCATGCGGCAGGACTTTGTGCGTGGTTGAAGAAGAAAATAGAATGGAGTGAGGAAGAAGAGGCTCTCTCGGTGGGCGGGAAAAAGAAAACAATCCTCGTTCGTGGTGTGAGCCGCTTCAGCATTGGTGTGAAGGACTCAAACTCTGAACTATATGAATAAGATTCAGTGTGCATGAATGAGGTGGGGGAAAAGGAAGGTGAGGGTTGGGACAATTCACAATAAGTTACAGGAAGGTTAGCGCATTCTTAATTCTTGTGCCCTCCATTAATATCGAGGTTTTGAAGATGGAGGTTCCAAGTGCCCACCAGACACCACCGTCGCACCCCTGAGGCCATTGTTGACTGCTCCCGAGGTGAAGTCTGGGTTGTGGGTGATTGGCTGTGGTTGATGGTGGTGGAGGCAGCATGGTGGTTTGTACTCTGGTTGAGGTGACGTGGTGGTTTGTACTGTGGAGAATGTGCACAGCGAGCTTGTATTATGATCTATTATTATTAAAGTGAATCGCTAATAAAAGTCCGTTTATGATTTTATCAGAGTGGAGTGGGTGTCGCAGTGATTGCAGCGAGAACGAGGTGGTGGTTAGAAGCGATGTGATGTGATGGTTGGGTTTTGTATTGATTGGATCAGTGTTTGGTGTGAATATGTAAATTAGGGATCATAACCAATGCAGCTCAATGGTGATAGAATTTAGTTTTAAAGCTTTAAAGTAAAATAAAGAGGGGGAAAACACTGACTAATCTCACACAATGCATATTGCCCCAAGAAGCCAACTGCACATAAGGGGGGACTGTCTGAATGTTTACTAAAGAAATGACTAACTCCGGACCCTGTATGTTGGTTGCCATTGCTTCGGAGAGTGCTGGTTTGCAGAATAGTTTGTATGTGATATATGAAATGTGTAACAATTGTATGTGATATATGAGTACAATTACCTATTGACATAGTATAAACAATATAGGGCTTGAGGGATGGCCTATAGACCGATCCGACGGAGGGTTCAATGGACGGGCGCCCTCTATAGACGCCGTCATAGTTGGGAGGTGTCCGCTTCATTCGGCTTGCTCTCCAGCGTTCAGATTACATGCAGTTACCGGTCTCAGTTCATTTTGCCGAAAGAATATCGATACAAAATATAGTTGTTTGTTAGATTCATCGGAGAAGATGGAATCGTGGACGATACGACCGGTCCACTGAGCTATGCGACCGGTGAGGAGCCGGTGTGGTGGCCCACGCGGAGGTGGACTCTGAGGGAAGAATCCATGCAGGGCGGCAGTGATACACCCGCCGTGACCTGGCCGTATGGAAGAGTCGATGAAACGATAAGGAGCCAGTGAGAGGGACGGAGGCCCAGTCGGGTCTGCCAGACGAGTCGCGACCCTAGTGATCAAGGAACTTGGGGCTCGGCAGCGGCCACTCGGGGCATAGCCGTAGTTGCCAGAGGTGGCCGGCCTGGGCGGAGGTGGATTCTGAGGGAAGAATCCATGTGGGGCGGCTGTGGTACGGCTGCCAAGACCTGGCCGTATGGAGGAGTCGATGAAGGGACGGGCACCTAGTCGGGTCGGTCAGAGGAGTCGTTATCGTAGTGGTCGATAAACTCGGGGCTAAGGTGGAAGGGGGCTCGGCATGACGTAGCATAGGGTACGCGGTTGCTAACAAAATAGGTTTGGTGGAAGTGGAAACCGGGTACCCCCAGGTGCCAGGTGCCTTCAGGGCGGCATGGCTGTGCGCCTTCGGCGCCCGGCGATATTGCCTGAAACGGGGTTTGTATCGTGTGCCTTCAGGTGCCAGGTGTCCACAACCGCTCCACACGTATAGAGAAACACTTGAGAACGATTATCACGGACACTTTTCATGTACGATCGCGATGATAGTTGTGCTGGCCCAGCCAGCTGGAGTTAAGTTTGAATCGGGACACCTCCCAGTAATGGTGGACGCAAGAGCGCCGCCTATCGGCGAAGGGGGCATGATCGTCCTTATCGGATCGGTCTATAGGTATGCATGCTCTCCTCCAAGCTGTCTAGCCTGGGTTCGAATCCAGACCTAGATAGAAACGGTTAGCCCTGGTGTATCACAGGCAGGGCGATTCATCAATGTGTGTGCAGTCCCTCGGATGGACATTTAACAGGTGTCCTGTCTACCAGTATTTGTTGGTGGACATTAAAGATCCTGTGGTGTCCTTCGTGAAGAGTAGGCGAGCCATCGACAAATTCCAAATCCTGCCCAAACTCGTCGAATGCCAGGCCTGGCCAGCCAGTTCGTGAAGGCCAAATCTTCCCTTCACCCCCCCCCCCCCCCCCCCACCCCTGGCTGAACCCACAAAAAAGGTGAGTTCATCTTGGCCGTTAAAGGAAAATATATCATCAATAAGATACAAATAAAGCTCGTATTGGAAGGAAGAACCCTCACAGAACATCCTAAATGTAACCCATTACTACCTGCCGCATGGTAGTCGGCGACTAAACCGACTACCTTCACTGAGTAGATGACATCACTGGGTAAAGTCGCAGGACTAAAACAATACCTGTTAAAGGGCAGATCAGCTCCCTTCATGGCCATGCATCCAGTAAGGAGATTATGTCTCCTAAAAAACACCCATCTTGTTGGACCTGTTTTTTAGGTGGTAGGTTGTAGACAGCAACCCCTCAGGGTAGTACTACCGTTCAGATATGGAGCGTTAAAGTGGTGCCCAGAACCATCTTACAATCTACGTGTCAGGATTGATGGTCTTACTTTCTGTCTCACTCAAACTGTAGCTACTGGGCTAGCTTCAACCTCTCTTGCAAACAAACACCATACGCTTTTCATCATACACTTTCTTACTCATTTTCGCTCCTCACCTTTACATTCTCTCTCTTTTATTTCCTCAAAAACTTGAAGACTATTATCTCTTTCTTCACTTTTCTTTCAATGCAGCTATTTTATGTAAGGCCTGGCCTTGACGAGGACTATAGACCATGACTGGAGCCATTACCAGAAAAAATGACGTGGCTTGAAACTGCCAGACCGAAAACAGGCACCCGATCGAGCGCATACCTCCGCCATGCTGTACAGTTTACTTTTTGTATCCCACTGATGGGTCAAATCTGGATCTGGACATGAACCAAAATCTAATCAGCTCGTTCCTGTCACCTAACCAACTCATCCACATAGTTTTGTCATAAGTCGTCCACAATTTTTTGAAATATCATGCTATATATCGTTTTTGGCCCCATTACTCAATGGTGAAGAATCACTTGAGAAATTAAAAAAATTCTCTGATCCGGATCCGGATTAGAATCTTCACCAAAATTGAACAAACTCTTCCTTCTCACACCCAACCTGTCCACCAAGTTTTGTCCGAATTTGCCAACAACTTTTTGAGATATCGTGCTATATATCGTTTTCTGCCCTATCTCACAATGTTGAAGAATCGCTTAAAAAATTGTAGGATCCAGATCCGAATCTGGACCTTCACCAAAATCTTCACTAAAAGGGCATTGATGGTGGACCATGTGCGCCCAGCTTGGGGAGCAGACAGTCCACCATACTTGGGTGGGGGGACAGAGCAAAGAGAGGTCAGAGGGTGCAAGATCAGAAATGAGGAGGAAGAAGGCAGAGAGATCACCGACCTGTCTGCAATGGCAAACTCGGCTTCATCTCAAGAGAGTCCAATGATCTTGAAGGCCTTGGTTTCCAGGGTGTCAAGCTGAGCAAGATGTGATGCAGGGGAGCCAACCCGGAAGGGAGAGCAGTACTCCATCAAGCGTTGGATGAAAGCCTTGTCGGTGGATATGAGTTCAGGAGTGCCAAGGAAGGACTTTGTATGATGGAGGATACTCAGTCGGCGTCTGGCTTTCGAGGCCAACTTTAAAATGTGGCTTGCCCAAAAGAGATCATGACTGAGAGTGAGACCCAAGAGTTTGAGTGACTGAACATTTCTCTCCACAGTCTCAATTATTCCATAGAAAGAGATATAAGCAAATAGAAAGCATATTGTTACAGACGCGGTTGTGGATGTTGGTTTACCGAGCGGTTTGGTATGACCGCGTCTGCACAGTTTACCCGATTATACTCGAACGTTGGCCGAGTCGCGCTACGCTAAATCAATTGAGGAAAGGACACAACGGCTGGGTTAAATGACACGACACCAGGGGTACAGTTCTCAAGACCTCCGGAGGAGGTTATAATATTTCGGAACGTTGAGATTACAAGGACAAGAGGGACAGCATAGGAAGGTAGGCACTTAATCACGGTCTTATAGTAACCCCGACAGACCACAGATAAACAGGACAAGACTGACTCACACCGGGATTGATGGCAAGGAAGGGCAGGTAGTCGGTGGACAGCACAAGGTGCACCTTGTGCTCAGGGACAGGATAGCGCGGCCCAAAAGATGCAGGGAGGTCTCTCAGCGCTCGGAGGTGGCGTCTGGTTCTCTTCACTTCAAGCTCGGGGCGCATCTGACGTCACGTCCGGTAAGTGGCTGCGTATATCCGGCGGGGAGTGACACGCCCTCGGCTCGTTAGCTCCGCCCCAGATGGAATCGGCCCGCCGCTTCTTATTGGGTGCTGGGGGTTACCGGGCTCCGCCCTTGACGAGGGGCCGACAGTCAGCCCCTTCGTGGTAACCCCGCCGGAGCACATGGGCAATGGCGGCTAACCAAGCCGGAGTGAGGACGCACACTCCCCGCGCGCTGTTGTTGTAGTTGTTGTTGTTGTTGTTGTTTCATGAGGAAGATGGGAGGAGGTATGGGGAGGTCCTAAACTCACTACTGGTGCCATACAATCACATTCTGGTGCAACGAAGAGTCAGAATTAATGGAAACGAGTCCTTAACTGACATAGACTAAGAATAACTAGCAAGATGTCCTATAGTTGTCTACGTGAGATGCGGTGAACCTGGGCACGACATTTAATGGGGGAAAAAGGGGAAGGTCGGTTCTACAGAGTGTTGTTTACAGACAATGGGACTAGGGAATGGGGGATTGGGGATAGTTGGGGAGTATTGGGGAAATAGGGGAATATTTACAAGCGGATATGGAGGCCAAATCCCATATCCGCAACAATATATTCCTTTGAATTTCGTTCAGACTTTCCAAAATTAGTTTTTTTTAGCTTTTTAAGTTGAGCTTTAAAAATGTGTATCTCAAAGAAAAGAACCGCTACAGATCAGTACAGTTAATCAAGGATGGTAATGCGGAAAATATATCTGTGGTAGATCAGAAATAAGTAACTAGTTCTCAGCAAGAAACGACTGAAGATAGCTCCATTTGATGGCTCTATTACCTCATTGTTGAAATAGTGAGAAACTGCTCCATCATGCTTAAAGTAATGAGTTTTCAAGATCAAATGCTTTTTCGTGAATACAAATCGGTGCCTTCAGCTTACAATGTGTGGTCTTTCCACCACTGTTGAACATGTTTATATCGCCTTTTCACTGCTCGCTGTTTAGAATTTCTTTAAGATCTATAATTGACAACATCTTCATCCTAATACCACTCGTGATGTGTCACTTGGCTTGCTGTGTATTATGTAGGTATCCATCTCTCCATTTCCCATCATTAAAGGAGACGAGTACCAGCTTGCTGGGATGAATGATCACGGTGTGTACCCCGATTTAGAATAGGTACACTGTATCCCTGCGCATCGTAAGAGCGTGACCAAGGGTTGGCGTCAGGAAAGGCATCCGGCCATAAAAACATTGCCTCAAACAGGGAACCATGATTGTCATGGGGCCCGCAAGGCTAACCCCCGCTCTAACGGGGAAAATGGCCTTAAAACGATCACATTCATTCATTCAAAGGAGACGGATTTCATGATGTAATTATTAACACACAAAGTTATCATGAAAACACCAGGGAGAGAAAAAAAAGAAAACTTTTAAACCATTTGTTCATATTGCTGGAATTTCATTATAGTATCAATTAGATACAAGCGGGAACCATCATTGTGCAGTAAAGCTACTTTTGGACTGCTATTTATCTATCGAGGTAAAGTTTCACATTGCATGGGATTCTGACAGACACAATCCTACAAAAAGTAATGGAATACCTCCTTCCATTTGTGAGAATTGATTACACAAATATATATGTAATTTTTTTTTTTTACATATAAATATATATATATATATGTACAATCTCAAAACCTCAACAATATATTGTTACGGACGCGGTTTAGATGTTATTTACCGAGCGGTGGTATTGCCGCGACCGAACAGTTATTCCCCGACTAGACCCCGATTCCACCCAGACGTTGACCAAATCGCGCTATGCCAAATCAATGATAGAAAGGACACGACGACTGGGAAAGAGGAAACGACGCAAGGGGTACAGTTCTCAAGACCTCCGGAGGAGGGTATAATTACAGTGGTGGAGAAAAGGGGTAGATTACAAGGCAGTGAGGTAAAGACACAGAAGAGATGGGCACTTAATTACCGTCTTATCTTATCCCAGACAGACCACAGACAAACGGAACAAGGCGGACTTACACAGGGATTGATGGCAGGAAGGGACAGGTAGGTCGATAGCACAAGGTGCACCTTGGCTCGGGGACAGGATAAAGCACGGTCCAGTCCAGAAGATGCGGGGAGGCCTCACAGCACTCGGAAGGGACGTCTTTCTTGCTTCAAGCTCAGCGCGCATCTGACGTCACCTCCCTCTCCCTGCGCATGCTCAGCGGGGAGTGACACGCCCTCGGCTGGTTGGCTCCGCCCCACTGGGTCCGGTCCGCCGCTTCCATTGGGTGCGGGGGTTACCGGGCTCCGCCCTTGACGAGGAGCTGACAGGGAGCCCCTATTTGGTAACCCCGTCGAGCACATGTTCGATGGCGGCTCGTTGGGAAGGCCTGGTGCCCTCCCAACACCCCCTACCAACCAATCCGGAGTGAGGACGCGCACTCCCTGCGCTCGTTGTCGTTGTTGTTGTTGAACTGTGAGGAAGAGCTGCGGGGAGGTATTGGGAGGTCCTAAACTTCCTAACGGTGCCATACAATCACATTCTGGTGCAACGAAGGGTCAGAATTAATGGAAACGAGTCCTTAACTGACATAGACTAAGAATAACCAGCAAGATGTCCTATAGTTGTCTTACATGAGATGCGGTGAACCTGGGCACGACATTTAATGGGGGAAATAGGGGGAGGTCGGGTCTACAGAGTGTTGTTTACAGAAAATGGGACTAGGGAATGGGGGATTGGGGATAGTTGGGAAGTATTGAGGAAATAGGGGAATATTTACAAGCGGATATGGATGGATGCAAATCCCATATCCGCAACATTGCACCCTTCTCTACTTCGGGGCGTCCCGACCCGATAAATTTTTACCTACTTTAGTGTGGCACTCAGATGTAGTTCCCTCTACTATTAACTCAACCCTGAGTGCGACAGTTTTACAGATGTTCACAAATGAGTAAATATGTCCCCCTGCGACGTTGCACCCTTCTCCTAACAGAAACACACCCACAGGATAACCGAATCGCGGAAAGCATCCTCAAACTAAACATACAGCCGGTAGGGAGCATCATTTATACAAGACGACACTGATATTTACACTACAATCCAGGACCTGTTCTTTGAGGAACACATGCAGATGTTATGCATAGGGAGGGCACGCATGCCAGCATCGATACACCAACCCACGAGTGCCCTGTGGCCCTACGGCCTTTAATAATGTGCAGAGCACACCGTCCAAGCACCAAAAGCACCACCCCATTACGCACAGTCAGCACCATCCGGTGCACCAATAAAGTGTTCATAAAAATGCACAATTAAGTGTCCATGGTCACCGGTGGTGTCGCAGCCGGCCGATGTTCTGCCGCTGGTCTTGCCTTCATGGAGTGCACTTGGACTTCTGGCTTCTTTAGAAATAAAGAAAGGTGCCAACCGCGTCCATTTCTTAATTGTGGCCGTCAGGGGGCCAACTAAAAGTGGTTCACCTGTATGGCATAGGTGCCACGTTGACCCAGAGGTCCATCCACGGGTGGTGCTTGACCGCAAAAGAACTGCGGTTCATTGTGGGTGGCCACAAAAATTGCGGTCCATATGGTGTATCGATCCAGGCAGCAAGCAGCGGAAGTACAGGCCCACAACTGCGGAGCCAGCACCTCTCTCTCTCCTCTCTCTCTGCCCCAAAGCCAGATCCTCGGAGGTGGGAGACAAAAGAAGACAAGTGAGTAAGGTGGTAAGGGCGCAAAAGTGGACGCAATACAAGGTAATGCACACTGGGGGCACATGGGAACCAGGTGAGACAGGTACGTTCCTACCGTACGCCCCCCCCCCCCCACCAGGTAACCTACATTGCCCCTCCCTTACCCCTTACTGTATCCACAAAACACAACACTACCCATAAACATCTACTTTACACATCAACAAACGTCCCTACTGTCTTCCCCGTTCCTCCCATAAACCAAATTCGTCTTCTCTCCCTCCGAACCAATCAAATTTGCCATTTCCAACTCTCATCAAAATCTGCCATCTCCAACTCAACATCAAAATCTGCCATCACCAATTCATTATCAGTCCCTCCTAAGGAGGGAGAGATGGAATCACCCCAATGACTTATCCACGTCGTGATGCGTCTCACAAATCCAAACAGCAATTCTCATTTCCTGCAACACAAAACAAAGAAAACACAGGTGTGGAGTCATCATCATCACCTCAGGTAAGTGGCTGCGTATGGTGCGACAGGTTCATCAATCCTAACTATTTCCTAAATGACTTTAACAACTTTACATTACCCGGGGTCTTTCTCCTGCCAAACCATTGGCCCTCATTACTCTATGTGGTTCGAAGAACCAAAATCCCATTGACCATCTGTGGTGCACACCATCAATTTGGGTCTCACTCCCCGATTCAACACTCGGTGCCCCCGCACAATTTCGGTGGCTGGGTCGTGTGACGCTCCCAGCTGGTCCGCCCACCGGCACACCTCCACCACTGTTGTTGCCTACCGAGCTCACCTGCTCCTCACCCTAACCTAACTAACTGGGGAAGGCCCTCTCGCACTCTCACCCCCTCAGTGCCCTCTCTGGCACGGGCTGCCCGATCCACACCCGGGATCCTCAGGCACCCACTGATACTAACGGCTCCCAGAGCCCACCTGCGGCCTCACCTGGCCGACATCTAACAGTGGCGGAGTGCCCAAACCATTCACACTCATACTAACAGGCCACACGACCAGCCAATTTCACCACACCAATGCACCCATCCACAATACCATTCTGCAACCGCACCACAAATGCCAATATCCAACCACAATTTACCTATACCTTCTAACTATTCTTTAAACTACCCTCCCCGGGTACTCGTGAAAAGGGGTCCACTCTTCCCCCATCCACACCTTCGCACCATGCACACCACTCCGTACCACTTACTCCAACTCTCTCCACACCACTCATTCTCTGCTCCATATATTCCACACACCTGTACTTGCACACCTGTGCTCTCATACTTGGTGCTGCCTGCACCCTTCTCTCCCCCAAGCGCATTCGCGCTGATCCACAACACTCACTACTCACCATGACACTCATCCGCAATGCTCTCTCATTCATCACTTGTACACTCACACACACCTCGGAGCATTGCCTCACCGATGCCTCATTTGAAGCTGCTCACCAGCACTTCCATTCACACTGCATCATCTAAACTACCTGTTGCCCTGCTAACTTAGTGCTCCCCGTCTTCCCTTTAAACTAAGCACATACCACGTCATTATCATCCACACTACCCTCTCTGCGTCCCCACTACAGGTGTCATGTCTCTTACTTAACTCTTGTCACCCATAGTCACCTCTAGTCCCTATCAATATAACCAAGCCCTCCCTGGCTCGGTTGTCATAGCCACCCCATAAACTATTGCGCATTTGCCCCCAATCATGGGAAGGGTGGCAGGGATGCCACCCTTACCCACCGTCATACGGCGCGAGTGGGACCTTGTGGGACCACCTTGTATGTGAGTCGTTGCCCGCCTGCCGGACCCCGTGCGTCGCCCCTTGCGGCGTCAACGTGGGGCTGAACCGGCCGGGCCCCCACAGTACATTACCCCCAAGGGGCTCCCGTGCCTCTCCTGTCCCTCTAAAAACTACCCCTGTTGGTGTCGATGCATGGGTCACGCTTCCGCAACCCGCTACCCATTCCATACCACCACAACCTTGCTCACTCACACCTCGCACCTCTCCCATCACCGGACCCTCTCGCTCGCACCCTCGTTCCATACACTCCAGACCAGCCATACACCTCACTCTTGGCCTCTCACGAACATCCGGGTCCATCTCGACCCCCAAGCTTATTAAATCACCTGGCGCATCATACGCACGACCATATTGGTCACCACTTACACCGGGTCCTCTTTCTCTTCGCTTCTCCTCCATCACCTGCGAATCCCTCATCCGGTTAATGAGCACATCATCACGATCCGAACACAGACTTTGGACCAATTCTTTTACTTCCTCTTTTATCTCTTTCTTATCCTCTCTCCGTCGCTTCTTAATTTCGCTCACCCCTTCTTCCACTTCTTCTAATTTCTGCTTCACCTCCTTTATCTCCTCGTGAGCCCCCTTAAGTTCTTCCTCTAACTCCACCTTATTTTTTTCTATGTGCTCCCGCACCTCCCGCTCTTTAACCTCCATCACCTCTACCACCTTGTTCATTTTCCTCGTCAGGTCCTCATGTACCGTCTGACACTCTTTTTTAATTACCCCTACGTCCTTTTTCATCTCCTTCTGTGTTGATTTTAAACCCTCTATTACCGCTGTGTTCTTCTTTACCTGGTCCCCCAACTCCTTTTGTCCCACTGTCAGCTGTTCTACTCCCAGCGTCAACTCCTCTATACCACCTTGCAATTTTAGTCCTCTTTCTCACCTCCTTCTCCATGCGCTCCTTACAGTGCCTCACCTCCTCGCGCACTCCTCCGACCTCCTCACTCACACCTCTTCTGATCTCCTCTCCCATCACTTGCATCTCCTGCCCAGATGCCACCCTCATCTGCTCCATTTCCTCCCTGTGAGCATCCAATTTAGTTTCTACCCCCATTCTGACCCCCTCTATCTGCTGCCCCATTTGTTTAACTTCCCTTTCCGCTTGGTCCCTCATGTCCCTCAATTTGCCTTCCATACTGTTTTCTAACCCCTCTAACCCCTTTTTCATCCCTTCCATTTGATTCTCTTGAGCGGCCATTCTGTTTTCTACCCTCGTTAACCCATGTTTCACCCCTTCTATTTGATTCTCTTGAGCGGCCAT
Source organism: Myxine glutinosa (assembly GCF_964187855.1). Lineage (NCBI taxonomy): Eukaryota > Metazoa > Chordata > Myxini > Myxiniformes > Myxinidae > Myxine > Myxine glutinosa. The sequence goes on from NC_136266.1 coordinate 21,199,214, forward strand.
TCTGTTTTCTACCCCCGTTAACCCATGTTTCACCCCTTTTATCCCATTGTCTAACCCCTCAAATTTAGCTTCTAGCCATTCCCCCATTTCTCCCATTTTGCCCCCCATTTCGCTCCCCAATCGCTCACTATCAGCCCTCATTACCCCCATTTGCTCACTCTGAGCCTCTATACTGTTTTTCAAACCTCAAATTTGGTCTCCCATTTGTCCCATAAGGGCCCTCATTTGCAGGAAAAAAAGGTTCGAATCCACCAGCGGCGCTGCTACGGTCACGGGCACGGTCGCCGTAGCCATGTGCGAGGCGCCATTTTGCGCGCCCGTAACCTCGTGCGCGAGGACGCCATTTTGCGAACCTGCCGCCCTCACTGCTTCGCTCTCCTCATGTCCCTCAATTTGGTCCTGGATCGACCCTGCCTCACTCTCCTCTACCGGAACCCAGCCGTCATGATCTCCCATAGCGCGACTTTCAAAATTCGGGTTTTTTGTAAAACAAAATCAAATTTCGGTGACTTGTAATTTTGAGCGCGTTAAGCGCGCTTCGGGTCCGTATCTCACTCCCAGACACCAATTGTTACGGTAATAACACAATTGGTGTCCAAAATTTGGGCTAAATAAATTTAGTCCCAGGTTCGAATCCCAACTCCTGACACCAATTGTTACGGACGCGGTTTAGATGTTATTTACCGAGCGGTGGTATTGCCGCGACCGAACAGTTATTCCCCGACTAGACCCCGATTCCACCCAGACGTTGACCAAATCGCGCTATGCCAAATCAATGATAGAAAGGACACGACGACTGGGAAAGAGGAAACGACGCAAGGGGTACAGTTCTCAAGACCTCCGGAGGAGGGTATAATTACAGTGGTGGAGAAAAGGGGTAGATTACAAGGCAGTGAGGTAAAGACACAGAAGAGATGGGCACTTAATTACCATCTTATCTTATCCCAGACAGACCACAGACAAACGGAACAAGGCGTACTTACACAGGGATTGATGGCAGGAAGGGACAGGTAGGTCGATAGCACAAGGTGCACCTTGGCTTGGGGACAGGATAAAGCACGGTCCAGTCCAGAAGATGCGGGGAGGCCTCACAGCGCTCGGAAGGGACGTCTTTCTTGCTTCAAGCTCAGCGCGCATCTGACGTCACCTCCCTCTCCCTGCGCATGCTCAGCGGGGAGTGACACGCCCTCGGCTGGTTGGCTCCGCCCCACTGGGGCCGGTCCGCCGCTTCCATTGGGTGCGGGGGTTACCGGGCTCCGCCCTTGACGAGGAGCTGACAGGGAGCCCCTATTTGGTAACCCCGTCGAGCACATGTTCGATGGCGACTCGTTGGGAAGGCCTGGTGCCCTCCCAACACCCCCTACCAACCAAGCCGGAGTGAGGACGCGCACTCCCTGCGCTCGTTGTCGTTGTTGTTGTTGAACTGTGAGGAAGAGCTGCGGGGAGGTATTGGGAGGTCCTAAACTTCCTAACGGTGCCATACAATCACATTCTGGTGCAACGAAGGGTCAGAATTAATGGAAACGAGTCCTTAACTGACATAGACTAAGAATAACTAGCAAGATGTCCTATAGTTGTCTTACATGAGATGCGGTGAACCTGGGCACGACATTTAATGGGGGAAATAGGGGGAGGTCGGGTCTACAGAGTGTTGTTTACAGAAAATGGGACTAGGGAATGGGGGATTGGGGATAGTTGGGAAGTATTGAGGAAATAGGGGAATATTTACAAGCGGATATGGATGGATGCAAATCCCATATCCGCAACAATATATATATATATATATATATACTGTCATCCCTCGCTATATCACGCTTCACTTTTCGCGGCTTCGGTACATCGCGGGTTTTTCTCGCTAGTATATGTAAAATTATATATCGGATTTTTCATTATATCGCGGGATTCTGAAGCCTATAGGTATTTTTATTTTTTTAGATTTTAATTATTTTTGCGGTAAAATAAGCATTTTCTAGCCTAAAAAATTAATAATAATATAAATAAAAATATAACACATTAATTAAAACCTATATTAAAAGAATATTACAGTAAATCGAAATAAAATACGCATTATAAATGAGTAGACAAAGAATCGCGCGTATGGAAAACCAAGCTTGGGTTGCTTGCGCTAGTTTGCCCAGATGATTTCGTACGCGGCACACTATTGGCAGATGGATGAGACGCGACCAATCAGAGCACGCTGTTCAGTATCCTGCGGTGTTGTGTTTTTGTGCATTTTGTGTAAAATTGTGAAGTTGTTTCAAGCTCTACGATGACGGGTAAACGTTCTGCGTCTTCTTAGGGTTCTGGCACTGAACCTAAGCGCCAGAGGAAGATGCTTAATATCGTAGAGAAGGTGAAACTCCTCGACATGTTAAAGGAAGGGAGAAGCTTTGCGGCTGTAGGCCGCCATTACGGGCTCAATGAATCTACGGTCCGGTACATTAAGAAGGACGAAAAGAATATAAGGGCGACGGCAGCAGTGTCCTTTAACCAGACAGCGAAAAGGGTGGTAACTTCACGCAATAAGGCCATTGTAAGGATGGAGTCTGCATTGGCCCTTTGGATCAGTGACTGCAGGAAGAAGAATATCCCACTGGATACCAACGTTATCCGTGAGAAGGCCAGGCAGCTTTACGCCAAGTTTGCTGAAGGCGCTGGCGATGACGACCCCGAATCCGAACCATCAACCGCATCTCCCACCAAACCAACCAAATTCAATGCCAGCAAGGGCTGGTTTGAAAAATTTCAAAAACGATTTAAGCTAAAGAGCGTGGTCCTGCATGGAGAAGCTGCTTCTGCTGATAAAGCCGCCGCCGAGGGGTACGTGAACGAGACGTTCAGGACGATCATCGAGGAAGGGGGTTATAAGCCTGAACAAGTTTTTAATATGGATGAGACAGCCTTATTTTGGAAACGGATGCCGTCTCGCACTTTCATCATGATCGAGGAAGCCAGAGCCCCTGGATTTAAGGCCCACAAAGATCGGGTGACTTTAGTAATGTGTGGGAATGCTGCGGGCTTTATGATAAAGCCTGGTCTTAGTTATAAGTCCAAAAACCCAAGGGTCCTCAAAAACAAAAATAAGAACCTGCTGCCAGTGTATTGGATGCACAACCAGAAGTCCTGGATTACGAAACTCCTCACATCGGATTGGTTCCACCAGTGCTTCATTCCCGAGGTCAAGCTTTATCTCGCAGAAAAAGGACTCGAGTTCAAAGTGCTGTTGCTCATGGATAATGCAGGAGGTCACGCGCTCGACCTGTCATATGATGGTGTACAAATAGAGTTCTTACCGCCAAACACCACATCGCTGATACAGCCCATGGATCAAGGCGTCATTCGCGCATTTAAGGCACTTTATATGCGAAACACCCTGCAGCACCTGGTCGAGGCTATGGACTCGGACGAAAACTTCTCGCTGAAGGCGTACTGGCGTGAGTACACCATTGCAACGTGTCTGCAAAATATTCAGATGGCCATAAAGGAGACGAAGACAGAAACTTTGAATGCCTGCTGGAAAAAATTGTGGCCAGAAGTAGTCCACGATTACGTGTACAAGGGTTTCTCTCCTGACGAAGTCCACCACTCTGCAGTAGATAAGGCAGTGAAGCTGGCAAAATTACGAGGAGGAGATGGCTTCAACGATATGACTCCCGATGATGTTGAGGAGCTGCTCGAGACCCACTCAGATCCGTTAACGGACGAAGACCTGGCGGAGATGACGAAGTCAGCAAGTGAGGAAGAAGAAGAGGAAGAAGAGGGTCCAGGGGATGAAGAAGAAGAAGGCCTATCACTGGAATGCCTCGCAACCCTAGTGAGAATGGCAAAAGAACTTAAGGAAAGGGCTGAAGAATGGGACCCCCAGATGATTCGTTCGTTGAAGTTCAGAAATGTAATCGACGGAGGCATTGAAGTCTATAAAAACCTCCTCGCCCAGAAGAAAAGGCAGCGCCAGCAACTGCCCATCACTATGTTCCTCACCCGAAAAAAGAAAGAAGACACGCCTACGTCTTCAGCACGAAAAGAAGTTCCGGACGACGACGAAGATACTGCACCACCTGACGAGGCGCCTGCTGAAGTGGCGCCTTCAGAAGAGCTGTAATGCTCTTCTTTGCTGTGCAGTACAGTAAAAACTATTATTGATATACTTACCCAGTATCTATTACAGTATTTTCAAATATACTGTACAGCTATATATACACATACAAATATTTTTCTAATACGTAAGGATGGGTCTCAAAAGTGTGTTTAAGAGTGTAGAAAGGGTTTATAAGAGCATGGGAAAGGTTTATAAGAGTATGGGGAGGGTTTTTAAAGGCTTAAAATATATAAAAATAATAAAATTAATATATGGTTTCTACTTTGCGGATTTTCACCTATCACGGGGGGTTCTGGAACGTAACCCCCGCGATAAACGAGGGATGACTGTATATATATATATATATATATATATACACACAGTATATATATATTGTATATATATATTGTTGGGGTTTTGAGAACCCTGCACTTAGTAAATTGTTATTGTTGTAAATATACCCTTTGTAATACCCTTTGTAAATACCTCCATTTATTGTTAAGGTCAAAGGTCGTCCCCTAGTTAGTCCATGAACAACACGTAGCGAACCATAGGCCCTCTTCGTAGTTATTTCATTATTATGTGTTTCAGGTAAGGCTGTGTTTCCAATAGTTGAATCTATGTTGCATTAATCAAATAAGATAGGCCCCATTCCGTCCATTTGCTCTCTCTCTCCAAATTGTGGTACGTCGTTGCCAGCATCCAGAACTCCATTACACACGAGGCCAAGGACGGCAAAAAGGGGGCGGAACGTGAGGAAGAGGCGTGGCCCTGTCATCAACCCGCCAGGGGCGTGGTCGGTAAGCCCTAACCACTAACCAGCACCGCGGTGAGCGAACCGGTAGGCGTGGCATCGGAGCCCGCGGCTTGATACGGCCTCGAGTAATAAAAGCAACTGCGAGGGACTGCTTACGCAGATGAGTGAGGGAGCACGAAGAGCAGATGAGAGAGAAGAGATTCGGCGGGAACAGATACGAGAGAGCAGATACGGCAGAGCAAAACGAGGACAAAGAGAGGAGTGATCCAGCCGAACCGAGAGAGAGAGACATGAGGGGGTGCTCGCATTGCGGCAATAGGCCGAGGCCCTATTGCCGGTCGGTGAGACGCGAAGCTGTTTGCCGGGTTTCGCCTCGAGCGTGGACCTCAATGCCTGAACCATCTGCGCCGGACCTTCCTCCCGAACCATCTGTCTGGACTCTTCTCCTCCTGCCATCTTTACCATTGCCATTTCTCCCATTCATGTAAGTGTGTTCGTTCTGTCTGTATTGTCCTGGGGAAAAGTTAAGCCTGTATAGTTAAGAATTGCCCTGTGTCCTGCTGCTGCTTCTTCTTCTTCTTCTGTATATTCTCGCCCTTTCGTTTTCCTCTTGTAGATAGAAATAAACCTGTGTTCCCTCTTTACCTTTGGTTTCTTTCTCATTCGATCGTTTTCGTCCCTTCTTTCATTTGAATATACGTGGCACGATTTGGTCAACCGCTTTATAATCGGGTTTAGTCTGCTGATAACGGCTCGAACCGCGGATTGCTAAACCACTCGGCAAATACCATCTTGTCCGTGGTTCGAGCGGTACTTGTCTCCCTGTTTTGCGGAGGGATTGATAAAGGTATTCGGGATAACCCCTGGACCAATAACCCTGATCAATCCCACCCCGCAAAGGAGCGTTACAAGTACCAGGACCGGTCGGATGGCCAGCTTAACAGGACAAGGGGATTAACCCCCCCCCCTTGCTAACGGGAGTGCCATATCTCGGATCCGTAACAATTGGTGTCTGGGAGTGGGATTGGACCCGAACCAAATTTTTATCATCTAAAAAAAAATATATATATTTGGTCAAAATTTGGAGCGGCCGAAATTTTTGTTTAATATTCCAAATTAAAGTCATGCCATGGATGATCAAGGTGATTGGGTGCCGGTAGGGGAGAATAGGGGGTTAGAGGCAATCCAGGACCCCAGGGAGGAATTGGAGGAGGAAAGCAATGAGGATGCGGTAGAGGGGGTTGCAGGCACACAAGATGGCGGCGCCTCGCACGAGGTTAGAGGGGCACAAAATGGCGGCACCTCGCACATAGCGACGAGGGCCGCGCCCGCGGCGCAAGTGGGAGGGATAGACATGCAAGCCCTCATTGCGCAGCTGCAGGCCGCCATGCAAATGGGGATGGGAGAACAATTGGAACGAATGGAAAACAGAATGGGGGAGCGATTGGTTAACCAAATTGGGGGCCTAGGAAGCCAAATTAAGTGTTAGACAATAAATTTGAGGGGTTAGACAATAAATGTGAGGGATTAAACAGCAAATTGGGAGGAGTAGGAAACAAGTTATGAAGCAAATTGGAGGGATTCGGAAGCAGATTAGGGGACAAATTGGGGGGCATAATTGGCCAAGCCAAATAAATTAATGAGGGGTTAGCGAGGGGGCAAGCCAAGTATGAAATAAAGCAGGTGGAGAGGGAGAGAGACCGCAGAGTGGGCGAGGAGGTCGCGGGGGTGCACGATGAGGTAACGCGGCTTGAGAAGCACGGGGTGAGCGAGGGTGAGCAAAGCGAAGTCACGGGGACGGGCATAGAAATCGCGACCCGGGGTATGGGGAAGCCGGCGACCGCTGAGGTGGAAGAGGGAATTTTAATAAAGCCAGCGGTCATCGAAGAGAAAGAAATTAACGAATTAATAGTAGTGGGAATTGAAATTGGAGAGGCCGGGGACTTAGAAAAGCACTCGCGTCAGGAAGGAATGGAAATTGCCCAAAGTCTGTGCTCACATCATTAAGTCGTGCTGCATAATCCTTATAAAGATTTGCAGGTGCGTGTGGAGCGAAGAAGAAGAACCCCGAAGGTGAGACGGGCTGTGTATGGTGCTAAGAGGTTTTGCGGGAAGGTGTTTAGCGCAAAAAGAATTTTTGCGCGCTTGGGATCGAGAAAGCACACGGGCGTTGGTGGAGAGTCCCTTGTGAGTGGTGTGAGTGGAAATGGTGCGCGTGTGAGGAAAAAGTGTGTGAAGGTGAACGGCGCGCGTGTACGAATGGCGTCGGAGCGCGAGTGTGTTACCAAGAGCGAGGGAGAGTGCACGACAGAGTATGGGAGTGATACCGTGTGCGAGCGAGAATGCACGTCGGAGTGTATGTGTGATGAGAGTGACACGGAGAGTGAGATGGATGAGGAGCGGGTGCGAGAATGCACACTTGGAATGGTTGAGTGTGTGCAAGGAGGTACACCTGAGTTGGTGGTGAAGCGCGTGATTGGGTGTGCAAAAGAGTGCACACTCGTGGTTGTCACAGAGGATGTGACCGAGGAGTGGGCGCGAGGAGGTGTGTTAATGAAGTGTGCGAACGACGAGTGTGTGCCAAGGTGTGCGGTGGTCAGGTGTGTAACAATGTCAGTGAGCGGAATGAGTGTACCTGGGTGGTGTGTAAGAGAAAGTACAATAACGAAGTGTATGGAGACACGTGGATGTATGAGCAACGAATGGAACGAGTGGTGTGAGCATGTCCAGGGAGCATCGACGTTAAACGGGATAGCGGTTAGACCGACGTTTAACCGACGCGAGCTCTTGGTCCGTGCCGGGCTGTGGGTATTGCGGGAGCCGGCAGGGATCGGTGCAACGTCGCTTCTGTTTGGAGCGTCGTGCACGATCCGGGCCGGGCCCTGCCCCGCACGGTCGAGTCCGGGCTTTGCTGGGCAAGGCGACCGGCCCGGTTCGAGGGCAGGTAGGAGGGATCGGAACGGCGCCCCCTTGTGGTGGCGGCGTTCCACCCGGTCAAGGTTGGCCCACCGCGCATGGGAGCGAAAGGCCCTGCATAGGGATGGTGCTTTAAACCTCGGCCCAACCAAACCTTCTCCCCTGAACCGAATGCCGGACGGACCCAACCTGCAGGCGACCAAACCACCCGTATGCAAAGCCGCGCTTTGAGAATGTAATGACGCACCGAGGCTCGAAGTTTAATGGACGATTGTAGGGATAGGGAATATGATTGGCAAATTTGATTGGCAAAATTGGATGGGCGAATTTGGTTGAAATTTGATGCCTTTGATTGGCGAATGGTATATGGGTAAAAGGATGGTAACTCTGCCATCCCTCCCATCAACACCCGGGCACATGAGCTATAGATTATGGGGTTTTGGCAGTGTAAGCTCACCGAGGGCGGGTTAGGATAATGGATTATGGATCTAGAGAAATGACAATAGGTAACTGCAGAGTTAAGTAGCGACATCATACAGGTAAGAGGGGACGTAGAGAGGTTAGATGGTTGTTAATGACGTGGTATGTGCAATAGTGTAAGGGATGACTGGGGATGCATAAGTTAGAAGGGCACCAGGTAGTTTAGATGATGCAGTTGTGTTTGTGGTGAGAGTGATGGAATGAGGAATTGGTATGAAAGTGCACCATTACCAAGGCATTTTGAAGCACAATGTTCAACCCAGTGTCAGGAGGCTGGGTCTTTGTCGAAAGTCATGGGTCTTGCAGCAGGACAATGACCCCAAACACACTTCAAAAAGCACCCAGGAATGGTTCAAGACAAAACGCTGGACTGTTCTGAAGTGGCCAGCAATGAGTCCAGATCTAAATCCCATTGAACATCTGTGGGGAGATCTGAAAACAGCAGTTGGGAGAAGGTACCCTTCAAATCTGGAAGAACTGGAGCAGTTTGCACAAGAAGAGTGGGCCAAACTGCCAGTAGAGAGTTGTGGGAAGCTCATTCATGGCTAGAGGAAGCCCTTGACTGCAGTTATTTTGTCCAAAGGTGGTGCTACCAAATATTAAGTCTACAGTGTCAATAATTTTGTCAATGCCATTTCTTTTTTATTCGCTGATTTAAAATGATATATTAAGTTCTGAATCAAAAACAAAGGTTCTGTAATATTCACAGTGAAAGAAAAAAATTGTGGAGACCAAATGCTTTTGTCAATTTCAACTTATTTTTGGAGAAAATTGTGAGTTATTTGAAAAACGTGCAAGGGTGCCAATATTTTTGGCCACGACTGCATATGTCTGGTTTGCATAATAGTGCGTAATCATCAACAGACACTATAAAACAATCGGGAAAAGGCTCATCGCTCAGTTTCAGAGCAGCATGTCCCAGAGGAAGCATTTAATGGAGTTGCAACAGGGAATGAAAATAGGCTGTCATACAGTGAGCATCTCCATCAGTAATATTTTAACCATCCTCGCCATCCGCAAATTAACTTCCGGCAACTTCATCATGAAGTGGAATGCTACAAACAGCAACAAACATGGGCATTTGTGAGGCCAAACATTGAAAATCATCTCACTTCGTGGTAGGGAACTTTGCGACATTGTTGTGGTAAAGACGTTACTCTTTCATGACAAGAAACCTCCGTATGTGATGGGAAAGTCTGAGCCATTGCAACAAGCACAAGGCAAGCAACAAAGAGAATTGTCGAGCATTGTATTACATTGAATATCAGGAAAGAGCAGCTGCACACTGGCCTTTAATCAGTGTGGCTCCTGCTCGGAATCAGGAGGCATCGTGCAATGAGCAGGTTTAATAAAGTGGACAGGTTTAGTGATGCAACAAGTTCAGATACTCATTGCTCAATCCTAATGGTAGGGAGAAACTCTGAACATAAATCTCATTCTCAAAGTCAACAGGGACAACAAGATTTGAAAGAATTATGGGGTATTATGAGGGCAAAGGTGGACAATCATTGTGCTTAGCCTGTAGCCCCAAACCTATCAAAAGCTGGTAAGCAGACTTTGTAGAGAGGGTCCTGGCTATGATTAGGGAACACACAGGACATACTCGTACATGCCAAGGCTTCTTCTGCACTTTCAACAAAATCGCGTGTTTATGTGTGTATGGGTGCGTGTGCGGCTCATTAATGTTGGTATGGTTGTTCAGAAGGTCTTAAAAAAATGCTTGGTTCATATAAAAAACGGATCAAAATAGATTTGACTTGATCTTTCAAAAGACTATTAACAACTTGCCTATGATTCGTCTATATTCACTCTAACTTGACAAAGAAAATGAAAATCAATAACAAAGTACTGCATTTTGCAAATTGACAAATGTATCATGATGAGGTTGGTCAATGAAGATAATAATAATAATAATAATTCATTTATTTTGTATAGCGCTTTTCATGAAGCCCAAAGGCGCTTTGACAGAGTGCAAAACATAATGCATGACAAAACATGAAAACAACAATTGCAAAAAGACAAGAATCAATAGGGAAATATTTAAAGCAAAAGGAGGGAGAAGGAGAAGTGATAGTCAGGGGTTAAATGCTGTGGGTTGAATGTTGAATGCAGTGCTGAACAGGTGGGTCTTGAGTGATGTTTTGAATGTGGTGAGTGAGGAGGAGTCTCTGATGGTGTGAGGTAGTGAGTTCCAGAGGGTGGGAGCAGCGATGGAGAAGGCCCTGTCCCCCCAGGATCTGAATTTGGTCCGGATGGGGGGGGGGGGGGGGTCAGGAGGTTGGTACCAGCAGAGCGGAGGTTGCGGGTGGGAGTGTGTCTGGAGAGGAGGTCAGCCAGGTAGGATGGGGCCAGGTTATGGAGGGCTTTGTAGGTCAAGAGGAGGATTTTGTACTGGATTCTCTGGGAGATGGGGAGCCAGTGAAGCTTGTAAAGGACGGGGGTGATGTGGTCACGGGTCTGGGATTTTGGGTGAGTAGACGGGCAGCGGAGTTCTGAATGTATTGGAGTTTATTGGTGATTGTTGAGGGTGAACCATAGAGGAGGCTATTGCAGTAGTCCAGACGGGAGGTGATGAAGGCGTGGATGAGGGTTTCTGCAGCCGTGGAGGAGAGGGATGAGCGGAGACGGGTGATGTTTTTCAGGTGAAAGAAGGCTGTCTTTGTGATCTGTTTAGTGCATTTGTCGAAGGAGAGGGTTTGGTCAAAGATGACGCCAAGATAGTGATCAGGGAGAAAATGGAAGCATGCAACCATGAAACCTCTTTTCCGCAATGATATGAGACTACATTTTTTGATGTACCTTACTCTTTGCAGAGTGTTGGTGCTGCCACAGCAGCTTGGTAAGGGTTATACTGGGTGGTTTGCCATTGCCTTCACAGCATTGTCTGTGCTCGATCCTTTTACATGACTAGCATCAATCAAGGGAGCAGCACATACCATTTTAAAATATTTGGTGTGACTTGGATGAGGTTTGAACCGGACGCTCTAATCATTACACCACAGAGTCTGATTAGAGTATATATACATATACATACAGTCACGTGAAAAAGTAAGTACACCCCATGTAAAGTTTTGACTTTTTCAACATATTTCAACATACAGCTATTTGATCTTCATTTCAACAATATTGATAGATAAAGGTGATATTGTGGCGGACACGGAAGCCCACTGGCGTGGTGACATCATTCCGCGCACCAAGTGGGCGGCGGCCACGCCGAGGGGTAGGCGTGGCCTCAGGATATACACCGGGCGCGCAGCCCGGAGCGCGCGGTGCTACAGTGACCTCTTGTCAATAAAGACTCTTTTGTTTTACCCGCGTTGTCCGCTTCCTTCTTGGTAAGCAAGGAGCGCGCGTAGTACCGCGCTTTAATTGGTGACCCTCCGACGTTCTGGTCAGCCGTCGCTGACCACCCGACATGGCAACCAACGCGGTAGCAATGAAGCTCCCCGAGTTCTGGGAAGCTCAGGCAGAGATCTGGTTCCTGCAGGCCGAAGCCCAGTTCAGGCTTCGAGGCATCACGGCGGACGAGACACGTTACTGCCACGTGGTCGCCTCCCTCGGGGCCAGCATGGCCGCCCGCGTCGTGTCGGTCCTGAGGACCCCACCGGCCGACGACAGGTACGAGGCGATCAAGAGTCTCCTCGCCACGTTCGGCCTTACGGTGGACGCACGGGCCGATCGCCTTTTGGACCTCCCCGACCTCGGGGACACGCGACCGTCGGTCCGTATGGATCATATGCTGGCGCTCATGGGCGACGAAACCCCGAACGCCCTATTCCGGGCGTTATTTCGACGCCAGCTGCCGGCACGGGTCCGCCTCGCGTTGGCCGGTTCCGCCTTAACGGAACCCCGGGCGCTCGCTGCCGAGGCCGACAAGTACTACATGGCTTTGGACACGTAGGCGAGTCTTGGCGCGGTCGCCGCGGCTCCTGAGGCTTTCCCTGATGCACCGCACCTCGTGTCCGCCGCCACGCCCCACCCACCACCGCCGCCGCCACGAAGAAAATGGCGGCCTCCGCCGCCGCAGCCGCCCACCTGGTGTTTCTTCCACGCCAAGTTCGGCCACGAGGCTCGGCAGTGTCGCCCGCCGTGCTCATTCGGCAGGTCGGGAAACGGGCGAGCCGACGCTCGGTGGCGGCTTTGAGTGTCGGCAATTCAAACAGCCTCCTGTACATAACGGACACCTTGTCCGGGCGCCGTTACCTGTGCGACACGGGAGCGCAGGTGAGTGTCGTTCCTGCCGGTACGTCCGACAAGCAAACCGCGGGCCGAGGTCCAGCGCTGCTTGCGGCCAATGGTACGTCTATACGCATATACGGAAAACGCTGTCTCTCTCTGCGGTTCGGAGGGCAGGTTTTCCGTTGGTCGTTCGTTACGGCCGACGTGCCCGTGGCACTGCTCGGCGCGGACTTCTTATGTGCTAATGGATTACTGGTGGATGTAAAGCGCAGATGGCTTGTCCAGGCTGAGACGTTCAGCTCGCTCGCGTGCGCGCTGCCCGGCTCGTTGAGCAGCTCACAGAGCGGCTCATCGAGCGGCTTGCTGAGCGGTTCAGTTCCGGCCAGGTTCATCTGTACGCTTCCGGCAGCGGACGAATTCACCCGCCTCCTCGCGGGTTTCCCGGCCCTCACGCGGCCCACTTTCTCGGCGGGGGCCGTCAAACACGGGGTGGAACACCACATCCCCACCGCCGGGCCACCGGTCTACGCCCGGGCATGCCGCCTCGAGCCGATGAAGCTCGCCGTAGCTAAAGCGGAGTTCGCTACGCTGGAGCGGCTCGGCATCGTGCTGCGCCCCGAGAGCGCGTGGGCGTCCCCGCTCCACATCGTGCCCAAGCCCGGCGGGGGATGGCGACCGTGCGGGGACTACCGGCGCCTCAACGACACCACCACCCCCGACCGTTACCCCGTCCCCCACATCCAGGACTTCTCTGCCCGGTTGGCGGGGATGTCCTTCTTTTCAAAGGTGGACCTCGTACGCGGCTACCATCAGGTCCCTGTCAGGCCGGAGGACATCCCGAAGACGGCTGTCATCGCGCCATTCGGGCTTTTCGAATTTCTTCGGATGCCCTTCAGTTTGAAAAATGCGGCTCAGGCGTTCCAGCGCCTAATGGACAGCATCTTGCGCGGCTTGGATTTTTTGTACGTCTACCTGGACGACATCCTCGTCGCCAGCGCGTCCCGCGAAGAGCACCTTCATCACCTCCTCACGCTCTTCGAACGCCTGGGCCAGCATGGCCTCATCGTGAACCCCGCCAAGTGCCGGTTCGGCGTCACCGGCATCGACTTTTTGGGGCACCGCGTCACCAGGCACGGGGCCGTCCCCCTACCGGCCAAGGTGGAGGCGGTGAAGGGGTTTCCGCGCCCCCGCACGATCAAGGGGCTCCAGGAGTTACTGGGCATGGTAAACCTTTACCATCGGTTCCTGCCCCGCATCGCCCAGCTCCTGCGCCCCTTACACGAGGCCCTTCGAGGGAAGCCGGGCAAAGGTGACGTTACCTGGACCGAGCAGATGGACGCGGCGTTCTCGGGCGTGAAGCTCGCCTTGGCCAACGCCACCATGCTCGCGCACCCGGCGCCCGATGCACCGATCGCCCTCACCTCCGAAGCCCCGGACTACGCGGTGGGCACGGTGTACGAGCCATGGGTGCGTGGTGCCTGGCAACCGCTGGCGTTCTTCAGCCGGCAGCTTCGCCCGCCCGAACGCTGTTACAGTACCTTCGACCGCGAGTTGCTTGGGCTTCACCTGGTGGTCAGGCACTTCCGCCATCTGCTCGAGGGCCGGGCGTTCACGGCCTTCGTCGACCACAAGCCACTGGTCTTCGCGATGGGCAAGGTCGCCGAGCCGTGGTCGGCCCGGCAGCAGCGTCACCTCTCGGCCGTGTCCGAGTACACGACGGACATCCGGCACGTCGCGGGAAAGGACAACCCGGTGGCCGATTGCCTTTCCCGGGCCGTCGCCCACGCAGTCCACCTTGGCATCGACTATGCCCGGATGGCGGCGGACCAGGCCGCCGACCCCGGGGTCCAGGCCCTGCGGACCGCCGTCACGGGCCTCCGCGTCACCGAGGTGCCCTTCGACGGCGCGGGCACGGCCCTCGTTTGCGACGTCTCCCTCGGGCGGCCTCACCCCATCATGCCCGCAGCCTGGCAGCGCCAGGTTTTTGACGCCATCCACGGCCTGTCCCACCCGGGCACGAAGGCCTCCCAGAGGTTGGTCGCCGACAAGTTTGTCTGGCATGGCCTCCGGAAGGCCGTCCGCGCCTGGACCAGGACGTCCTGGGGCGAACTGGGCGAACTGGACCTGGTCGCATGCCAGCGCGCAAAGGTGCACCGACACACCCAGGCCCCCTTGGCCCCGTTTACGGTGCCGGAACGTCGGTTCGACCACGTTCACGTGGACCTGTTGGGACCTCTGCCCCCTCGCGGGGTTTCACCCATGTCCTCACCATGGTGGACCGCACCACCCGGTGGCCGGAGGCCGTGCCTTTGGCGGCGACGACGGCGGCGGACGTCGCACAGGCGTTCATCGCCACCTGGGTCGCCCGGTTCGGCGCCCCCTCGGACATCTCGGTCCGACCGCGGCCCCCAGTTCACCTCGGAGCTCTGGGGGGCGGTCGCGCAGGGGCTCGGGGTCCAGCTGCACCGAACCACGGCCTACCACCCCCAGGCCAACGGCCTGTGCGAGCGCTTCCACCGCTCCTTGAAGGCCGCGCTCCGGGCCACCCTCCGCAACGGCGGCTGGGTCGACAGGTTCCCCTGGGTCCTGCTGGGCCTCCGGACGGCGCCCAAGGACGACCTGCGCGCCTCCGCGGCGGAGTTGGTTTTTGGACAACCACTGCGGGTGCCGGGCGAGTTCCTCCCCGACCCCACGGCACCATGGTCCACGGCGCAGGAGCATTCCGCGCTGCAGGAGACCGCCCGGAGGTTCGCCCCTGTGCCGACGGCGCACCACGGGCACCCTCCTACACACGTCGCCCCGGAGCTCCGCACCGTGGAGTACGTCTTCGTCCGGCACGACGCCCACCGGACACCACTGTGGCCCCCGTACGACGGGCCTTTCCGCGTGCTGGAGACCGGGGTGAAACATTTCACCCTGGACATCGGCGGCACTCCTGACCGGGTCTCCATAGACCGCCTCAAGCCGGCCCACCTCGACGTGGACCACCCACCGCCGGTGGCTCGGCCCCCGCGTCGGGGCCGCCCCCCTGCCGGCGGACCCCCGGCACCGCCGGCACGCCGCCCCCCGGTCCGGCACCCATCCCGTGTACAGCCGGGGGCATCCCAGCTGGCATCCCTGCACCCCGGACGCCGCCGGTCGCCAGAGGGCGCTTCGGCCGGGTCATCCGTTTGCCCCGCAAACTGGCCCTCCAGGTGCGCAGGAATTCTGGGGGGGCGCGTGTGGTGGACACGGAAGCCCACTGGCGTGGTGACATCATTCCGCGCACCAATTGGGCGGCGGCCACGCCGAGGGGTAGGCGTGGCCTCAGGATATACACCGGGCGCGCAGCCCGGAGCGCGCGGTGCTACAGTGACCTCTTGTCAATGAAGACTCTTTTGTTTTACCCGTGTTGTCCGCTTCCTTCTTGGTAAGCAAGGAGCGCGTGTAGCACCGCGCTTTAATATAATACTAGGGCATGCCCGTACTATATATATGCCCGTACTATATATCTATCTAAAATTATATCCCCCCCTCTATTTACATGAAATGGTTTGGTCCATTCGCAACGCCAAAGCGAACGGCGAACGGCTTGCGAGTACAGTGACAATCCCCCCCCTCTATTTACATGAATGGTTTGGTCCATTCGCAACGACCACAGAACCCCCCCCCCTCTATTTACATGCAATGGTTTGGTCCAAAGCGAACGGCTTCCGGAGTTTGGTAAAGAAATCGCCATCGCGTGCACAAACGCGCAGGAAAGCGAATGAATCGCAAATTCGTTTTTATTAGTTTTAAAACGTAGTTTAACGCCAACATAGTTTGCAAACGTGAAATAAATGAATACGCTCTCAAATGTGCCATCCGAGGCAGAGTGTGTCCTCCACGTTCGGCACACGCGATCGTTCGCTGCTCTCTGATTGGTTGAATCGTTTTTTGGACATAGCTCGGTAAGTAATTGTCTGATTAATATGAAACCTTGAAAAGGCACATCCTCGGGTCCCCAGCAATATACCTGGCAAGTTAAAAGTATATCGGACCCGTGGTTGTCGAGAAACAGCGGTCACAGACAAACGTACTATATCTATATCTAAAATTATATCCCCCCCCCCTCTATTTACATGAAATGGTTTGGTCCAAAGCGAACGGCTTGCGAGTGGTGACAATCCCCCCCCTCTATTTACATGCAATGGTTTGGTCCAAAGCGAACGGCTTCCGGAGTTTGGTAAAGAAATCGCCATCGCGTGCACAAACGCGCAGGAAAGCGAATGAATCGCAAATTCGTTTTTATTAGTTGTAAAACATAGTTTAACGCCAACATAGTTTGCAAACGTGAAATAAATGAATACGCTCTCAAATGTGCCATCCGAGGCAGAGTGTGCCCGCCACGTTCGGCACACGCGATCGTTCGCTGCTCTCTGATTGGTTGAATCGTTTTTTGGACATAGCTCGGTAAGTAATTGTCCGATTAATATGAAACCTTGAAAAGGCACATCCTCGGGTCCCCAGCAATATACCTGGCAAGTTAAAAGTATATCGGACCCGTGGTTGTCGAGAAACAGCGGTCACAGACAAACAAACGTACAGACGTACAGACGTACAGACAGAGATTACTGGAATTATAGATAGATAACAAATATCATGAAACATTTACATTTTGTAGTCCATTGTAGAATTTAAATAAACATCAATGCAAATTTTGCATGTGGAAAAAGTAAGTACACCCCTACATTTATCACTACTTCAAATACCTAAAATTAGAATCAGGTGCACCAGCTCAGGTGCAAATGATTAGACAATCGTGAGAGAGGATCTTGGAGGAACCTGTCTTATTTAAACCTCAGACATTTAGTTTGGTTTGCTCTTTGAAGTTGAAGTGTGCGGCGTCACCATGCCAAGATCAAAAGAGCTCTCTCAGGCCTTCAGAAAAGAGGGTTATAGATGCCTACGAGTCTGGGAAGGGATTTAAAAAGATCTCCAAACAATTTGAAATCAATCATTCCACTGTCCGGAAGATCATCGACAAGTGGAGAAGATTCCAAACAACTGCCAACTTGTTCAGGCCAGGCCGCCCCAGCAAGTTCAGCCCGAGAGCAGACCGCAAGATGCTGACAGAAGTCTCGAAGAACCCCAGAATGTCATCACGGGACCTACAGGTAGCTCTTGCCACTGTTGATGTCAAAGTGCATGAGTCCACCATTAGAAAGAGGCTGCACAAATTTGATCTACATGGGAGGTGTGCCAGGAGGAATCCTTTGCTGTCCAGAAAGAACAGCAGGGCAAGACTTAAGTTTGCCAATGAACACCTCGGCAAAGACCAACACTTCTGGAACAATGTGCTCTGGACAGATGAGTCAAAGGTGGAGCTATTTGGCCACAGTACCAGAAGACATGTTTGGCGAAAACCAAAGACAGCATTTGACCACAAGAACCTGATACCAACTGTAAAGCATGGTGGTGGAAATATTATGGTTTGGGGCAGCTTTGCTGCATCAGGGCCTGGGCAGCTCACCATCACAGAATCCACCATGAATTCTTCATTGTACCAGAGGGTGCTTGAGGATAATATAAGGCCATCTGTCGGAAAGTTGAAGCTCAACCGATGGTGGACCTTGCAACATGACAATGACCCTAAACATACCAGTAAATCCACCAAGGAATGGCTGAAAAGAAAGAAATGGAGGGTTCTGGAATGGCCAAGTCAAAGCCCGGATCTAAATCCCATCGAGATGTTGTGGGGGGATGTGAAACGAGCTGTGCATGCAAGAAACCCCTCAAACATCACACAGCTGAAAGAATTCTGCATGGAGGAGTGGGCAAAAATTTCTCCCAGTCGGTGTCAGAGACTGGTAGACAGTGATAAGAAACGCCGACTTGAGGTCGTTTCTGCCAAAGGGGGCAATACCACCTATTGGAGCCAAGGGTGTACTTACTTTTTGCACACGCGAAATTTGCATTTATGTTTATTTAAATTATACAATGGACTACAAAATGTAAATGTTTCATGATATTTGTTATATTAAATCACCTTTATGTATCGATATTGTTGAAATGAAGATCAAATAGCTGTATGTTGAAATATGTTGAAAAAGTCAAAACTTTACATGGGGTGTACTTACTTTTTCACGTGACTGTATATATATATATATATATATATATATATATATATATATATATATATATATATATATATATATATATATATTGTTACAGACGCGGTTTTAGATGTTATTTTACCGAGCGGTTGGTATTACCGCGTCCGAACAGTTACTCCCCGCTTAGAACCCGATTTCACCCAAACGTTGGCCGGATCGCACCGCAGCTAGTCAATAGGGAAAAGACAAAGGCGACACGGATGTGAAGAAGAAGAAGAAGACAAAAAGGTTGGAAATACTACTAAATTTATTGACTATTTACACACATAAGCAAAAAGAAAGCAGTCACGTTTATTTACAAGCACATAAGACGCAGGTGACACAGGGAAAATACTAGCTTATACAGACTTAATTAACCCAGGACAGAACAAACAGAACAAACTCACGTACACAAGAAGGATGGAAAGGCAGGAGGTGGATGGCTGGAGGGAGAGGAAGGTCCAAGGGGGTCCTGCAGCACGATCGGCGCGTTTAGCAGCCGCCGTTCCTTCACGGCCTTGCTCAAAACCGCCGTCCAGGCCCCAAGTGGCTGTGGGGTGTTGTTGCTGCTGTGGCCTCCGCTGCTTTCCCAGGACTTGTCTGACGCGTCTGGTCCAAACCCTCAACTCTTTCTTGGTTCACTCACTCCTCACCACCGACTCCTCACCGCAACCAACGCAACCACTGACCGCCACCACCGACTCCTCACCGCAACCAACTGACCACCCACTCCACTGACTGACTCTTCACGACTCTCTCTCTTGCAACCGACTCACTTGCTTCCTGCGTGCGCGCCTTCATAACGCCTCCGGCGATTAAGCCGCCGGCCTTTTGGACACGCCCATCGGGGTGCTCACCTCGGCCCTGGTTGGTCGCGCGACCCTCTGGCTCCGCCCTTGATGACGACGGGCGGGCACGCCTTTCTTCTCCGACGAGAGCACAGGTTCAATGGTGGTTTTGGAGGGGAGGTAATATGGGCAATCGAGGCTCGGCAATGACGAGAGGGGATGTGAAGGAAATGGGGATTTTGGGGATGGGAATGAAAGGGGATCTATTCTCTTTCACTGGTGCAATGGAGTACTTCAATTAATGGGAGACACAGCCTTACCCTAAAACACAGAATAAGAGATAACTATCAACAGGGGTATTCTATTACTTGGCTGACGTGTATGCTTGTGGACTAATTATGGGATGCCCTTTTCACCTTTACACAGCTCCGGAGGTAGGGGGGCGCAGAATAAACAATAATAATAATAGTACAGCACACAATCAAAATATATACAGTCCTCATCTCCGCAACAATCTATATATATATATATATATATATATATATATATATATATATATATATATATATATATATATATATATATATATATATATATATATGTATATATATATATATGTTTATATATATATATATATATATATATATACACATATATATATATATATATACAGTATATATATATATACAGTATATATATATATATATATATATATATATATATATATATATATATATATATATATATATATATATATATATATATATATATATATATATATATTATATATATATTGTTGCGGATATGAGATTGGCCTCCATCCATATCCGCTTGTAAATATTCCCCTATTTCCCCAATACTTCCCAACTATCCCCAATCCCCCATTCCCTAGTCCCATTTTCTGTAAACAACACTGTAGACCCGACCTCCCCCTATTTCCCCCATTAAATGTCGCATCCAGGTCCACCGCATCTCACGTAGACAACTATAGGACATCTTGCTAGTTATTCTTAGTCTATGTCAGTTAAGGACTCGTTTCCATTAATTCTGACTCTTCGTTGCACCAGAATGTGATTGTATGGCACCGTTAGGAAGTTTAGGACCTCCCAATACCTCCCCGCAGCTCTTCCTCACGGTTCAACAACAACAACAACAACAGCGGCGGCGGCGCGGGGAGTGGGCGTCCTCACTCCGGCTTGGTTGGTAGGGGGTGTTGAAAGGGCACCAAGCCTTTCCAACGAGCCGCCATCGAGCATGTGCTCGACGGGGTTACCACGTAGGGGCTCGCTGTCAGCTCCTCGTCAAGGGCGGAGCCGGGTAACCCCCGCACCCAATAGAAGCGGCGGACCGATTCCATCTGGGGCGGAGCCAACGAGCCGAGGGCGTGTCACTCCCCGCTGAGCATGCGCAGGAAGAGGGAGGTGACGTCAGATGCGCCCTCAGCTTGGAGAGAGAAGGACGCCACCTCCGAGCGCTGCAATACCTCCCCGCATCTCTGGACTGGACCGGGCCTTGATTCTGTCCCTGAGCCAAGGTGCACCTTGCGCTATCGACTGCCTGTCCTTCCCTGCCATCACTCCCTGTGTAAGTCAGTCTTGTTCCGTTTGTCTGTGGTCTGTCGGGGATAAGATAAGATTGTGTCTAAGTGCCTATCTCTTCTGTGCTTTACCTCATACCGTGTAATCTACCCCTTTTCTCCCCCACCAATTATATCCTCCTCCGGAGGTCTTGAGAACTGTACCCCTTGCGTCGTTTCATCTATCCCAGTCGTTGTGTCCTTTCCTTCATTGATTTAGCGTAGCGCGATTTGGCCAACGTTCGAGTGGAATCGGGTGAGTTGGGGGTAATCGGGTAAACTGTGCGAACACGGCGGCCATTCCGCTCGGCCTATCATAACATCTTAAGCCGCGTCCGTAACAATTGGTGTCTGGGAGTGAGATACGGACCCGAAGCGCGCTTAACGCGCTCAAAATTACAAGTCACCGAAATTTGATTTTGTTTTACAAAAAACCCGAATTTTGAAAGTCGCGCTATGGGAGATCATGACGGCTGGGTTCCGGTAGAGGAGAGTGAGGCAGGGTCGATCCAGGACCAAATTGAGGGACAAGAGGAGAGCGACGCAGTGAGGGTGGCAGGTTCGCAAAATGGCGTCCTCGCGCACGAGGTTACGGGCGCGCAAAATGGCGCCTCGCACATGGCCACGGCGACCGCGCCCGCGACCGTAGTAGCGCCACCGGTGGATTTGAACCTTTTTTTTATACAAATGAAGGCCCTTATGGACAGGAATAATGAAGAAATGGAAAACAGAATGATGGGGGCCCTTATGGGACAAATGGGAGACAAAATTGGAGGTTTGAAAAACAGTATGAGGGCTGATAGTGAGCGAATGAGGGACGAATTGAGGGCTGATAGTGAGCGATTAGAGGGCCAAATGGGGGTAATGAGGGACGAAGCGAGGGGTACCGGTGAGGGGTTAGACAATGGGATAAAAGAGGTAAAGAATGGGTTAACGGGGGTAGAAAACAGAATGGCCGCTCAAGAGAATCAAATGGAAGGGATGCAAAAGGGGTTAGAGGGGTTAGAAAACAGTATGGAAGGCAAATTGAGGGACATGAGGGACCAAGCGGAAAGGGAAGTTTAAAAAATGGGGCAGCAGATAGAGGGGGTCAGAATGGGGGTAGAAACTAAATTGGATGCTCACAGGGAGGAAATGGAGCAGATGAGGGTGGCATCTGGGCAGGAGATGCAAGTGATGGGAGAAGAGATCAGAAGAGGTGTGAGTGAGGAGGTCGGAGGAGTGCGCGAGGAGGTGAGGCACTGTAAGGAGCGCATGGAGAAGGAGGTGAGAAAGGGGACTGTAAAATTGCAAGGTGGTATAGAGGAGTTGACGCTGGAAGTGGAACAGCTGACGGAGGGACAAAAAGGACTAACGGAGCAGGTTCAAAGGAACACTGCGGTATTAGGAGGGTTAAAAGCGACACAAAACGACATAAAAAACGACTTGATAGCGCCAAAGAGGCAATGTCAGATGGTACGTGAGGGACTGACAACGAGGTTGGACGAGGTGACAGAGGTAATGGAGACAAAGGACCGGCAGGTGAGGACGCACATGGAAACGGTCAAGGTAGCCTTAGAGGACGAACTTGAGGAGACGCACCGGGAAATAAAAGAGGTGAAGCAGAAATTAGAAGAAGTGGAAGAAGGGGTGAGCGAAATTAAGAAGCGACGGAGAGAGGATAAGAAAGAGATAAAAGAGGAGGTAAAAGAATTGGTCCAAAGTCTGTGTTCGGATCGTGATGATGTGCTCATTAACCGGATGAGGGATTCGCAGTTGATGGAGGAGAAGCGAAGAGAAAGAGGACCCGGTGTAAGTGGTGACCAAT
This sequence comes from Myxine glutinosa, assembly GCF_964187855.1. Classification (NCBI taxonomy): domain Eukaryota; kingdom Metazoa; phylum Chordata; class Myxini; order Myxiniformes; family Myxinidae; genus Myxine; species Myxine glutinosa. Next base: position 21,221,908 of record NC_136266.1, read on the forward strand.
ATGGTCGTGCGTATGATGCGCCAGGTGATTTAATGAGCTTGGGGGTCAAGATGGACCCGGGTGTTCGTGAGAGGCCGTTGGTGAAGTGTGCGACAGGTCTGGTGTGCGAAAAAGGAGGTGTGCGAGAAAGTCTGACTCTGGGGTGTGTGAGGAAAAAGTGCGTGCCAAGGAGTGAGGGTGCTGTCGAGAGTGAGTCGGTCGTAGCGCGTGTGCGAGGGAGCACATGGAAGCGCGTAGTGAGGAGTGTTACGGAGGGTGTAAAGGGAGAATGCACGCCTGTGGTGAGTGTTACAGAGGATGTAACGGGAGAGGGTGTGCGAGAAAGATGTGTGACGGACAGGTGCATGGGGAAAGAGTGCGCTGTCAAAAGTAAGGAAGAGTGTACACCTGTGGTGAGTGTTACAGAGGGTGTAACGGGAGAGTGTGCGCGAGAAAGGTGTGTAACGGACGGGTGCATGAGGAAAGAGTGCGCTGTCGAGAGTAAGGGTGAGTGCGCTGTCAAGAGTGGAGGTGAGAGTGGTGAGAGTGACACGGAGCGTGAGTTGGTTGTGACAGGTGAGCGAGGATGTACACCTGGAATGGAAGGATGCACACCTGGAATGGTAGAGCGTGTGTGGGAATGCACACTTGAGTTGGTCGTGCGGCACGTGGTTGGGTGTGCGAGTGAAAGCACACCTGTGATTGTCACAGAGGAGGTGACCGAGGAAGGGGCGCGAAGAGGTGTGTTGGTGAGGTGTGCGAACAACGAATGTGTGCCAAAGTGTTCGGTGGTCAGGTGTGTGACCAAGGCTGTGAGTGGAATGAGTGTACCGAGGTGTGTAAGGAAAGGTACGAGGAGCATGGGAAGAGCTGGAGGTATGAGCAAGAAAGGGGTAGCGTATGCGTGTAAGCATGCAGGTGAAGCATCGACGGTAACCGGGTTAGCGGTTAGAGCGACTTATAGCCGAATCGGGCCCTCGGTGCGTGCCGGGCTTCGTGTGCCGCGAGAACCAGCGGGGATCCGAGCCACGGCGGGTTCGAAAGGACCGCCATACGCGATCCACGCTGGGCCTCGCTTTGAACGGCCGCGTCCGTGCTCCACTAGGCGGAGCGGGCAGCCCGATAGGAAGGGTCGCCATGGCGACCACTTTTTGTTGAGACGTGCCGGCAGGTCGAGATCGGGACATTGGATGGCTCCACGCCAAGGTGGTGCGTGGGGTCTCGGACCGGGTAAGCCCCCGTCCCTGCCCCGAATGCGGGACGTATCCAGCCGCTGGCACAAAACAACCCGCGTTCATTGCTCGGCTGTACGAAGCCGGGCTGTAGACGTGAATTGGCGCACCGAGAGGATCTAATAAGTAGACGGGTGATGAGGTTAGTGTTTTGGACCCAAAATTAGAGAAAAACTAAATTTGATGATTGGCAAAGGATTGGCAGTAATGATTGGCAGATGATGGGTAGTGATTGGGAAATTTTTGATTTGTTGAAATTTGATGTGCAAAATTGGTAGTGGGAGATGCCCGATGTGGTGGGATGGCAACTCTGTCATCCCTCACAAACTGTGGGGCAAATGCGCAATAGATTATGGGGTGTATGGCAGTGGAAACTAGCCCGGGTGGGTTTGGATATTGTGTGTAGGGATCGAGCGAAGATGACATTAGGTAACGTTAAGGTTTAGATAGTGACTGATACCTGTAGTGGGGACGCAGGTAGATTAGAGTGGATAATAATGACGAGGGAGCGCAATAGTTTAAAGGGACGACTGGGAAGCGCAAGTTTCAGAGGGGAGTAGTTAGATGAGATGATGCTGTGTGAGAACTGGACAGGTGTGTGGAGCAGTGTATGAGTAGTGAGTGTTGTGGATCAGCGCGAATGCGCTTGGGGGAGAGAAGGGTGCAGGCGGCACCAAGTATGAGAGCACAGGTGTGCAAGTACAGGTGTGTGGAATACATGGAGTATTGGAATGAGTGGTGTGGAGAGAGTTGGAGTAAGTGGTACGGAGTGGTGTGCATGGTGCGAAGGTGTGGATGGGGGAAGAGTGGACCCCTTTCACGAGTACCCGGGGCGGGTAGTGTAAGTGTTAGGTAGAGGGTATAGGTAAATTGTGGTTGGATATTGGCATTTGTGGTGCGGTTGCAGAATGGTATTGTGGATGGGTGCATTAGTGTTGTGGAAATGGCTGGGCGTGTAGCCTGTTAGTGTGTGTAGTTGGTTTGGGCACTCCACCACTGTGAGGATGTCGGCCAGGTGAGGCCGCAGGTGGGCTCTGGGAGCCGTTAGTGTCAGTGGGTGCCTGAGGATCCCGGGTGTGGATCGGGCAGCCCGTGCCAGAGAGGGCACTGAGGGGGTGAGAGTGCGAGAGGGCCTTCCCCAGTTAGTTAGGTTAGGGTGAGGAGCAGGTAAGCTCGGGTGGCAACTACAGGGGTGGAGGTGTGCAGGTGGGTAGACCTGCTGGGAGAGCTACACGTCACAGCCCAGAAATTGTGCGAGGGCACCGGGAGATGAATCGGGGGAGTGAGACCCCAAATTGAGAAGCACCACAGTTTGGTCAATGGGAATTGGTTTTTAGAACCCATAGTGTAAGTTGGCCAATGGATTGGCAGGGAAAGACCCCGGGTAATGTAAAGTTGTTAGTCATTGAGGAAATAGTTAGGATTGATGAACCTGTCGCACCATACGCAGCCACTTACCTGAGGTGATGATGATGACTCCACACCTGTGTTTTCTTTGTTCTGTGTGCAGGAAAGGAGAATTGCTGTGTGGATTTGTGAGACGCATCACGACGTGGATGAGACATTGGGGTGATTCCATCTCTCCCTCCTTAGGAGGGACTGATGATGAATTGGTGATGGCAAATTTTGATGTTGAGTTGGAGATGGCAAATTTTGATGGGAGTTGGAAATGGCAAATTTGATTGGTTAGGAGGGAGAGAAGACGAATTTGGTTTATGGGAGGAACGGGGAAGACAGTAGGGACGTTTGTTGATGTGTAAAGTAGATGTATATGAGTAGTGTTGTGTTTTGTGGATACAGTAAGGGGTAAGGGAGGGGCAATGTAGGTTACCTGGTGGGGGGGGGGGGCGTACGGTAGGAACGTACCTGTCTCACCTGGTTCCCATGTGCCCCCAGTGTGCATTACCTTGTATTGCGTGCACTTTTGCGCCCTTACCACCTTACTCACTTGTTTTCTTTTGTCTCCCACCTCCGAGGATCTGGCTTTGGGGCAGAGAGAGAGGAGAGAGAGGTGCTGGCTCCGCAGTTGTGGGCCTGTACTTTCGCTGCTTGCTGCCTGGATCGATACACCATATGGACCGCAATTTTTGTGGCCGCCCACAATGGACCGCAGTTCTTCTGCGGGCAAGCACCACCCGTGGATGGACCTATGGGTCAACGTGGCACCTATGCCATACAGGTGAACCACTTTTAGTTGGCCCCCCTGACGGCCACAATTGAGAAATGGACGCAGTTGGCGCCTTTCTTTATTTTTAAAGAAGCCAGAAGGCCAAGTGCACTCCATGAAGGCAAGACCAGCGGCAGAACATCGGCCGGCTGCGACACCACCGGTGACCATGGACACTTGATTGTGCATTTTTATGAACACTTTATTGGTGCACCGGATGGTGCTGACTGTGTGTATGGGGTGGTGCTTTTGGTGCTTGGATGGGGTGCTCTGCACATTATTAAAGGCCGTAGGGCCACAGGGCACTCGTGGGTTGGTGTATCGATGCTGGCATGCGTGCTCTCTCTATGCATAACATCTGCATGTGTTCCTCAAAGAACAGGTCCTGGATCGTAGTGTAAATATCAGTGTAGTCTTGTATAAATGATGCTCCCTACCGGCTGTATGTTTAGTTTGAGGATTCTTTCCGCGATTCGGTTATCCTGTGGGTGTGTTTCTGTGAGGAGAAGGGTGCAACGTCACAGGGGGACATATTTACTCATTTGTGAACATCTGTAAAACTGTCGCACTCAGGGTTGAGTTAATAGTAGAGGGAACTACATCTGAGTGCCACACTAAAGTAAGTAAAAATTTATCGGGTCGGGACGCCCCGAGGTAGAGAAGGGTGCAATGTTGGGGATATGAGATTGGCCTCCATCCATATCCGCTTGTAAATATTCCCCTATTTCCCCAATACTTCCCAACTATCCCCAATCCCCCATTCCCTAGTCCCATTTTCTGTAAACAACACTCTGTAGACCCGACCTCCCCCTATTTCCCCCATTAAATGTCGCATCCAGGTCCACCGCATCTCACGTAGACAACTATAGGACATCTTGCTAGTTATTCTTAGTCTATGTCAGTTAAGGACTCGTTTCCATTAATTCTGACTCTTCGTTGCACCAGAATGTGATTGTATGGCACCGTTAGGAAGTTTAGGACCTCCCAATACCTCCCCGCAGCTCTTCCTCACGGTTCAACAACAACAACAACAACAGCGGCGGCGGCGCGGGGAGTGGGCGTCCTCACTCCGGCTTGGTTGGTAGGGGGTGTTGAAAGGGCACCAAGCCTTTCCAACGAGCCGCCATCGAGCATGTGCTCGACGGGGTTACCACGTAGGGGCTCGCTGTCAGCTCCTCGTCAAGGGCGGAGCCGGGTAACCCCCGCACCCAATAGAAGCGGCGGACCGATTCCATCTGGGGCCGAGCCAACGAGCCGAGGGCGTGTCACTCCCCGCTGAGCATGCGCAGGAAGAGGGAGGTGACGTCAGATGCGCCCTCAGCTTGGAGAGAGAGAAGGACGCCACCTCCGAGCGCTGCAATACCTCCCCGCATCTCTGGACTGGACCGGGCCTTGATTCTGTCCCTGAGCCAAGGTGCACCTTGCGCTATCGACTGCCTGTCCTTCCCTGCCATCACTCCCTGTGTAAGTCAGTCTTGTTCCGTTTGTCTGTGGTCTGTCGGGGATAAGATAAGATTGTGTCTAAGTGCCTATCTCTTCTGTGCTTTACCTCATACCGTGTAATCTACCCCTTTTCTCCCCCACCAATTATATCCTCCTCCGGAGGTCTTGAGAACTGTACCCCTTGCGTCGTTTCATCTATCCCAGTCGTTGTGTCCTTTCCTTCATTGATTTAGCGTAGCGCGATTTGGCCAACGTTCGAGTGGAATCGGGTGAGTTGGGGGTAATCGGGTAAACTGTGCGAACACGGCGGCCATTCCGCTCGGCCCATCATAACATCTTAAGCCGTGTCCGTAACAATATATTGTTACGCAACTGTGATTAACACCACAGTTACGGATGGCCGATTTGCGAGACTTTAACTCCCGAGGCGAACACTCAATGGCGGACTCAAGTTCAACACAAACGCGCGGAATGGCGGGACACAGCGAAGGCTCCGCAACCTTACCTATTAAAATCAAACACCCAGGAAAACTGCGTTCAGATATATATATAGAAAATAATATAAGGATTTATTATCGAATAGTAATACAGTGAAAAAAGCCGCGCCGGTAAATCTAATAACTCTAAATCGGGACGTCCCCACACGACTGACAGCAAACACGATACGAGGGAGATTATGAATACAAAAATAACACGTCACGTCGTTCAAATGTACGCGGATGCGGCTTATCTGTCTTTCGTCGTCTTGGTGGCGGCCGTCCAACACCGCTCCTTTTGGCCCGATCGCACACCACCAGGTCCTTCGCTCCAAGCTCTACGAGGCCCCGCTCCAAGCACCACGCGTCCGACGCGTGGCCAGCAGCTTCACACGAGGACGATCTCCACAAGGCCCGTGCACCAATGGTTCAACGGAGGGCTCGACTTGCAACGAACTGCTGCGAACTGCCGCGTGCTCTGTGGGCTTGGTGTGCTCGGTGTGTGAACGAACTCTCCACCAACTGCCTTCGGGGAGCTTTTCCACCAACTGTGTCTCTGCGTCGACTGTGTGCTCCAACCAACTCCTACGAACTCTCTGGTGTCTGCCTGCGTCTGCCGAACTCCACTGGACTGCCACGAACTCAACTGGACTGCCACGAACTCAACTGGACTGCCACGAACTCAACTGGACTGCCACGAACTCAACTGGACTGCCACGAACTCAACTGGACTGCCACGAACTCAACTGGACTGCCACGAACTCAACTGGACTGCCACGAACTCAACTGCCTGCTCCAACGAACTCCTACGAACTCTCCGGTGTCTGCCTGCGTCTGCCCGCGTCTGCCGTGTCTGCCCGCGTCTGCCCGCGTCTGCCCGAAATGGCGTCCGACCGTCGCATATATTGGTGGCCGATGACGTCACATTGGCGCACTCCTCAGCCAATCACAGCCTCCCAACTCGCCCAGGTCACGCCCTCTGCGGCATGCGACTCCTGACATCTCCCGTCCGTGACCCCGCGGTCCTGGTGTAACCCGTCCCAGGCGAGGTTGGTAGGCCTTTGAGGTGCGAACGGCGGCGGCCAACCGTGGCGGTGTTTTTGGCCTGGTTTCCTGTCTATTTATTACGAAGTCAATGTCAGGGAAAGGGAATTATTTAATGTTGCGCTAAGGACCTAACTAATGTTTATGTGGTTTGCAGTGCCATAATGGACAGAGGTTTGACTACCAGGTGAGACTCACAGGGGCGTTACCTTTAATCCCTCACTATTTAACACTCGGACCTCCAGGTAGATCCACAATCATACATCTTACCCCGACAAACGCCTAAACATCGATAACTTATTACATGTAGAGTCCCTGTCACGACAGCCGAATACCTACCTATTCAGATCTACCTAGCTCTAGATATTGCTCTACCAAATTCATAACACAGCCCCCCCCCCTGGAACCGTAGCTCCTGCAAGGTTCACCGCAGGCGCTACCATTCCAGCCTTAACACTTACTGTCACACACTTAATTAACCTATGAAATAAATCAGGAGGGCTGTGGGAAGTGAGTCGGACTACCTACCTACACTTCCTTAACATGCTGAACCCCTTAACCATCATGCAAGTATGTACATTTTCTTCATTGTTCCTGTGGAGGGAGGAAACAACCAACACACAACACTAACTTAACCACAAAACTTAACCATCTTTCCAAACTCAAAACTCTAACCTTTGTACATACCCCGGTCTACAGACCGCGTCCCCCGGTGGATGCCACAAGACACAACCTTACCTGCGGGGCCATCCCCAATGCATCCCCCTAAATTTCCACGGGCCTGTCCAGATGTTACAGGTGAGTGACACGGCTCGGTGGATTTCGCCCACATTCATGCTACACAGACCCCTTAACCACTCATTCTCATTCCATAGGTCATCAAGGCATTTCAAAAATCAATAAGGTTCTTCTTCAATACACCCCCCTGCAGGACCATGGCATTGATGTCATTCACGTGTGTGTGCATTCCTCAACTAGGCAGCGGGGAGGTACCGCACAAAAAGATGGTGGGGGCGCATCAGGCTGTGGTGCCCGCAGTCCCAAAAACAAGTCAACCGACTTACAAGTTCATTGCCCCCCCCCCTTTACCTCTTGGCCCCATGACAGCCCAACAGCCCCTTTCCGCCGTTACCTCGCCGGTGAGGGTCTCCACACACACCAGGCTCCTTTGCCTCCTGCTTTCGCGCAGCAACACGGGTCACCGGGGGACTTCCTCACCCCGCGGCGCCCAACCAGACCCTCCACCGACGAGCTCCAATTTCCAGTTACCACCGGCTGCCAGGGGTAATTGCCGCAGAGGGGGGCCTGCAGGCATCGCTCCTCAGAGCTGGCTCTGTACCTGCGGACACACACACCTTCCCCACCCACAAGACCCCAAAACACACTTCCTCCCCCGCTGCCATTCAATTCTCCACACAACTCAGCACAATTCAGTACAATTCATAGATGGTGTAAAAGGTGTTACAAGGCTTGCCATGGCCTGCCAATGTGAAATCCCATTCACAGTTCGAATCATTGAATCCTTACACATTTCCATTAGCACATTTCCAAAAAGCACAAGTATCGCCCCTCATTATCTCCAATAATCATGACTCACTCTCCAGGTTCCACTCTCACGACCACATCAAAACACCTAACCACAATACAAAAACATACGCCACCCACAAGACACTGTGGCTCCCATTCCATCCCCTCACCGGCCATGTCATCACTCTCACCCGCCTCCCAACTCCAATTTACATGTCACCAATTTCCAAAGCAAGTCCTGAAGCCTGGGACAGTACTCCTCAAAACACTCACCTCATGTGCAGGTAGTTGCAGGTTGGTCGGGTCCAAGAGCGTCATCCACCCTTCACAATCCCAAAATTTCACATTGGGCCTACCAAATACTTCCAAATTTCTCTTTTGTCCCCACTACACTGGCAGGTATGTGGATCCGCATCCAACGGTGATCATCGCTACACAACTACCTACAGCCACGTCAGCTCTGCACCTCTACCGTGCAAGGGTCACCGGGACAAGGTGAGCAGTCAAAACGCCAACATGGCCCATGAGTGTCCATAAGGGTGCGACCCACCATCCATCCTTCGGCCCCCCTGCGAGGAACACAGCTGCAGCAGCCCCAGCTGGCCAATGTGGTGAGCACTTGCTGCCACAACACACACTACCGCACACACAACCTCGGCCCTGGGGGCACGGTCGCAGTGCGTGGCATCCCTACAGCCACGTCCCCTGCACCTCCCCATCATCCCCCAGTCCGACTACAGAACTGCAGCCCCCCAGTGCTCACCCACACTTGACCACACCAAGGTCCAGTCAACAGCCATGCTCCACCAGGAGACTCACCCAGAAGACATGGTCCACACACCTCGGACATGCACAGCACCACGTTGACCCTCAGGCTACACAACTGTATCCCCAGGATCCCGCGTCCCAAATATCAGCACAGTTGCCCCCGCAACCAGTTGAAAGCTGTGTCTTGCTACCCTATTAATTTCATCACAGCCTCCAACACTTTGGTCTACACACCTGGATCAATAATGGCGTCACTGTACAGTGTCCACCATGGCATTTCAAAATCCACCCTTAAATTTGCATCTAACCCACAGATTACCCATGCCAAACATTTGTCACCTTTCACTAACCTCACCAAAGAAGGATGCTTTGCCATACACATGCCAGCCGAGCATGGCCCATATGCTCGGCTCGTTACACATCTCCCGATTCACATCCCCATGGCTCTCTTCCCAACCCGAGAGTCCATAAATCATAACGGAGCATCTGTGGAAGGTCACTCACACCATCACGTTCCACAGATGCCCCAATGGTTGTCCGGCAGGCTATCTCCATCCCTGTCCATTCGGTTTGACCCGCGTCCATCGACCAACACGGCATGGCAGGTCACCACATGCTGGTTGTCCCAGAGTCTCAGGGAGAGGGTGTCAGGTCGCATGCCCGTGTGATCACTACATCAGGCCCAAGCTGGCCATCTGCGGTGCCACCACCAAAGCGCGACCCACAACACCTCCCCCTAGTGGTCCTCAATATTTGCCATCCCAGGCTTGAGAAACCACCTCGGACCTCCCTGGAGGTCTTAACCCCCACCAGGGTCCGGTGACCCTGCCGGCCCGAGCCACCAGCTCGGACGGCGCCCCGATGGACAAGGGACGCCACACTCCACCAGACCCCCCGTGGGACCCAGGTCGTACCTCGACACCCAAGGCTGGACCCCACGTCCAAATCTCGCCATCACAGCCCCCCAGCTGGCTGGCATACCCAAATTTTGAAAGGGGCAACTTTGGCCCGAGGCCATCACCCATGACCTCGCCATGTCCAGATCCCGCAGCCCGGGGACCAATCCCCACCATGGCTGCTCCAAATCAATTTCCCATTGTAATTTTATTTTAAATTTTATTTTACAAATTTTCATTCCCACTGCCAAACCACAGCTGCAGGGAACAACCTCTACCACCGGTTGTTCTGCCCCTCCCTGCAGTTGATCCAAATTCCCTACAGGGACCAAATCTCCAGAAGCTCTATCTCCCGATCCTCCAAGATCCAAATCCAGCCCGGAGCCAACACACTCCCCCAACTGGTTGTCCAATTTTGGAGCCTCTGTTTCCAAATAGCAGTGTACAGTGCGCGTCCCCTCGGTCATTCCAACCACCTCCTCGGACCAACTCACCTCATCACCCAGGCTCCTTTGGGCCTGAACAAGCTCTACCTCCATGGGACTGTCACAGGTCTCCAGCCGCTGGATCAAATCATCCTCATCATTTCCACAAATCATTCCTGGCCCCGCCAGGCTTTGATCAATATCCCCAATAAATACCTGGTCCGGCTCCATTGCACGGACCCCCAAAAACTCTACCCCCTCTTGCTCCGCACCACCGCCCTGGTGCTGCACAATTCCAAATTCATCCCCCGGTTGGGGTGTTGTGACATCCTCACGGTCCCGATAAACAACCAGGCCAGAATGTGGGAAACATTCCCCATTACAACTCTCACATTCCAAATTTCCTTCCCCGCTCACCTGTGGACACTCCACGTTTACCTGTACACTTACCACAATTGCCATTTCCCTTTTTAATCCATTAATTTGGTCACTCAGGTCCTTCAGTCCTTCCCTCCATTCCTTCCCCTGGGACTCCATTTTATTTTCCATTTCTCCCATCTCCTTACTTATTTTATTTTCCAGCCCGTCAATTTTGTCATTCAATTCCCGACTGGCTCGCTCACCCTGAGCATCCATTAATTCCTTTAAAAATTTCATTAAAGCCTGGTCGTCTCTCGGGGCCGTCCCATTTGTTCCCGACTCCCCGGTAGGGGAGGGGCATAAGTTGGTGCTCGGGACGAGGGAAGCTCCAAGGCTCACCTCTACATCAAATTCCCCTATTTCCGGCTCACTCCCGACGCTGACGGAGGCCTCGCTGCGTACTGCCATTTCGTCGACCTCCGACATCCGCTTTTCGGAAGGTCGTTCCCCGCGCGCGTATTTATTTTAATAATTCCTGAAACACAATTTAAATTTGACGAAGACGCGATATCGCGCTCCGTTTGCCCAATTGATTATCAAATTTCTCCGCCTCAACTATAACAATTTTGCGTTCGAACGTCGGGCGCAATGTACGCCCGACCGTGTCGATGTCGCCCCGCGGACAAAAAAATTTGTCCGACCGTGTCGATGTCTCGCCGCGGACAAAAAAAAATTTGTCCGACGGGTTCAAATCCTACACTCCTGACACCACTTGTTACGCAACTGTGATTAACACCACAGTTACGGATGGCCGATTTGCGAGACTTTAACTCCCGAGGCGAACACTCAATGGCGGACTCAAGTTCAACACAAACGCGCGGAATGGCGGGACACAGCGAAGGCTCCGCAACCTTACCTATTAAAATCAAACACCCAGGAAAACTGCGTTCAGATATATATATAGAAAATAATATAAGGATTTATTATCGAA